>NC_138141.1:20395493-20814143 GCF_964188305.1 Podarcis bocagei
TTAAGTATCCTTTGCTGGGAATCACAAGTGGGAGATGATACTCATCTCCTGTTTGTGGGCTTCTCATTAGGGCATCTGATTGGCCTTTCTGAGAACAGGATGCTGGAGTGAGTGGGCCTTTGGCCTGATCCAGCAGCCAAGCTCTTCCCAGCAACTTAAATTGTTCCTGGAAACTAGCTGGCAACGGGGCCAGATGCGAAGACTTTTCACTACTAGCTAAGCATCATCCAAGTACAGATGGGCATATCATACTGTTTTCAATCCATTCCAAAGCCTGTTCTGTCTTGCTTCCCCATTAATATTTCTTTTTAAAAAGATCTGCATGAAAATTCACATTTTAAACATATATTTTCAAAATGCATTTTTCTCAAAATACACATTTCTAAATGTATTCCCCCCCACAGACATATTTTACTGCATTAGATACCTTTTTTTTCTTTAGTTAAAAACTGTATTGGAACAATTAGGAAGTCTGAAATCCCCTGTTCTGGTCTGCACATTAGCCCAGGAGATAAAGATCAGGCCAGCCCATGCAGGTTGAAATCTGCAGGTACCCTTAGGTTGAGGCAGCCAAGTATGGCCAGTGTTGCCCCGCTGTGTGGCAAAGTGAGCCTAGGCAAGGCAGAATTCAGGTCGGATACAGGGTAAACTGAGGCAAGAGAAGGTAGAGAAGGCAAAGCTCAGACTGTGCTCTAGGAACTCCAATGTTGCTTCAGCGAAGAACAAACAGGGATTCAGCCCTGTATAGTGGTGGCAGCATCCCACCAGTTAGCCCTGCCCATACTAGAAGGGTTGCTTTTCTTAAAGGGGCCCAGCCCTCTCCGGTAGCCTCCTACTGCAGAGTGAGAGCTGTTTTGGTTTTACTGGGTCTGCTTCAATGGAGCCCTTTGACAATGGCTGTGCCACATCTTCTGGCTAGAGTGACCCTGGCCCCACAGTCTCATTGGGTAGCAATATCTCTGGGGCTGGGGCTGTATACCCTTCCCCTTCTGATTCGGGGTCCTTGACACTATTGACCCAAAGAGGAATCTGACCCCTGGTCCCTGAAAAGCACCCGCTGACTCCAAAATGACAGTCACCCCCCTCTTACTTCCCTGCCGAAAGACATACAAATCATGTGAAACTGACTCCAGGGATTGCAACCAAGAACAGAAAGCATTGGTGCCATTTTAATTGTTTATTTATTTTAGTTTCCACCTGGAGGTATTTTTTATTATTATTATCAGCCTCTTCCCAGGAATATCTGCATTCTCCCCAGAGGGAAACTCTGCTGGAGTGACATTAAATTAATTTACTCTGATGCCACTGTGTTTGGCGTGCTCTAATTTTAGACTTTCTCTCTGTGGGTTTTGTGATTCAAACAGGAAGAAAAGGCAAGTGTTTCTCCATCTCCCTGACATATGGTAGTGAGTTGGGGAGGGGAGGTGGTGGAAGCAAAGGCAATGGGCTTTGGATGGACATGCAGCAGGACGAGAACCTGTATTTCAGGGGAAAGGAGGAATGCAGAGCCTGTTTACTGCTGCTCCCCAATAGTTGAAGCAAGGCACTTGAGTCTGGAATTTCTTATATATTTTAGAGGAGGGTGTGGATTTGGAAAATCCAAAGCATTATTCTTCATTGTTGGCTTGATTCAGTTTACTCAGACTACCTTATTTGTAGGGCTGAGTGATATATCAATATATTGTCCAAAACCGGTTTGAACTCCATATTGTGATACTGGTTTCATAATTTTTGACCTGGCAAGATAATTGTGAGTCATGATATGTGTGTGTATGTGCGTGCTATGCAAAAATCACGATGTGTGAAAAATCGTGGCGCCAGTGTGGTTTTGGGTGTGCAAATGTGCAATTGAATGTATGCAGGTGCAGGCTGATTTAGAGACAGGAGTGTGTTAGGGTGTGTGGAATTCGTATGGGTATGGATCGAGTGAAATTCTGTGTTATGGATTTTGAAGTTTTGCCAGCTTTAAATGTTCAGTTTCCTTTTTAAACCACTTTGTGATATTTTCCGATGGAAGTCAGCATATACATGTTCGAAATAAATAAATCTGAGTGAGTGAGAATGACTTAGGAATCATCCGTAGAGATAATTTGGAACAATTACACCGAGTGTCAGTCATTAATGGCTGTGATTTCTTGACACCATGCATTGTTTCTATGGCTTAGATGAATTCGATCAGCATTAAGTGGACATGCTCCTATCCCTGCCCCCCACCCAGCCCTGCCTGTTCTCCTGTTCCACTTAACGGGTGTTTCCAACAACATTATTCCATTACATTGAGCCAGAGTTAGAGAGCTTTTGTTTACCGTGTTCTACAAATTGAGTTTGTCACACTGCCTGGCATGTAAATTAGAAGTGAGGGACATTCGCAAAATGAAGTGATAAGCCTTCTGCTTGCCTCATTCTATGCTAGTGAGATAGGTGCGATAACTCAGTGCCTGAAAACAGAGCCGCACGTTCATTAAAGAAGCAACCAGATTAAGAAGCCAGCAACAGTCACTATGCCAGCCAAGATCCATGGCTTTATTCCTGGGTATGGCTGTGTCCCCATCACCTGCTTGCCCTGCAATAGCAAGGGTGTTCACACATTACATTCAACAAGTGTACAATCTGTTTACCTGTAAACACAAAACGTTGAGCTGTTCAGTCACATGTGTCACCTGGGATATCAGAGAATTCTGATGAAAACTGGAGCCGAAATTGCTGCTGCTCATTCCCCCCATGTCCAGAATGGAAATCAAGGCAGCAAATACAATCTCTGTTTGCCGTTGTTTTCAGTCCGTGAATGATATATAATTGATTACTTTGCCCGCCATTTGCATTGTGTCGCCTTTGCACTGAAATGAATGGTGTTAGTTTCTGGGGTCAATTCAGAGTGTCAATGCGAGTGTGTAAAAAGCCCTAAATGATTTAGGCCCCAAATATCTGAGAAACAACCTTGGGTGTTTAGACCAGGAGAGAGTAGTTCCACCATTCTCAGGAGCTGTAGAGTTGGAAGGGTCAATGAGGGCCATCTTGTCCAATCGCCTGCAATACAGGAATCTTTTGCCCAATGTGGTGCTCAAACTCACAACCCAGAGATTAAGAGTCTCATGATCTACCTGCTGAGCTATCATTCCTTCCCTTCAGCAGCAGCAATGAATGGGGAGGGGAAATGGCTGTTCCATGGGCCTTCATTGGTTCCCAAAGCCTTGCCAAGTTCATAGATCAAGGACTTCTGGGAATTGTAGTTTGCTAAAGCTTCTGAGTCCTTTTGCACTAATCATGTCCTGCTGGTAAGGCTTTCAAGCATAATGGAGAACAGATGAGCATATGACAGCCAATTAAAACCTCAAACATTGTGACTGAGAACAATAGAAATACAAGACGAGGAGGAATATACAGTGTTGGTTATATGTATGTTTGAATCACAGCATGTGTGGCACTGGCCAAACGTTTGGAAATCATCTATTTCGTCGACTCCCTGGGCTCCTCTGGGAGGAAGGGCAGGAAATGAATGAAAGAAAGAAAGAAAGAAAGAAAGAAAGAAAGAAAGAAAGAGAAAGAACCGCTGGTCAAGGGTATGTGAGGCTCTGTGTTGATGAATAAGATCACAACCTACAAATATCTGTGGGGAGGAAGAAATAATTAAACAGGCTTTATAAGAAATACTGGATTTTACTGATACAGTTTTGGAACAGATGTAGGCCACGTGATTTAGTACCTCTGGACATTTTGATAATTTAATGTAATAAACAGAGTTAGCCTGTTGATTACATTATCTCATTGGGGTGCATGTGTGTCAGTCTTCCTTTTCGCAATTATGTTAAGTAACTACTGGTTATGTCTAACATGAAATGAAGTTACTAACTAATGAAAACAAGGACAAGAGAGTAACCTATACCAGTTTGCTGTGGCTGAAAGGTAGGTTTTGGGAAGATGGAAATGTCCAGGGGCAGCTGGGAATTGCTTCCAGCTTATTGATGAGCCAGGTGAAAATTCAAAATAAATTTGGCTTGGATCAGAATAATAATAATAATAATAATAATAATAATAATAATAATAATTGTATTCTGTATACCCCACCCATCTGACTGGGTTCTCTAGCCACTCTGGGCAGCTTCCAACATATATAAAAACAATGAAACATTAAACATAAAAACCTTCCCTGTACAGGGCTGCTTTCAAATGTCTTCTAAAGGTTGAATGGTTACTTATCTCCTTGGCTCAGGGGTTGCATAGCTCTGTATGCTCCAACACATCTCCAACAAAAATAGGGATGTCTTAAAGGAAAAGCAGGCCATTCCGGGATCTAATCAGAATCCCGGATGGCTTCTGTAACTCTGGAACTGTCCCTGGAAAACAGGGTCTGCTAGCCTACTGTACAAAGCAGAGAGATGTTGTTGCTCCACCCACTTTTGCTTCAGGCCCCACCCACCTCTAGTATGGTGCCCTGGGAAGGCAAGCCCAGAAGAGGAGGCAAGTCCCAGGCTTTTAAAAAGGCTTCTCTCTCCCAATCTTCATGGGAGTACTTATCCCTGTGTGAAAAGGAGGCAAGTAAAAAATCTCTGCTCTGCTCCCCAACTCCTTGTCTGCTGCTGTGAATTTAATCTGTTCTCTAGCACTGACCTGCCTCCTGTCTAGGCCAGATATGTGGGAGGACCAAGCCAGTTCTTGGCCAGCTTTCAATGGCAGCCCTGGCCTCTGCTTCTGCCCGCTGTGTCTGCAGACATGTGAGCAGAGCCCGAGATGAATCCTGGAGCCTTCTCTATTCCAGCGAAACTGATCCCGTAAAGAAGCTTAAGCCAGTGTTTAGCCCACTTGATCATGCAAAGAAAAACAAATCAGATATTGCAGCAACTTTGAAGGTGTTTTCAGCTCAGAATAACTTTGATTGTGTAAACAAGCCCCGGGTGGCCTGGGTGGGAGAGCGATGCGGCAGCGGCATCAGCATTCTGCTGCAGAAGAAGCTGGCAACAACCCCATGCCAGCTCAGACTGTCACAGCAATCTGACAGCTGGAGGAGAGAGAGAGAGAGAGAGAGAGAGAGAGAGAGAGAGCGCGTTGCATAAATCTTGAAAGCTTCACAGGAGAGCCAGGCTTTCTCCAGAAGCGGAAGAAAAAGCAAGTGCATCCTTAGTGATTCTTGATGAAATATTCAGCAAGCTAATATGATCAGAGGGGCCAGGGAAGGCACAGGCAGGCATATTCCTGCAGCTCATCCTGCTGCTGTTTCTATAAATGTGCCACCAATCCACTTTTAACTAGAGCTGTGCAAACTCTACAGCCATTTTGATTTCAAGGTAGGAAAAAAATGTTTCGGGGTGTGTGTGTATTTGATGGAGAATCCCCTTAATTATTGAGCATGATGGGGAGGCTCCCCCAGCCTGTTTCCTGACACTGTTTCCCCAATTGCCACTGCTTCAGTGTCATTTTACCCTACTAAAACTTCTTTATTTTACATGGTGTGGTGCTAGCCAGTCAGGGATCCTGTAGTGGAATGCCATGATGCTCTGCAACCAATGAGATTTAGCTGCGCAGTGATGTCACTGAGGGCAGGGGAAACTTATTTAGCTTAGAAATAAAGGTAAAGGGACCCCTGACCATTAGGTGCAGTCGTGGCCAACTCTGGGGTTGCGGCGCTCATCTCACTTTATTGGCCGAGGGAGCCGGCATACAGTTTCCGGATCATGCGGCCAGCATGACTGAGCCGCTTCTGGCAAACCAGAGCAGCAACCTTCTGACCGGCAAGTCCTAGGCTCTGTGGTTTAACCCACAGCGCCACCCGTGTCCCCTTAGCTTAGAAATAAGCTGTATATAAATGCCTCTCAAGAAAATAAAATGAAATAAATAAATTTAGACTGAAGGTCGTGCTTCTTATACAAGCAATATTCATAGTCGCAACTGAAAAATGGCTAAAAAAGAATAAGAATATCAGCAGCAGATACAGTGGTACCTCGCAAGACGAATGCCTCGCAAGACGAAAAACACGCAAGACGAAAGAGTTTTCTGTTTTTTGAGTCGTTCCGCAAGATGAATTTCCCTATGGGCTTGCTTCGCAAGACGAAATGTCTTGCGAGTTTGTTTCCTTTTTCTTAAAGCTGCTAAGCCACTAAGCCATTAATAGCCGCTAAGCCGCTAATAGCCGCTAATAGCCGTGCTTCGCAAGACGAAAAAACCGCAAGACGAAGAGACTTGAGGAACGGATTAATTTCGTCTTGCGAGGCACCACTGTATTGGGTGAACACAGCTTCTCACCATTAATATAATGTTAACTCAAGCCTGGTTTGCACAAACATCTGTTGAGGTCAAGAAGCTGTTCATGAATTGTACCACTTCAGATTGTCAGTAGGGGAATTTCATGACTCTCCCAGGGTTGTGGTTTTCTTAAGCCCTCCTTGTTAGGAAAGCAGCTCTAGCCTAGTTTTCCTTCCAACATGCTAGTTTTTTTTAAGCTAATTTTTCATAGAAGGACACATTTAGTCCACAGTATCACATTGGTATAGTCCAGGATCAGTTTATCACTGCATGGACTGTTTGAGCAAAGGTCCCAGCTTCATACATGGGAATGCAAAGTGGGAAATGTAAAGCAGAGACTGAATTAGAAGAATTTCAGGCTGCCACTTTCGCCCAACACAGAAGTAGGATGTGTGGGCACCGTCTGTGGTAGCCATTCCATCCATGTCACCCCTTGATTTAGCCATCACCAAGTTATGTACATATGTGAACTATGTCTGAATCTAATGTTTCAGCTGGGGTCTCTGCATATAACTCGATGGCATCAGAGCTCCTGCTTTGCATGCAGATGCTCCCACTTTCAATCCCTGGCTTCTCTAGTTAGAGGGAAGTCAGATAGCAAGCACGGGAAATGACTGGTTGAGACCTTGGAGAGTCTTGGCCAGTAAGAGAACATAACTCGGAGCTATATGGACCATTGGGCAGTATAACTAATAAGTATATATATCTTGCTTAAGGCTGAACTTCACTGACACCTCATTCAGGAACTAGATTTCAGCAGAGATTACCATTTCCTCCCAGAAGTCTTGGCATAATGCTGCATTGAGAAACAGCCCCATTCTAAGAATATTATGAAATTCACTCCACGAGAAGGAAAAAGACTGTCAGTGACCCCTGCTATGAATTCAGACTGAAATTCAGTCTACTCTACCTACCTGGGTTCAGTGTTCACTGTGCCACTCTTCATCTTCAGCCTCCCAGTGCTATCTCTTTTGTCCACCTGCCTTCTCTGATAGCCTCCAAACACCTAATTACACAGCACTGTCCCTGCTAGGCCAGTATCCTAGGATTATCTTGGCAGCTGCTGGAAAGTACAGGAGGCAAGAGTGCTGTTTTGCTCAGGTACTGCTTACAAGTTGGCCACTATGAGAACAGGATACTGGACTGGATGAGTCACTGGCCTGATCTAGCAGGTTGTTGTTGTTGTTCACATTCTGGTGCATTTCAAATCAGGCCACATCATTCAGATAATTTTTGGACTAGAATATTTAGCCTTTTCAGAACTGAAATTGATTCAAGTAGAACTTGCCTGAATAGACCAGGCAGAAAATTGATTGAACAGCTCTTGCAGGTGTGCCCTGTAGGACTTGGGACTCCTGAGTCTTCCTGGATATGAAGTGGGGAAATTATTTGTTTGGGAAAGGGGAGGTTAGGATTCTGGTAGGCAAGAGAAATGTGCGTATGTGTGTAGGAATGTCATGGAATTACCTTTGACAATGGGCATGATACATCATTCATTTTCTACTATATTATTAGAGAAAGGAAAGTGAGGAATTGGGGAGAGGTGGCCTCACACAGGAATGGAGATAATGATGGTTTCCCCTTTAACTGAAACTTTATTCAAGGCTCACCAATGCTGCTTATGCGGCAAGACAGAGATGCAGCCAAACACAAAGTGTTCCATCAAAACCAGACCCTGGGAATCTGGGAGTCAATCCTGCCTTTTAATTTCAGGTTTATTTTGTTTCTTTGGCAGAGGACGACTGAGAGGGGAAGCAAAGGGAAGCCCACCTTCCCCCAAATTGAAAGAGAAACAAACTCCAACTCTTTGACTCAAATGTGAAAATAGATTAAGCTAAACATCCATTTTCTTTTCTTCACCCAAGCGAATTGCTTTGTGATTATAAATCTTCACAGCTGAATATCTGGGTGAGAAAATGATGGACAGGTGTGTTTTCAAGGGGAAGGAAAAGTTGCAAAAATTACAAGAAAATGGAAACCTGGGGAACAACCCTGGACTGGAGTTCTTCTAGTCTGAGGACCTCTGGGAAGACCTTCTACCCCAGTGGCGCACTGTATATATTTCCTCCATGGCAGATGTGGCAGCAGAACTTCTACAATATGCTTTTGGAACATTTCATTAATGAAGTTGTTCCACCAACAAGGCATCATGCCCTCACCACCAGCCCCTGGAGAACGTTTGGATGAATTGCAGACTGCTGCTTTCCAGGAGGAGAAGTTGGGCCCTCCCAGCCTGAGGATAGAGCTCTCCCACTCCCCTCAGACTCAATGGATGAACCCCCTGTCGAATCCTCATCCTTTCCACAGCACAGGCATCAGCTACAGACCAAATATGGACCCATCAGCCAGCTCCTTAGGGCCAACAGCAGCCAGTTGCCAGTCTACCTAAGATGGTGTTGTGCTGAGACAACCCCTTCCACAGCTCAGTCAAACAGGGTCCACTGGGAGCTCTCCATGGTCCTGACCTGCTTAGAGAGGCCTGGCTGCTTGAAAGAGGCTCATTGGTGGGGCAGAGTCATGGGCTGTGGAAGATCACATTTATGCCAGATGCTATTATGCCCTTTCAATGCACAGCTGCCACCCCTATCAAAAATGCAACTTCTAACTCAATGGCAGGGTTGTTGTGGTTGTTGTTTTAAAAAATAGCTGCTGAAGTACCAATCACTACCACACCCATTTCACCACAACAAAGCAAAGGGTGTGGTGTAACACAGCACACAACCACTTGGTCAGTTTGCTGAGAAAATGTGGCTAAAGTAGTACATGCAGAGAGCCCCTTTAATACATGCATGGAGATCAGGGGTGGGGCCCACTAGTGCAATCTCACTCATTTGTGGTTCCACTCACTTTTATCTCTCATCCTGCCCATCAGAGGCATGTGGCCCATTGAAGTTTCCCAGAAGGGATCATGGCCCTTGGATTGAAAATGGTTCCTCACTCCCAATACAAATGCTACTCAGTATAATAGTTTGTTTCCACCCAGTTTTTTCTTTCTTTCTTTCTTTCTTTCTTTCTTTCTTTCTTTCTTTCTTTCTTTCTTTTGCCAGTGAAAGAAGGAAAGCAAGCAGGCAAGCAAGCGGGAAAAGCCATCATTTGATAACCTGCAGATTAAAGGCTCAACCCAGAATGCTGTTAAGAGCTGCAAGGATTAAGCAAAGCACTCCCATCCAATGCATTCTTGTGGAGAGAGGAAAATATAGGAAAGAACATCCAAGTCACACAGAGGGAAGCGTGAAGATGTGTTTTGGGAGGGGGACAAAAAATGGCAGAGAACATAAGATGAACCTTGTTACATCAGACAAAAGGTGCCGAGAAAAGCAACATGGTGCCTTCCAGATGTTGCTGGAGCTCAAATTTTATCACACACACACACGTTGCTTTTAATCATAGATGGTCACAAAGTGCTTTACACATCAAGAAAACAATTTGCGAGCCAAAATAATACAGTGTTTAAAATGAACAAAAACCATAGGTAAAGTTCAATAAGCAGGCATAGTACAACTTAGTACAAACTACTTTAAAATAGTTCTGGGTATAAGCTTTCGTGTGCACGAACACTTCTTCAGATACACTGGAACAGAAGAAGTGTGCATGCACACGAAAGCTTATACAAAAACAAACTTAGTTGGTCTCTAAGGTGCTACTGGACAATTTTTTGATTTATTTCGACTGCATCAGACCAAAATGGAATAAAATAAAAATATATTCGCCAAGGGCCAGAAGGGAGTTCCACAGAATCAGGTCCAAAATTCCTAATGCATGGCACCTGGTAGACTCCAACTATGGATGTGAACCATGGAGGCCCTACAGGCACAGGGGCAGCTAATTCAAGCTTTGAAGTGCAGGACTTACGTGTTGTCAGTAGTCTATCCCCACCAACATCCTTTTGCACTAGCTCAAGCCTCTGGACCCGGCACAAGGGCATCTCCACATAGGAAGAAGAGGAAGAAGACTGGGCGGAGGAGCAGGTGTCGGAAGCTGAAGAGGAAGCAGGGTTTAGTGAGCAGGAAGAAGCTGTGGCAGAGAGCAGTTCAGAATCAGAGGCTAGAGAGGAGGGGAGTCAAGAGGAAGAGATGAGTCAGGCTGGTGAAGAAGCCAGGGGTCTTCCCCTTCTGCTGTGACTATCTCCCCTCCCTCCAGTCTCTAGAAACAGAAGAGGTATGAAGAGGGGAAAACAAACACAGGCACAGTGATGGAATCTCAGATTGCTTGGAAAGGACCCGTGAAAGGAGGAGACTTAGGCTACTGTGGGAAGGCAGGCCCCTTCAGTCCTCACAACTGCCTCATTGGGGCAAGATTTACTGGGACAAGTTGCTGTGCTCACTAGGCCTGGCCTCCTGAGCAGACCTTGGTTTCTTGAATAAAGAGTTAATTTCTGTGTGATATATTGCTGACCTGCTCTTGAGACCCGCTCCTGACATTATGCTGCTTTGAATGTATATTGTACAGTGGTACCTCTTCAGGTTACATACGCTTCAGGTTACAGACTCCACTAACCCAGAAATAGTACCTCGGGTTAAGAACTTTGCTTCAGGTTGAGAAAAGAAATCGTGCTCTGGTGGCGCGGCGGCAGCAGGAGGCCCCATTAGCTAAAGTGGTGCTTCAGGTTAAGAACAGTTTCAGGTTAAGAAGATACCCCCAGAACGAATTAAATACTTAACCTGAGGTACCACTGTACTTTATATTTGGCTTTCTTCAGTAATGTTTTATTGTGTAGTGTTTTCGCTGATGTTTTAATGTAGGTTGTAAAGTGCTTTGAGATTTTTCCTTAAAAATGTAAAGCAGTATAGAAATAATAATAACATAATAATGATGATATTAATAATAATGATGGCGATGATGCCTTGAGGCTCTCAATGTATGAATCGCCTGCTCAACCCTTTCTGAGAATGGCTGTTGGTGGCACAGCATTCATCGCTGGTAAAAGGCACTCCTAGCCACTGGGGCTACCTGAGGTTCACATTACAGAAATGGATCCCAGAACAACCCCCCTACAAATCTGCTCTTTCAGAGAGCCAGTGCGGTGTAGTGGTTAAGAGCGGTAAACTCGTAATCTGGTGAACCGGGTTTGCGTCTCCGCTCCTCCACATGCAGCTGCTGGGTGACCATGGGCTAGTCACACTTCTTTGAAGTCTCTCAGCCCCACTCACCTCACAGAGTGTTTGTTGTGGGGGAGGAAGGGAAAGGAGAATGTTAGCCGCTTTGAGACTCCTCCGGGTAGTGATAAAGCGGGATATCAAATCCAAACTCTTCTTCTTCTTCAGAGGCAGTGTGACCCTGTCCAGAAACAGGCAACTGGCCACTCTCTTAGACACAGGAACCACCTACCCACAGTGCTTCCGTTTTCTCAAGGTTCAAGTTCTGATCACTCATGTACTCCCAGAAAACCATGCAAAGGTCCTTACTTTTGAGCATGCCCTACCCTTCTACATAAAGAGAATGGGCATCACATCAGAGGGTGACAGTTTTTGAGCCCCAGCAGCTCTGGTTGCAGAAATAGATCCTTGTCGGTGCAGCAGTAGATCTCCCCGTCTCTGTCCTCAACGCTCCAACCGAGCTGCAGTAAATCCAGCCTCCTCCCAGTCTCTCTTCATTCTCCAGCAGATGCAACCTCAGCCACATGGTAGGGGCTTTCTGTGGCTTTGTGTGAACACGTTAAAAAAAGAAAGAAGAAGACATGTACAGAGGATATTTATTATTCATCAGTGGAAGACGACAGTGAGCCAGATGGCCAGGATGTGAAAGAGATTGGTGGGTTCCAAAGAGGACAGTGCCTGAGCACAAAACATTTATTTCACTAAGAATTAGAACTCCCTGCAGTGGCGTGGAAGAGGCGTCGCATTTAATGGTGGGTGTCGTCGCTGACCTGGATTGAACTCCACGAGGGGGCATAAAACAAGCGAGGCACTTCATAGAAGGCTGTGCGGAATCACAAAGGGCTCTTCTCGGGCTGCAGGGAAAATGAGCTCAGAGAGATTTCCTCTGGAAGGCCGGGAGCGGGAGGGGCTTTTTGGCCTGAGCTGTTGCAAAAGGGGTTCAGTCATAGCCAAGTTGGGAAGAAAAGCTGTTTCAAGGAGGAGGAGGAGGAGAAAGAAGGCAGCGGTGGGGTAGGGTGAGTTGGAAAAGGAAGACAAAAAGAGGAATGTGAGAGGTGAATTAGAACCAATGGACTTGTGACCAGATATGAAGTGGTACAGTATTCTGGACTGAACCATTTTAGACTGCAGAGAAGGTTGTATTTTTTATTTTATTTTTGGCATTTCTTCCTCAAATTAAAAAAAAGCAAAAAAGCTCCCAGAATGTAGGAAAACCAGCACAACAGGGGGTAAGGTTTTTCCTAGCACTCTCCCTGATGTACCAATTTACTAGGTCCTATAAACTTGTTATGTGAAGTAACATTAAACAAAAACCCAACATGATACACCCAAACTCCCTAGTCGGAGGCTGCGTGGTCTCACCTGGTTCTGCATCATCTTAGCTCCAGATATCTTCTTGCTGACTAATGGAAGGTGATCTAAGTTCCTGCTTTGCTGATCTTGTTGGATCTCACTTGCCTGCTCTCGGTGCTGTGATGCTGGCTATTTTGACTAGGATAGTTACTACTACTACAACTATTAACTCTTTACCCTAAACTCCCAGACTGGGTTACACTGTTAAAACACAATAGTAAGAACTATTTTTCTTATTAAAACAAAAACAAAACTTACAATCTTAAAATAAGGTGATTCATAAAACCAACAAACAAAGCCAGGATGACAAGATGCTTCTTCAATATTTGCTGTATAATGAAGATGCAAGACACACCTCTGTGGGCAGGGAGTTCCACAACTTAGGGGCTGCCACAGAGAAGGCCCTCACCTGAGCTATCATCACCATCCTGCGCCTCTGAGGCTGGAGGAACTAGCAAGAGGGTGCCCTCTATCGATTTTAGCACCCGAGAGGGTCTGTAGGGAATGAAGCAGTCTTTCAGATATCTGGGGCCTAAGTTGTTTAGAGAATTAAACACATGAACACCTTAAATTGAGCCCTGAAATGAACTCACAACCAGTGCTGCTGTTTTAAAACAGGACTTTTTTCTCCTGACATTTGCATCATTGGGTTGTATCCCACATAGTGCTAACTTAAAGTCACTTATTTTCTTTCTTTCTTTCTTTCTTTCTTTCTTTCTTTCTTTCTTTCTTTCTTTCTTTCTTTCTTTCTTTCTTTCTTTTATACCAGGTCCTATACCTGGAGGTCTCGGGGCGGTTCACGGAATAAAATCAAAATATAAAGCCACAAAATACATAATCAAAATACATAAAAACAACAACCCAATAGCCTCCCCCCAAAAAACCCACCACATTTTAAAAGGGCATGTCAATCAAATCAGCCAAAGGCCTGGTTAAAAAGGAGTGTTTTTGCCTGGCACCTAGAGGTGTATAATGAAGGAGCCAGGTGAATCTCCCTGGGGAGAGCATTCCATAGACAGGGAGCCACTGCAGAGAAGGCCTGTTCTTGTGTTTTCACCCTTCAGACCTCTTGAGGATGGGGCACATGAAGAAGGGCCTCAGAAGATGATCTCAGGGTCTGTATATGTCCATCTGGAAAGAGGCAGTCCTTGAGGTACTACAGTTCTGAGGTAGATTTAGAGGTACTTAGAGGTAGACTTGTTCCAATGGAGAAATGATTTGCATCAGAGGGACATTGTTCCATGAAAGAATGCGTAAGCAGGTTGCTGGTAGCTTTGTTACATGATAAATTTAAAAAGTCAAATGTGAAGCGAGAAGTTTCTCCTAGTGCAACATTGGAGCTGTTGCATTGGAGCCATTTGTTGCATGACATTAAAACTTATCTATCCACTGGCACAACAGCCCTTTGCACTAGCAGAGAGAGAATGCTGGATGCAGCCCATTGCTCCTTATATTCATTTATTATTTAAAATGTATATCCCACCCTTCACCCCAAGGTCACAGGTTGCAACATCAAATAGGATGAATGATCAGCCAGAGGCTAAGTTTCTGGGAACATGAGTGAGTGGCGTTTCTGTTGCTTTCTTCCCTTGTCTGTCAACTGCAGACCAGCAGTAGGAGCAACCAGGGGCACAGAGAAGGGATACCATCATTAGCCACAAACTAAATCAACAAAACCTTTAAGAACAGCAGGTCCAACAGTCTGCTCGCATTATTTCTCACACTGGAAAAACAGAATAGTTAACAGCTACTGCAAAGACTCAATAGAACAACAAAATCGAAAAGTTGTTAATGGTCACCCTAAGTCACTCAGTGTAGTACCCTGCCTGATCTCAAGGGGGAGCTCATTCCAGGGTCAGGGTGTCATGACTGAAAAGCCCACACTCTGAGTTCTAATTAGTGGAATCTCCCTTGATGGTGGTACGATCAGCAGGTACAATCAGACTTCCCTGGTAAGTCTTAGTCCACATGCAAGATAATAATATCAGGAGACGTATTGTTTAGACCATTTTAATACTGCT
The DNA here is from genome assembly GCF_964188305.1 of Podarcis bocagei. Lineage (NCBI taxonomy): Eukaryota > Metazoa > Chordata > Lepidosauria > Squamata > Lacertidae > Podarcis > Podarcis bocagei. The sequence continues at coordinate 20,410,201 of NC_138141.1, forward strand.
ATATTTTGTAAGACTGTAAGAGCCTTTCTGCAGTGACATGAGTGGGGGGGGGCCACAGGGCAGCTGCCCCAGACAAAAAATTGTTAGAGGGCGTAAAAAGTCAATACCCTGTGCTGCTTCGATACAGCTGTGTGCTTCTGTTGCTGAGCTCAGTTGAAAACAGCTTCTCTATGTGAACCAGGAAGTGACTTCTCCAGACAATGGAATGACTCTTCTTTCCTTATCTCTGTGGCTGAGATCTTCTGGGTGACGCAGATGCCGTTAGGCAATTGAATGTGCATGTATGCTCCATCCATTTCCCTCTGACCTATCCACCTCTGCACAGCCCCGGGCACTGGCAACCCACGCTACACCACTGCCTTTCCAGATTAGACTGAGGTGGGTCTATCTACTCCATCATGATAATTTGAATAGTAATGAATCAAATGCCTCAGGGAAGCCCACAAACAGGGATAGATGGCCACTGCCCTCCTCAACGGTTGTTCCTCAGCAACTGGTATTCTGCGGCATGTTATTTATCTGCCACGACTAACTGCCACAGATAGACTAACTCCCCCTTCATGAATGGCGGCATTGGGTTGGCAGACTGCTTACTGTCAGTAGGGGGTCAAGAATGTCAAGGGAAGTGATGTAACGATCTGTACAGCCAACCAGGTTTGACTTCCTCCTATGCAAATAGAACAGGCTGCCAGCCCAGCCAACTATTCATTTGTGTGAGTATAACTAAGCCATAAACTCTCAGCCTTTGGGTGAGTACTTAAGCGAGCTACTGTAGGTCATCCTTCACATTATAATCATGTATTTCCTGCTAGGGAGGCGTCAACCAGCTCGGACGTTGCTCCAGTCAATTTAAATCCTCGGGTCATGCTGTGTAATAGAGTTGCCCGGAGTTACTTTCTCCGAATCACTCAGCAACTTGCATATAGAGTGGTGACCTTTGAAGCCTTTAAAATACTCAGATATGGAAGTAATTCAAGCATCATTTATATGCATTAGTGTCTATGCAGGAATCCATTTCTATAGCATTTCCCCCTCCATTTAAACAGCTTGCCTTTCGGCAGACTAAAAAGATCCCCATGACCAGATTTTTCTCCCCTCAATTATTTACAAATAATGTAGCTCTGAGTTTAATCGCAACTTGATTTGAAGGGGAAAATATTACATTAACCATCATGATTGGAAACCAACTATGATGAGCGGAAATAGCAGAAAATGCCACAGAGCTCTCTATATAAATAACTGGCGTATTTCCATCCAGGAACTGACAGCAGACGACCTTAACAATGCAGTTCCTTTCCAGACTCCTAATTAAAAATAAAATTAAAAAAACAAGGAACATGCTGCTCTAATTACATGGAAGGGTTTTTAGTCCTGTCCCCCCCCCCAACCCGAAGGAAGGAGGGGCGGACAATAAATGATTTACAATTTTTATTTCTAGCAATGAGTCTGCAGTTAAAACCAAGCTATTTCCCCCTGAGGATTCTTGAGCCGTTTAATATTCTTCTTCCTTCTATTGGGTCCATTATGCCTGGGATATGGAAAGGAGGAGGGTGGGGTGGGGGGAAGCAGATGTCGGATGGAACATCAAGAAAGAGAAAATTAAATGATCTATGTGATTCCCCAATGGCTTTCCCCTTAAAAGGAAACCAATGTTATCTGCAGGAAACCAGGGAAAGCATTCTTGACATCGTCAGGATGGCCCCCATCTTCAAATGACTCCGAAGACAAAATGCATACAGTTAATCTCACCATTTTTATTTTTTAAAAAAGAACACTTCTGCAATTCCATCCATGTGATCCTAGTATAGCTGGAGTGCATGTTGATAAGCTGGATGGAGACAGAGGCCCGTGTGTGTTATGCCGAGGAAAGTTATTAAAAACACATGATAAGAATGGTAGAATAATGTCTAGAGATTGGGTTAAAACAAGAAATGCTTCCTCACCTCTTGTCTCCATGTGGACCCTGTTGAGCTGGATAAAATGCAGTGTTGTGAGGAAGGAGGGGGAAAGAACCGAGAACATTGCTGAGGCCAGGAAAGTTGGATTCTGCAAGATGCACCATCTCCGTTGGTGGCTGCTAATAATGCACGCTTGGAACACACAGAAAAGCACTGGCATCCTAAGGCATGCCAAGGTCTAATAGAAATGAAAGCATAAATGAATATAAATGCACAATTAAGAGAGAAATGTATTTGTCATTAACTTAACATCCGGGAGGAAGATGAACAGTCCAGCCCTATGGCCATCATAGGTGTTCTTTCTACTGTTGGCGCTGTGGTCTAAACCACTGAGCCTCTTGGGCTTGCTGATCGGAAGGTTGGCGGTTTGAATCCCTGCAACGGAGTGAGCTCCTGTTGCTCTGTCCCAGATCCTGCCAACCTAGCAGTTTGAAAGCACGCCAGTGCAAGTAGATAAATAGGTACTGCTGTGGCAGGAAGGTAAACAGTGAGAGCCAGTGTGGTGTAGTGGTTAAGAGCGGTAGTCTCGTAATCTGGGGAACCGGGTTCGCGTCTCTGCTCCTCCACATGCAGCTGCTGGGTGACCTTGGGCTAGTCACACTTCTTTGAAGTCTCTCAGCCCCACTCACCTCACAGAGTGTTTGTTATGGGGGAGGAAGGGAAAGGAGAATGTTAGCCGCTTTGAGACTCCTTAAAGGGAGTGAAAGGCGGGATATCAAATCCAAACTCTTCTTCTTCTTCTTCTGTGCGCTCTGGCTTCTGTCACGGTGTTCCGTTGTGCCAGAAGCAATTTAGTCATGCTGGCCATATGACCCAGAAAGCTGTCTGCAGACAAACACCATCTCCCTTGGCCTGAAAGCGAGATGAGTGCCACAACCCCAGAATCATCTTTGACTGGACTTAACCATCCAGGGGTTCTTACCTTTTTCTTTTACTTCTTTCTTCTGTTAGCGTAGCACACAGCTGCCAAGAAACTAAAATGTAGAAAATGGTGGGAGAAGCATCAGTCCTATGTTGTGAAGAGATTCTCCTTCCACAACTGGTAAAAAACAAGCTATGCGACACCATGGGCTAGTCATAGGCAAACTCGCCCTCCGGATCTACAACTCCCATCATCCCTAGCTAACAGGACCAGTGGTCAGGGATGATGGGAACTGTAGTCTCAAAACATCTGGAGGGCTGAGTTTGCCTATGCCTGCCGTGGGCCTTACTGACCCTTGACCAAACTGGTGCAAATCCAGACCAAAGCCCCTTGACTCATCTGTCCTATTGAAATGCAGTTGGAACATTATAATCATTGAATCAGAAAGCACCCTAGGCTAGCTGGACCAACCTGCTGCCCCAGAGCTGGCCATCGGCCAGCTTATCCCTTCATGAATGAACATGCATCATGGTTCATCCAAGCAGAGAAATGAAATGCTGCATGAAGGCACCTGCACAGCAAACTGTTCTGGGCCCTAAATGGAAGGCAGCCAATTGCCACCCTTCTGGGAAGGGAACAAAATCCCATGGTAGAGACACAAGGGGTTTTGAAGGAGCCAGTGCAGCCCAGAGAGAATCTTCTCCACTCAGTCTCTCATTGAGCATCTCCTGACCATTTGTTGATCATTCCGTCTCTTAACTCTGGCTGCCCTGCTGCTTCCATGCCATAAAGCAGTAATGCTGCCTCCAGCAGTCATTGGCAAGAACAGGTAGAGGCATCATTACATTGTTAACAGCTGGATCTGGGGGAGAGGAGAATGAAAACATGTTGGAAATTGCCTGCCTGGTCCAGAGCCCACCTAAGATGACTAGCTGCCTTCAGTACCCATCTCCTTCTTGTTTCTGATTGAAAGGCAATTTCACACCCCTTAGCACACTGCAGGAAAGGAGAGGTAGGATGAGCAGAAGAGAGGAAGAGGAAGGAAACTCTTAGTTGGATGTTTTTGAAACAAATTATGGTTTCAATCCTATGTATGCACACTTCCCTGGGAAGAAGTTCTACTGACCATAGTAGGATTTATGTTTGAATAAACATTCACTGGACTACTTGTGGTGTAGTGCAATGCTTAGAGTGTTGAACTTAGGACACCACTGGACCTGCATCCAACCATGAATCTCCCAGACACCGTCTCTTAAACTAACCTACAACTGTGTTTCAAAAACTGCAGTAATCCAAGTTGGGCTACTTTACGAGGGCTCGTCTTGCAAGGTCAAATCAACCAAGGCAATGTTAAAATGCAGCCAATTAGAAGCAAGCTTAGCATGGCAAATTGCTCTGGGTAGCCGAATCCAACTCTGGAATATGTGGGATGGTTGCTGAACAATGGTGACTCTGAGCATGTGCAGAGTGTGGTACACACACACACTTCTACATCTGGGTGACCAATCTGGATGCTGTAACTTCCAGAGAGGCCTTTGCCCTGCCAATCTTTCATGCTAAAAATGAAACCATGTTTATTTTCTATACTCAACCGTGACATGTAGCTTCATTTCCCAAAGTACCCATGCCATCCCAACCAGCTGAACTCTTCTTAAAATATGAGCTAACTTAATTACAATATTGTAATGAGAGCTGATCATTGTGGGGGGGGGAGCTCTCCTTCTAATGTCATTATTTAATTGGTTTTGTAGCCTTTCGCCTTCCTAAGAAACACCTTATCTCCTCCTTGCCTGCTCCTAATCCCCAGCTCCCTGTACTAACAGATAGTTTTTATTGACCTTTCATACAGGCTGGTTTATGGTGGCCACTTTTGTCGAGCTGATCCATCTTTTCCTAGCAGGCAAACATTTAACCTTTTGTAAGTTCAGCCTGTTGCCGTTCGGTGAAAAGGGCATCCATAGAAAGTGGCTGATCTTATTCACAGTGAGTAAATACTGCCCTGATATGGGCTTTCTTTTCTTTCCGTTTTGCGGTAGTCCCATGGGTGAGCAGGAGTCGGGAACAAGAGAGAAAGTGGACCAGGAGGGGGGAAATACATCTGTGGGACTAACAGTACAACAAAAGAAAGAAAGAAAGAAAGAAAGAAAGAAAGAAAGAAAGAAAGAAAGAAAGAAAGGAGGGAGGGAGGGAGGGGCACATAGCTGCCAGTGCAGGTTTATTGTATATCAACACTGGGCAATATTTTATAGAAAGCAACTCAATTTAACAAATGAATGAATTAATCAAAATGTAGCAGGCATGCCAAAAGTAGCTTCTAGGCATGTAAGAAGGCATGGTTTTCTGTAGCATGCAGCCCTGTTTCTGTTCTACTGCAGTTCCATCTTCTGTCTAAAATGGCACAATTTGTCTCACTATCTGCTGTGCCAAAATTACATACCTTACACCGGCTTGGGGGGGGGGAGAGATCAAGAAAAACAAGTTAGATAAAAATGATATAAATTATTGTAGTGATTCAGAGGTTTAATTTGAAATCAAGGTGGATTTGAGTTTGTTGGTGCCTCTGACAACCTCTCTCTTACATCATGGATGTTGGCTCATATTATGGATGCACGATCAATATTGTTCCATTGATACTGTTGCTGCAGGTTTGTCATGGCCTTGGACTGGAACAATAAACTTATATTGATTGATACATACCTTACATTGTTGCGTAAATTACACAATCGCATTGTCATGATGTTATTCCACCCCATCCCTTTCAGTACAAAGGAAATGAACTGCAAATATGTGTGGTGATATAGTAAATTAATGTGCAAACTGAAAGCAACACTAACAGCCAATATCATTGGTATTTTCTGAATCGATTTCTGCTTCGGATGCGGGACAAATGAGCAAACACTGGCAATTTCCACTCCCACGTCCATTTTCAACAGAATTCTCCAATATACCCAGTACAGTAGTACCTCAGGTTAAGTACTTAATTCGTTCCGGAGGTCTGTTCTTAACCTGAAACTGTTCTTAACCTGAAGCACCACTTTAGCGAATGGGGCCTCCTGCTGCCGCTGCGCCGCTGGAGCACGATTTCTGTTCTCATCCTGAAGCGAAGTTCTTAACCTGAAGCACTATTTCTGGGTTAGCGGAATCTGTAACCTGAAGCGTATGTAACCTGAAGCGTATGTAACCTGAGGTACCACTGTAGTTCCCCTCTCAAGGCTCCAGTTAATTAATTTCACAGCTGAATTGCTATGATGGTTCAAAGATTTCTCCTAAAATTTACCGCCTTGTGTTACTTAAGCCCACTCAATCCAGTCCTGCCCTCTGGAGCCATGGAGAAGAGGTCTCAGCACTCATCCATACGGCAGCCTTTCAGGGATACTCCTCTCGGCCTTCTCTTCCCCGGTTAAACACACCAAGTCTTTTCAGGAGTTGAAGGTGATACAAAGTGGGCATCACAGCTGAGTGTGGACACATGCCTCTACTTATTGTCTTTGGCCAAACAAACTGTGCATGCCTTTTGCATGTACAGTGGTGCCTCGCAAGACGAAATTAATTCGTTCCACGAATTTTTTCGTCTAGCGAATTTTTCGTCTTGCGAAGCACGGTTTCCCATAGGAATGCATTGAAAATCAATTAATGCGTTCCTATGGTCAAAAAAAGTCCAAACAAAGCCAAATTTGGTACAACAAGAGTTTATTAAGTGCTCTTTAAAGTCACACATACTGTAAAGAGCATTTCAAAATTCAAACCCATATTTTTTAAAAAAAAACAGCAGAGTGGCCCAATGGTCACAGAAAATCATAAAAATACAGAAAAAAACCCACAAGCTTCCAGATTCTTGCAAACCCCTCCCCAACTGTTCCCCCAGCCACCCAGCACACAGAAATTCAAACCCATATTTTTTTTAAAAAAACAGAGTGGCCCAATGGTCCAAACCCAAAATCCAAAACCCCCCAAAAAAGTTTTAAAAGCTTAACTTACCAAATGGCTGCAAAAGAAGTTTTGGAAAAGCTTCAAAAATCACCAAAGTCTTTAAAAACCTCAAAAAAGGCTACTATGTACACTGCGTTCTATGAGTTGCTCCTCGAAGTCAAGTCGCAACTGTATTAACGGTGTTAGGAAAAAGGAAACAAACTTGCAAGACGTTTTCGTCTTGCGAAGCAAGCCCATAGGGAAAATCGTCTTGCGAAGCAGCTCAAAAATGGAAAACCCTTTCGTCTAGCGAGTTTTCCGTCTTGCGAGGCATTCGTCTTGCGGGGCACCACTGTATTGTATAAACCTACTGAATCACGTTCATCCACGGAGCCAAAATAAATGAATGACTCCTTCTCCAACCTGGTACTCTCAAGATGTCTTGGATCACAACTCATAGGAACATAAAGAGCCTGCTGGATCTGGCCAATGGTCCATCTAGCCCAGCATCCTGTTCTCACAGTGGCCAACCAGATGCCCATCATGGGAGCCTGCAAGCAGAACTAGAGTGTTCATCAGCACCCTTCTCATTTGTGATTCCCAGCAACGGGTATTCAAAAACATGCTGCCTTCAACAGTGGATACAGAACATAGTTATGATGAATAGTAGCCACTGATAGACTCATCCTCTCTGAATTTGTCTTATCCCTTTTTAAAGCTATCCGTGCTGGTGGCCATCACTGCCTTTTCAAGAAGACTCCTATAGGTGCACCATCCACACCCTCCAACATTTCTCCAATGAAAATAGGGATGTTCTATTCTATCATCATCATAATCATCACTACCATCTTATTTATACTCTGCACATCTGAATGGGTTGTCCCAGCCACTCTGGGCTGCTTCCAATATATATATAAATGTAACAAAACATTAAACACTTTTGCAAAATGCTTCCCTATACAGGGCTGGCTTCAGATGTCTTCTAGAGGTTGAATAGTTATTTATCTCCTTGGCTCAGGGGTCACATAACTCCGTAACCCTCCAACATTTGTCTAATGGAAATAGGGACATACTAAGGAAAAGTGCCTGTTGTCTTTGTCCATGGAGTTTTCTTGGCAGGGATACTGGAGTGGCTTGCCGGTTCCAGCTCCAGGTGTATCACGTTTCATCAAAACTCTCCATTATGACCTGTCCATTTTGGGTGGCCCTGCATGGCATAGCTCATAGCTTCTCTGAGTTATTCAAGCCCCTTCGCCACGGCAAGGCAGTGATCCATGAAGGGGACAAACCTAGACAGCATCTTAAAAAGCAGAGACATCACCTTGCCAACAAAGGTCCATATAGTTAAAGCTATGGTTTTCCCAGTAGTGATGTATGGAAGTGAGAGCTGGACCATAAAGAAGGCTGATCACCGAATAATTTATGCTTTTGAATTATGGTGCTGGAGGAGACTCTTGAGAGTCCCATGGACTGCAAGAAGATCAAACCTCTCCATTCTGAAGGAAATCAGCCCTGAGTGCTCACTAGAAGGACAGATCCTGAAGCTGAGGCTCCAATACTTTGGCCACCTCATGAGAAGAGAAGACTCCCTGGAAAAGACCCTGATGTTGTGAAAGATGGAGGGCACAAGGAGAAGGGGACGACAGAGGACGAGATGGTTGGACAGTGTTCTCGAAGCTACGAACATGGGTTTGACCAAACTGCAGGAGGCAGTGGAAGACACAAGTGCCTGGTGTGCTCTGGTCCATGGGGTCACGAAGAGTCAGACACGACTAAATGACTAAACAACAACAAAAGGAAAAGTGGGATATTCTTGGATCAAATCAGAAACTCTGATGGTTTCGGTAAATCTGGAACTGTCCTTGGAAAATAGGGATACTTGGAGGATCTGCACCATGGTCAAAATGTTTGTTGAGGCCACTCCACCATGGAGGTGTAGTTGTGCTGGCTCTCCTGAGAAATCTAGGATTTCTTACTTATCTATTTATTTTTTAAAAGCGGAGTGTCTTATATACCAATTTTGCACAATTACTGCTAACCTTTTATGTCAGTCTCTTTTTTTGCAGAGTCCACAATTTCTGCCTGGGAAACTTTGGAACAGAGAGGTCTCTCTGCAGTGGGAGTTTGGGGGCTATTTGCTTTCTGTGTAGCACCCTCCGCAATATCCCTAACTGGTTTCCCCATCACCACTTTCTGGAGTGGTTTGTAAAACAATACAAGACAAAACAAAATCCACAAATTGACCTGATGTTCTTTGGCTGTGCAGGGAGTCCCTGTAGCTTCACAATGCCATCGCTGCTTCCTCGACCAGCCGGGCTCCCCCACCAGCAGAGAAAATTAAACGGTTATGAAAGAGGCCTTTCATTGTGGCGATGGGAAAGGCCGGGACTCATCTGCCCTGTGCTAATTCCTCAATACATTGTTTTCTTAACCCATTAGAACCTTTGTAGCAAAATTGCAGGCAAACACATTATGGAACAAGGCCTGTTTGTTTTATCATGTTGGGATTGGGGACAGGGAGAGTGTGGTATGTGGCAGGGATGGGGGGATGGCATCTGGAGAGGACAAAAATGTATTGCGTGAATCAAACGGTTCTATACATGGAGGTGGGGAAGGGGAAGTCTAATGGGTGCTCTAGAGAACTGATGTTACAAAGAAGAAAACTAAGAAGAAAATGGAGGTGAACTAAAATCAGTAATGTGTGCATGGGTGCTATGCATGGATCAGGGATGGGGACGAAGAAGAAGAAGGAGGAGTAGGAGGAGGAGGAGTTTGGATTTGATATCCAGCTTTATCACTACCCAAAGGAGTCTCAAAGCAGCTAACATTTTCCTTTCCCTTCCTCCCCCACAACAAACACTCTGTGAGGTGAGTGGGGCTGAGAGACTTCAGAGAAGTGTGATTAGCCCAAAGTCACCCAGCAGCTGCATGTGGAGGAGCAGGGAAGCGAAACCGGTTCCCCAGATTACGAGTCTACTGCTCTTAACCACCACACCACACTGGCTCTCTATAAGAGGAAGCCTGCTTGATCAGGCCAAAGACCCATCTAGCCCAGAATCCTTTCCTCAACGTGGGCAGCCAATTGGGAAGCCTTCAAGCATGGCCTGACTGCAATACTTATGATTCTCAGTAACTGGTATTCAGAGTCATGCTGTTCCCGATAGTGGAGGTAGAATATAGGCACAGTAGCTAGTAGACATGGATAGCCTTATCCTTGCCTTGCACTCCTATGGGCAAGTTGAATATATGTCTAGAGCAGGGTTTCCCAAACTTGGGTCTCCAGCTGTTTTTGGACTCCAGTTCCCATCATTCTTGACCACTGGTCCTGCTAGCTAGGGATAATGGGAGTTGTAGTCCAACAACAGCTGGAGACCCAAGTTTGGGAAACCCTGGTCTAGCATATGTGTATAGAAAAATGGGTGAGTCGATGGACAGAAAGATACATGTGTAGATATAACATAACATTCTTACAGCATAACATGGACCTATATTCCGCTTGGTCCTCCATGGTGCCTCTGTACTACAACATATGTCATTTAATGGTTAATGCAGCTCTAAATATGGGGAAGGGGGTGGGTAATAGTCAACAGGGACGTGGGTGGTGCTGTGGGTTAAACCACAGAGCCTAGGACTTGCCGATCAGAAGGTCGGCGGTTCGAAAACCCGTGATGGGGTGAGCTCCTGTTGCTCGGTCCCTGCTCCTGCCAACCTAGCAGTTCGAAAGCACGTCAAAGTGCAAGTAGATAAATAGGTACCGCTCCGGCGGGAAGGTAAACGGCGTTTCCGTGTGCTGCTCTGGTTTGCCAGAAGTGACTTGGTCATGCTGGCCAATGACCCGGAAGCTGTACGCCAGTTCCCTCGGCCAATAAAGCGAGATGAGCACCGCAACCCCAGAGTCAGCCATGACTGGACCTAATGGTCAGGGGTCCCTTTACCTTTACTTTTCTAGCACAAATTAATATACCATTTGCATCTCTGGAGGTTGTTTTCCCCCTAGATCCTGCCAAGAAGTACCTGCTCCAAGCATTCCACAGCAGGGCACGCACTCCCATCTTTCAAGCGGCAGAATTGATGCACCATCATCTGTAAGCTTCCATGTGCAACAGTGTGCTAGTCTTTTTCCCTGTAAAATATCCATTTCAGCCTAACTATGCACAAGGATGTCCATTTTTGAATAAGTGATCATAGCTTATGTGGAGTTTATGGAGCAAAAACAATATTGCAGCTGGACGGCTGTCACTTCATTGAGTTTTATGGACTTCCATCAAGTCCATTTAGTCATCCCGTTTTATCTCCTCGCCAGGATTACTCCATGGCAGACGCTGCTCAGGTAGAACCCCCTCCCCTAGGCTGACTGGTTTCTGAAGACCTTTGGATTTCGCTGGCAGAGACCAGACTCACCAAGAGACATTGTGAACAAACCTCACCTACTCTCAGAAGTCCCTGTTTGCCTGTCCAGAGCAGAAACACCTGACATTTGCCACATTAAGGCTTGTGCCTGCTACAGAAAGCGACAGAGAGCATGTAGCTTGTTGGGTCAACAACTCAGCTTATGCAATGCACCTGTTGTAGATGGTGGAAATGGGGGGGGGGAATGGAAGAGTAAGTGGGGGGCATGTTAGGCTTTGGATTTCCCATGGGGAAAGCAGGACACATTACATCAGATCCTCTGCATTTTACAGAAACGTCCTTGGGTGATAACTACCGCTGCGCTGCTGGGTCTGTGATTGCCTTTAGTAATGGTCGGTTGCAAGCTGCTCTTTGGCATGCGATAGCATTGCAGCCGAGGAGCTTAGCCGGATACAATATAGGATTAGACATTGCAGAGGATAACAAGAAACATCCTGAGTTATCATCATAAATACTAATGCACTGAGGTTGGGATTTTTTATATATTTTTTATTGTAAAGAAAAGGATAGAAACCCAATATTCTTCACAGAGTTAGAGCAGCACGACTGCTACATAGGTGGCTAGCCTGAATCTGAAAGGACAGAGTCTCTTCCTCTTTCCCCTTTCCATTGATTTCTTTTTTCTTTTTCTTTTTCGGCAGGGCATGGCCTTGTCACTTCAGTTTTCATTCAGAATGACAAGCATTGGATTTAAAATCTGGAGCCTTAAGGGGTTAGCTCTAGCTTGGCTCTTAGGAGAGAGGTTCCGTGTTGCTGTGTATATGTGACCTCATGGTTTGGAGGTGGTGGATGGGTCATTTACTTTTATTTTTTTGCACTTACTTGTTTTGTTTGAATACAAACCTTGTATTCTAAGACCACCATACATTTCATAGAATTGTAGGCTAGGGTCATCTAGCCCAAACCCCTACAATGCACAGGATCCACGCACAAGATGCTCAGAAATGATGGGAGTTGTAGTCCTGCCTGTATCTGTTATGGGTCACATTCTCACTGTACATTTAAAGCACTACACATACTTTAAACAGTTATGGCTTCCCCCAATAAGAATTATGGGAGCTGCAGCTTGTCATGGCTGCTGAGAGTTGTTAGGAGGCCCCTATTTCAATAATAATAATAGTAATAATAATAATAATGTATTTATATCCCGCCCATCTGGCTGGGTTTCCCCAGCCACTCTGGGCGTCTTCCAACAGAATATTAAACTACAATAACCTATTAAACATTAAAAGCTTCCCTAAACAGGGCTGCCTTCAGATGTCTTCTAAAAGTCTGGTAGTTCTTTTTCTCTTTGACATCTAGTGGGAGGGCATTCCACAGGGCGGGCTCCATTGTCAAGAAGGCCCTCTAACTGCTAACTGCTTCCCTGTAACTTGGCTTCTTGCAGCGAGGGAACCGGCGCTGGACCTCAGTGTCCAGGTAGAATGATGGGGATGGAGATGCTCCTTCAAGGTATACTTAGGTAAAGGTAATGGGACCCCTGACCAGGTATACTTACAGAGCTACAATTCCAGAGTAGTTTAACAGTCAATCCCCTTTCATAACAAACTCTGAGAAATGTAGCTCTGCAAGGGGAATAGGAGTCTCCTAACAACATTCAGAACTTTTACAGCTCCATGCAGGTGAGCCAACTTGAATAAAATATTGAGAGGGCCCAAATAGTCACCAATAGTCAGCATGGATTTCTGAAAAATAAGTCGTGTCAAACTAACCTGATCTCGTTTTTTGACAGAATTACAAGCCTGGTAGATGAAGGGAATGCAGTGGATGTAGCCTACCTTGATTTCAGCAAGGCATTTGACAAGGTGCCCCATGATATTCTTGTAAAGAAGCTGGTAAAATGCGGTCTTGACTATGCTACCACTCAGTGGATTTGTAACTGGCTGACTGACCGAACCCAAAGGGTGCTCATCAATGGTTCCTCTTCATCCTGGAGAAGAGTGACTAGTGGGGTGCCACAGGGTTCTGTCTTGGGCCCGGTCTTATTCAACATCTTTATCAACGACTTGGATGATGGACTCAAGGGCATCCTGATCAAAAATTTGCAGATGACACCAAACTGGGAGGGGTGGCTAACACCCCAGAGGACAGGATCACACTTCAAAATGACCTTGACAGATTAGAGAACTGGGCAAAAACAAACAAGATGAATTTTAACAGGGAGAAATGTAAAGTCTTGCACTTGGGCAAAAAAAAATGAGAGGCACAAATACAAGATGGGTGACACCTGGCTTGAGAGCAGTACATGTGAAAAGGATCTAGGAGTCTTGGTTGACCACAAACTTGACATGAGCCAACAGTGTGACGCGGCAGCTAAAAAAGCCAATGCAATTCTGGGCTGCATCAATAGGAGTATAGCATCTAGATCAAGGGAAGTAATAGTGTCACTGTATTCTGCTCTGGTCAGACCTCACCTGGAGTACTGTGTCCAGTTCTGGGCACCACAGTTCAAGAAGGACACTGACAAACTGGAACGTGTCCAGAGGAGGGCAACCAAAATGGTCAAAGGCCTGGAAACGATGCCTTATGAGGAACGGCTAAGGGAGCTGGGCATGTTTAGCCTGGAGAAGAGGAGGTTAAGGGGTGATATGATAGCCATGTTCAAATATATAAAAGGATGTCACATAGAGGAGGGAGAAAGGTTGTTTTCTGCTGCTCCAGAGAAGCGGACACGGAGCAATGGATCCAAACTACAAGAAAGAAGATTCCACCTAAACATTAGGAAGAACTTCCTGACAGTAAGAGCTGTTCGACAGTGGAATTTGCTGCCAAGGAGTGTGGTGGAGTCTCCTACTTTGGAGGTCTTTAAGCAGAGGCTTGAGAACCATATGTCAGGAGTGCTCTGATGGTGTTTCCTGCTTGGCAGGGGGTTGGACTCGATGGCCCTTGTGGTCTCTTCCAACTCTATGATTCTATGATTCAAATAAGCCCTGCCCACATAATTAAATCACAAGACATGGTGCACACACACAATTAGAATGGCAATGCCCATCAACTTTTGGGGGGTGGGGTGGCCCCCTCAAATGAGAGGGGAACCTGCCCCATTGTATATTTGGGGGGCTGTGTGGAGAGAGTCTCCTCCTTTAAATTCCTGGGAGTTTACCTTAGTGAGGACCTCACTTGGAAAATCAACATACCATATTTTTCGCCCTATAGGGTGCACCGGCCCATAGGGCGCACTTATTTTTGGGGGGGGGGGGAATAAAGAAAAAAAAATTCCCCGACCCCAGCCCCCAGAACGGATCCGGGAGCGATGGCGAGATTGTGCTCAACCTCGCCATCGCTCCTGGAGCTTGCTGCTATCCGAAGCCCGGGGAGCACGACGCTGTAACCCGCTGCACACCCCGGGCTTAGGGCAGCTATCCACAAGCCTGCGGCACCCGGCGGGAACTCCTGCCGGGCTCCGCAGGCTTGCAGATAGCTGCCCTAAGCCCGGGGTGCGCAGTGCCGTGCTCCCCAGACTTCAGGCTGCAGGCAGCTATCTGCAAGCCTTTGGAGCCCGCGGGAGTTTCCACCGGTCACCACAGGCTTGTGGATAGCTTCCTGAAGCCTGCATTCGCCCCATAGGATGCACACACATTTCCCCTTCATTTTTGGAGGGGGAAAAGTGCGTCCTATCGGGCGAAAAATGCGGTAATTCAGGTGGTCAGAAAGGCCCAACAGAGACTCCATTTCCTCAGGGTCTTGCGAAAGAATAATGAAAAACAACAACTGATGAACTCCTTTTACCGATCCACAGTAGAAAATGTCCTTTCATATTGTATCACAGCGTGGTATGCTGGCCTGACAGCCACAGACAGAAAGTCTCTGCAGAGGGTGGTGAATACAGCACATGATATCATGGGCTGTCCCTTGAGTCTGCTAGATCAGTGTTCCCCAACCTTGGGCCTCCAGCTGTTTTTGGACTACAATTCCCATCATCCTTGACCACTGGTCTTGCTAGCGAGGGATGATGGAAGTTGTAGTCCAAAAACAGCTGGAAGCCCAAGGTTGGGGAACACTGTGCTAGATGACATCGCAAGGGATCATTGCCTTAGGATAGTGAGAAAAATTTTCAAGAATGACTCACACCTCTTTAATCTTCTACCGTTGGGCAAGAGATATAGAAGTATTATCAGCCGTACCAACAGGCTAAAAAATAGCTTCTTTCCATGGGCTGTTAGGCTGTTGAACAGAAAATAACATAGCAAAATTGACTTGCGAGGTGGTGTGTTGTTCAGTAAGAGCTTGATTGAATGTTTGGGTTTGGGAGAGGGAGGCTCATTTTATTTCATTGTACACAGGTTGTACAATGACAATAAAGGTATTATTACTATTGACTCCTATGGCTCCCAGATTTCTTTGGGGGAAGCCATGAGTGTTGTATCATAGTGCTTTACATGTACAATGCCCATGTGACCCATATCAGAAACAGACTGGATTGCAACTCCCATCGTTCCTGAGCATCAGCCAGGCTGTTGGCTGGGACTGATGAGAATCAGAACCAAACAACATTGGAAACTCAGCAGTTCCTCAGTCCTGTTCTAAAACTAAAGACAAAATTGCTTTCATATCATCCAGTAGTTCCCAATTATCCGGACAGTCTCTCTTTTCTAGAGACTGTCCCTCGTAAACCACAGCCCTATTGTTTTGCCTTTCGGAATGCCTGGCCAAAAATATGTTTAGTATGAGTCGCTAGACAGCTAGCTGTCAGCCTCTGAGGTTCAGCTTCCTTCCACAGAGTCTCTTAGAGTTTAATCTCTAAGTGGGCGGGTGGGCGGTTTGCATCATGTTTCTATTATTTACTTATGTATTTATCTATTGTATTTTTTGTTGCTTTTCACACACACACATGTCCCAAAGCAACTTACAGCATAAAATACATTAAAACCACATGTAAAGCTATCATAAAATGCAATGCCTAAAAACCCTCATCTGAGAGTAGTTATGAAAAGGGCAAATCGTCCCCATCTCACTAGAAGATAAACAGTAAATACAAACACACACAATACACATGTAGAAAGAGCGACTACCATCCAAACTGATGGTCAAAGGCCTGTATAAACAGAAATATTTTAATATGGTCCCTAAAAAGAGACATTGATGATGCCTGGTATGCTTTCCTGGGGGAAAGCATTCCCCAAGTATGCAGATGAATGCCTTTGCAAGCGGTGTTAGAAACTGAGATATGAAAGCTAGGAGCTAAATGGCACCTTAAACCTAGGTTATGGGTGCGACAATGGAATGTCTAGGCACATTTTTTAAATAACAAAGCTGAAAATGCAGCTAAAATATTATGTTCATTTTTCACATGCTCTATGGTTTATGGTTTAAGAAGGCTGATCGCCGAAGAATTGATGCTTTTGAATTATGGAGCTGGAGGAGACTCTTGAGAGTCCCATGGACTGCAAGAAGATCAAACCTATCCATTCTGAAGGAAATCAGCCCTGAGTGCTCACTGGAAGGACAGATCGTGAAGCTGAGGCTCCAATACTTTGGCCACCTCATGAGAAGAGAAGACTCCCTGGAAAAGACCCTGATGTTGGGAAAGAATGAGGGCACAAGGAGAAGGGGACGACAGAGGACGAGATGGTTGGACAGTGTTCTCGAAGCTACTAACATGAGCTTGACCAAACTGCGGGAGGCAGTGGAAGACAGGAGTGCCTGGCGTGCTCTGGTCCATGGGGTCACGAAGAGTCGGACACAACTAAACGACTAAACAACAACAACATGGTTTATGATTTTACCCCAAACTTGTTGACCTTTTTTTTTAGGGTTGAAGTTAGCGGGGGCGTTTTAGGCTCCCCCCCCCATGAAATAAACTGCCACAGGGGGACAGATTAAACCGTACAATGGGCTGGATTAGACCCCTGAAACAGACTTGGGACATGCCTGTTCTAGTCATTCCCCTGCCCACCCTCCTGATATTCTTAAGAGGGTCTCTTCTCCAATCTTCAGAGAGTAGCCGGAAGTCAGGAGGCAAAAAAAAAAAGTCCCCCTTTCCTTCCACTCTGCTGTTTTAATCTGAAATCTTAGGCACAGTACTTTGCCCAGAACTCAGAAACTGTTTGTGTTAATGAAATTCTGTCGCAAAATGCGCTTAGAACAATGGGAGTTTCAAACACTGTTTGCAAGGGCAGTAACGTGTCCTGTCCAGCCTGCAGTTTCACACGCTGAAGCTTCTTAGGTGTATTCTGAACTGCTCATAACATATTGAGGTAAATAAATGAGGATATATAACTATTAGGGTGCATAGTCTTCACCCCCCAAAAACAAAAACCTTCTTGGCTTTTTTTACATCTGTTATGGACTGGCAGCTGCAAAGTGAATGAAGAGATGGACTCCACAGCTGGTGGACCAGACCCTTTAGCAATGTGTGACATGATGGAGCAGAGCAGTCCTTGCACATCTGCAGTCATGCTGGCTGGGACGGATGGGAGTTGTGTTCCAAAACATCTGGAGGGCATCAGCTTGGCAAGGGTTGGAGCAGAAGCAGAAGCCATGAGCAGAGTGTGGTACCCGCGAAATGTTGAGTGAGAAGAATGGGTTTTCCCCATATGAGTGGGACTCCATTCTGCTCTCCTTTCAGGATTCTGAAGGCCAGGCCAGAGCCCTAAATCACAAGCAAGCTTTGGACAATTCAGCCCCCAGTGCTCAAAATGGCTTTTTTAAAAGCACTTACTTTTTATGGTCTAATTTAAGGCGACATTGAACGTTCTCAAGAATACTTTCCCGGCTCTTTCAAATGTTCTGCCCCGCTTTAAAAAAAAATAAAAATGCCTCAATGTTCTTTCCTGCATTTGTTCCCTGTCCAAATGTACTCTGCCTCAAATTGGATCTAGACCAAACGGCTGTATGCAAAGTCGTTATTTCTAGGATAAATTACCCTTCGATCCTGTCTGGCATGAGGCAAATTCTGTAGGGAACACTGGGGCCAGTTTTATTTTATGTGTGTTAATGCCAGATTTATTGTTTGACCCAAATTTGATACAGAGAGGCACGTTTCTGAGAAAGAACAGCAAGAGCCCCGCTCACAGCTTGTGGATTGTGCTAGCAGACTGGAATAAATGTGTTTTCTGTCCATAACCCCAAGGTCACCAAATAAGCACATGTTCTGCTATCTTGCAAGAAACTGAATTTCTGAAAATGGCAATCTGAGAGAGATTTGCTTGTGTGTAAGCTGCATTG
This sequence comes from Podarcis bocagei, assembly GCF_964188305.1. Taxonomy (NCBI): domain Eukaryota; kingdom Metazoa; phylum Chordata; class Lepidosauria; order Squamata; family Lacertidae; genus Podarcis; species Podarcis bocagei. The sequence continues at coordinate 20,428,507 of NC_138141.1, forward strand.
GAGCCAGATGGGCTTACTTCTGAGTAAACTTTTATTGTGTAAGGCTATAAAAGTTCTTAGGCCTCATGGTGGCAGAAAAACCTTCCCAGAAACTTATTGTCATGGGCCTCTAGGTGACTGGCCAGTCATTCCCTGGGTTACCCAGGTGGCTCACTGTCAGGCAGCCTGGATAGGAGGGAAAACTCAGTTTGGTTCCTTCAACCTCTCCTAATTTTCACTTTCTGATACACAAAGCAAAATGTATCTGTCCTTCCATTTTTTTTTACTTCTTTGAATTTTACAAGGTAGTTCTGTACCCCAAAAAGTTACAAATGCATATATTTGGAGAAAGCACATGTAAAAATGCATATATTTGTGAAAATAGCATGCAAAATGCATTATATTGGGGAAAATGTGATGTGTGTCTCTTGGCAAAATTGCATACAGAAATATATATTTCGGGAGAAATGTGCACCACAATGCTGACAAATGTCCATGAGTGCTTTGAAAAATAAATAAATAGCAAAGTGAAGTGCAATTGTGGAAAAATGAGGAATGGAGAGAAACCGGAAATTGACACAGGTGCACATCCTGATCAGGAGGTCAAGTTTGCAGCAACCACTCTGAAGCAGGCAGTAGCTCAGACACAACCATTGGAGATGCCAGCAGGTAGCAAATTATTGCCCTAAAAATGGCCTGTCCACCTTGTCTAGATTGGAAATAGATGAAATGAACTATATAGGATTGCTTCTGTTTGGTAAGATTATATGCATGAGACAGCACTCAAATCCCACACCCGCTTCCCTGAATCTTTTTTTTTTTTTTTTTTTTTGGACATTGACCTCACTATTGTTTTCTTTTTAATTGTCTCAAGTACTTTCTGAATGCTGCTATTGACTGCTAGGTTCTGCTTAACTAAACTAAAGGTAATCTTCCTCATTAAACAGAGCTTATTTAAGAACAAGAAGAAGATCTCTGTCTGCTGTGAATCAGCCTCTACTACTTTTTTGCTGGCTGGAGCCAGTTTTGTGTGTGCGTGTTAAAAGCAGCTGCGCTTCTTAAAGGAACAGGTTGCTTCGCCAAGGCAACATTGCAAGGACTTCTTCTGCCGGGAGGTGAGAAGATAAGGACATAAGAAAAGCCCTGATGGATCAGGCAAAGGTCCTATCTAGTCCAGCACCCCTGTTCTAACAATGGCCAACCTTAGGCCTGCTGGTAGAAGCCTGCAAAGAGAACCTGACTGCACCAGGTGAATTATACCGACTGGTATTTGGAGGCAGACCCTGGAGGTAGAGCATAGCCACTGAAAGAACAGTTTCTACCTCCAAGAGATGGCTCCTTCTTCTATGGTGGAGGGATAGCAGAAGTCATGAACCAACACTTTTGAGAATGCGGGAGGATAGTGAAAGGCCCCTTAATGGTTGGGTTGAGTCAAGCAGAGGCTTTCTCATTGGCCTTGTTGCAGGGGTGGGGGAGAGTCTACTTGTGAGCAAGACCAAAAGATGTGAGTGGAAAGACATACCTGGAAGGAAGAGGGTGTGGCTTCTGTGGGTAGGGGTAGTGAAGAACCCGATGAGCACAAACAGGCTGCTCAAGGAGAGCAGCCCTTTTCTTTTGGCAGAAGTCATATGGGCACAAGGCTTACTTTACCTTCCCTCATGTCATGATGGAATCACAGAAATGTTGGACAGGATTGTTGGACCTTCTTATCACCAAGTGCAGAAGTGGGGGAAAAAATACAACAACTGCAATGCAGACTGGTGGACCCTCTTGTGAAATTTGGCTACCCTGAACAGCTTCTTGGTTGCCCAAATCCCTGTTGTATCATGGGAGCTTCAACGGGCAAGGAGGCTATATCCAGACTGCTGCTAGATCTGCTTGTTGTTGACATACTAGAACACTTTGTAGTGTTATGTCCTCAGCATGGATGTTCCAGTAATGTCAAGAAGTCATGAGGAAGTATCTATGGCACTGCTCTTTGCCATACCAGCACTGCTCAAGCTCCCTCGCAGGGTGGGTCCTGCTCAAGTACCACCAATTCCTCCAAGGTGACTTTGGACTTCCAACATGCATGGCGCGCAGCTCAAGTACCACCAATTCCTTCAAGGTGACTTTGGACTTCCAACATGTGGTACAGGGGGGGAATGGTGCCCCAGTGAGTCCCTCACCAAGAGATGAGAGATGAGCCCTTGAATTCCAAGGCCCATGCGAAACATTTGTTAAATTAAGCTCCCGAAATAATGCCTGCGCGCCATGCATTTTCAAATGACACATTGTTGGTGCAAATTGGTTGAGCGGCTTTGGAGCATTTAAATGAGAAGAGACAGAAAGACAGATGGCCCTGGCTGCCTGTCTATGTTAAATTTACGTACATTCCATTATTCATCCTGCTTCCAAGATCCAGATTTTCAAGGAAGACTTTTTCTCTCTCTCTTTCCAAGGACATGGAAGACAGAGGACTAAGACTGCTGGTCCTGAGTTTTGATGGTCTTTGGGTCCATGTGAGCTGCTCAGTCGTCTCAGGCCTCCCATTTTGGATATCAAGAAACAGCAAACATGGTATAGAGAAATAAACTATTGTAAGATGTTAGAATATTTCCAGTGTTAAGCACTGCCCACCTCTTTGACTTCCCTATGTTCTGCCCACTTTTCTACAAAAACATGAGGACCAGCTAGAATTCTTGGGATGCACAAAAGCAGGTACAGTACTAGGGTCTATACTTGCAGGCTTTGTACGCCTGAGATATATGCAGCCCATTTCTGTGCCACTAGCACACCACTCTGGCTTTCCACATCAAGCTCAGAAGATGCTCAGAGGAATCAAAGTGGCTGAATGGACAAGACGGCACTTGAGGGTGTCAACAAACGATGCACTAAATGTTTGTTGCTCTGGTTCAATGATGCAATTATTACAATCAATTGGATTGTTTTGTAATTCACAGTTATTAACCTTAGCAATGTCAATGAGCTGCCACTGTAATCAAGCCCTTGTAAATGATGGGGGGTAATGAGGGAAAGAAAGTCTGGTGCACAGTGTTTGCAGAAGGATGCCATTCCGAGGGGACGTTCCCAGTAGGCCAGGGCCAGGAGGAATCCAGCAAGCTCAGTTTCCAAGCCAACTCAACTGATCTGATCCACACCTGGACCAATGCATGAATTGGATCAGGGGTCCACTTCTGGATTTTCTCAATGCTGGATGCCTAGTAACTTGCTAGCATCTGTTATGTGGAGATTTGGGATCGCCTTTATCTTATCTCATTGTTTTCTAAAGGCACTTTCAGTTGCCCAGAGCAGTGACTAGTTAGCCCATTGGATGCATTCAGAATGGGTAATATTTCATTGGTTTTCCTGATTATAATGCTAACACTTCCATCTCATATTCTAATGTTCCCTTCACAATGCAGTCACATCATGCTAAAATTAATTCACACCAGTGGGCATTGTGTGACCCAACAATTAACATTACTGCTCCCCACCCCACCCCTTCTGCACATGACTCACCCACGGAACCAGCAGGAAAGAACTATGTACCACCCGAAATTCCATCACTTAACTCTTGCAACTTTCTGGGTTAAGGGAGTTGCAAATGGACTCCCCCGCGCCCCGCAATCAAATAACATGGAAACGAACACTAATCATGCACTATATTCCATTAGTTTTCCGGACGTGGCTTCTAACATGGCGTGAAAGCTCAAACATAAAGCAGAAATTAACAATTAGGGGAACATCAGAGAAGTGGAATAAACTGTTGGGTGAATGCAGCCACTGTTGCAAGCTGCTCTGGGAGTAATGAGACTTGATGTGTCATCACTCTCAAATACATTTGTACAGGAAGCAAACAAACAAAACAGCCTGTTGCATCAGTCCAACAGCCCATCTAATCCAGCATTCTGCTATGGTCAGCCAAATACCCTCAGGGAGCCAGACTTACTTCCCCCAGACTAAAGGGCACCCTCTCTTTATTATTCCTTCTAGGCTAACCGATCTTGCCAGATGGTCCTCCTATGCTTTGTCTTTTTCCATTTTTAATGACCTCACAATTCTCTCTCTCTTCACCCTACGCGCCTCTCTCTCTCTCTCTCTCTCTCTCTCTCTATATATATATATATATATATGAGCCATGTGTTGAAAAATAGACAATTTGTCTTTCAGGCAACATCACTACAGCTGGGCGGGGGGGGGGGGGGAGGAGGAGCGGAAGAAAGATGTTGTCCCCTTGTCTGCACATCGGAGAAGTTCTGAGTAAGATGAAGTAACTGTGAGAGAAGCCAAAAAAAGGAGGGGTGCAGATACATTTTTAGGTAAGATCGCATAAACGCCCACTGAGATGTAGCCTGCCAGGATTTTTCTGATCCAGCTTGTCAGCAGGAAAGAAGCACTGCAGTCATTGACAGAGTCTCCTCATGTGCCACTTTCTGCTGTCGATCTCCACTACAGATCCACCGCCAGAAGTTGCTGGGCCTAGAACCAGGGCTATCTATGCAGCTGCCCTGGACAGTGAACTATCAGGTGCTACAAGCTGAAGCATCTCCCTGAGCTGGTGAGCTTTTCATAGGAAGTGCTGTGAAAAAATCTGACCTCTAAATTCCTGTCCTGTAATTTTTGTCTCAGGTGAAACAAGCTTCATAATAACACCGGAAGAGCTTGCTGGATTAAGCCAATGGCCCATCTAGTCCAAACATCCCATTCTCACAATGGCCACCTAGATGCCTGTGGGAAACCCACAAACAGGAAAGAAAAAAAATGATGCTAAGAGATCACTGCTTAGCCCCTTGGTAGTTATGAAAGGTTATTTTCCCATGAAGCCATTAGGGAATTTTGGAGCTACAGTGGTACCTTGGGTTAAGAACTTAATTCGTTCCGGAGGCCCATTCTTAACCTGAAACTGTTCTTAACCTGAGGTACCACTTTAGCTAATGGGGCCTCCCACCACCACCGCACGATTTCTGTTCTCATCCTGAAGCAAAGTTCTTAACCTGAGGTACTATTTCTGGGTTAGCTGAGTTTGTAACCTGAAGTGCCTGTAAGCCACTGTACTTATGATTCAAAAGTGCTTCTTCTGATTTAGGTAACGCAGTCAGTGTGCTAAATTAGTGTCTGGCATCAAGCAATACTCACAATCATTTATTATTGCTGTTATTATGAAACTGTTATTGTGATATTGATTTTGTGGTTTGGTCTCATTTCTGTTATACACTGCTTTGAGCTTTTAGTGTGTGGACATACATCAATACAATATATTTAAGAAATGGTTTTAAAAAACAACAAACAGAGCACAACTTTAAAAAATAAATAAATTACCAAGTACAGTGGTACCTTGGGTTACAGACGCTTCAGGTTACAGATGCTTCAGGTTACAGACTCCGCTAACCCAGAAATAGTACCTCGGGTTCAGAACTTTGCTTCAGGATGAGAACAGAAATCGTGCAGCGGCAGCGGGAGGCCCCATTAGCTAAAGTAGTACCTCAGGTTATGAACAGCTTCAGGTTAAGAACAGACCTCCAGAACGAATTAAGTTCGTAACCAGAGGTAAAGGTAAAGGGACCCCTGACCATTAGGTCCAGTCGTGGCCGACTCTGGGGTTGGGGCGCTCATCTCGCTTTATTGGCCGAGGGAGCCGGCCTACAGCTTCCAGGTCATGTGGCCAGCATGACTAAGCCGCTTCTGGCGAACCAAAGCAGCACACGAAAACGCCGTTTACCTTCCCGCCGGAGTGGTACCTATTTATCTACTTGCACTTTGACAGGCTTTCGAACTGCTAGGCTGGCAGGAGCTGGGACCGAGCAACGGAAGCTCACCCCGTCGCCCACAGTGCATACCAGACGCACTACTGTAAAAAAAACAAACAAACAGGACCTGGGTGCAAAAACACTCTCCTTTCCTGGGGTTTCCAGCAACTGGCATTCAGAAGCATTTACTGCCTCTATCCATAGAGGCAGAGTATAGAAAGAAAGGCTAATAGCCATTAATAGCCTTCTCAGCCTTAATTCCTTGAAGTCCATCTGACAGCCAGTCCAGAGAGTGGCCCTGGCTCTCTGCTCCCTCCTCTTTAGTCTCAGTGTTGCCCCTGTCACACTCTGCAGGGAGAAGAAGGGGGACGGGGACAAAACTAGAACGAGCTGGTGCTGCCTATCATTGGCCCTGGTTCCACATACTGTTTGGGCTCCCTGCCTTCTGCCCCGCCCATCCCAATGGGCACCAAGCCACTTCTGCTTGCCGGGCTGGAACATGTCCTTGAACTGCGATGAGGCCTCTTGATGAGTTCTGTGCATGTAGGAATCTCTGGTGTTGGCTTGGCTGAAATGTAGCCAGCTGTACAAAGGTCAGCGTCCCATCTGCTGTTCCATCCACTTTGCTTCTGTCTGTTGTCTCTGGCACTGCCTATCACTGGCATGTGGCCCTTGGAAGATCAACCATGAGGAAATGTGGCCTTCACACTAAGGGGGAAAAAAGGTTCCCCACCCTTAATTTGCCTATTATGGCTCCACATTCTGACTGTGCCCAGAGAGCTCATAACTGTCAAATGAAATTTTTGATGAGCCTTACTCAGTGCTTTCTTTCTAGAAAAATAGGTGCCAGTACTCACCATGAAGTTGTTACAGTAAGTGCCACACTTTTTAACATCAACAAAAAGAGGTGCCGGTACTGAATACACTTGAGTACCCCCTGGGGGAAAAGCCTTACTAGACTTAAAGGTAAAGGTAAAGGGACCCCTGACCATTAGGTCCAGTCGTGACCGACTTTGGGGTTGCGGTGCTCATCTCACTTTATTTGCCGAGGGAGCTGGCGTACAGCTTCCGGGTCATGTAGCCAGCATGACTAAGCCACTCCTGGCGAATCAGAGCAGTGCACGGAAACGCCGTTTACCTTCCCGCCAGAGCGGTACCTATTTATCTACTTGCACTTTGACGTGCTTTCAAACTGCTAGGTTGGCAGGAGCTGGGACTGAGCAACGGGAGCTCACCCCGTCGTGGGGATTCGAACCACGACCTTCTGATCAGCAAGTCCTAGGCTCTGTGGTTTAACCCACAGCGCCACCCGCGTCCCTTACTAGACTTAGGGTAACTAAATTGGTCCAAGCACTCCACCCCTTTATGCTGAGGTGGATTTCACAGTCCATGTCAATGATTGTTTTGTTTAACTGAGTGAGAACAAAATTCTAATATTGAATTTTGGGGGGGGGGGGGAGACACCTGCTAATAGTTCTTCAGCCCTCCAGCGCCCAATCCGCACCGAACGAAGCAGCCAGTGTGCATCAATCAGAGCCTCCCAGAGTGCCGTGTTTGCTGAATTGGCCTGTGTTCAAAGGAGTTTGCAATTTCCCATCTAGAATTAGAACACTTTCCATGCAAATGATGGCTGGGCTGTGCAATTTGAATTTCTAAGGAGCTAATTTCGTTGCCATCTCTGACAGCTGGGTGTCCAATACTGATCAGTCTCCGCTTGGCCTGCCTGGAGTAGCAATATCCACTTTGTGACGGATGAGATCCTAACTTGTCAATGACGAGCACTAAGGGTTCTTTAATTTTCCACGAGTCTGAAGGGCTGGCGAGTGTGCGTGCGCTAGTGCGTGTGTGTGTTGAGCAAGCAAAATCCCCGGGAGTGCTGGAAATTGGCTGCGATCATCAGCACATTATCCCTCAAAGGTTTGTCCAAGCACAGCATGGACTGGTTAAATGAGAGAGGAAATGAAGGGCAAGGGAAGGCAGGAGCTGGATGTTCAGGGATAACTCTATGCATTGTAAACATTTTCAGCTTGGCTGGTGGTCGTTCCTACTGGGCTGCTTCAACCGTCCTCTCTGGACCCCGATGGATCATTATTTCCCCCCATGAACTTATTCCGCGACTCCAGTGCATACAGAAGACTTCATTCTCTTGAGAAATTAGTGTGCATGCAATTTCCATTATAGATAATAATGCCAACAGCTACAGTTTCCCCTCCCCCAAGGGACTCATACAGCATATCACACTCTTTCATGAGCTGAGCAGATGCTTCTCTATCTTGAAAATGAGGAAGGGAAACAAGCAAAGGCCAATCCTTCTCCTTTTGATGATCCCTTATTGGCGCAAGGTGCTTATCAACTACTAGAGACATTCATGAAAAGTGTGGGCTAATGGTTGGGGCCTACATAAAGGACAATCAGAACTAAAAGCCTTGGCCACTCATCTGCCCCAGCAATGGTCCCTCAGTGCCCTCAGTGGTCATAAGGGAGGGCCCACAGCCCAGCAACAGAGCATGTGCTGAGTGTTATAAGGTCTCCAGTCTCAGGGAGCGAGGCTGGAAAAGCCCTCCACTGGACAGCCATTGCATGTTAGGCAAGACCAGGGAGGGGGTCCTGTGACAGCCCTCCAGGGCAGGGGTGACAGGAGTTGAACCCCAACAGCGCCTGTACGGCACCAGGTAGGTAGGTTTCATCCTTTACCCTCCATCTTAAATTCAATTCTACACATATCTGCCACAATTTGTACATTTGTATATGTCATGGTGGGTTCATGAAAAGCCGCCATGAAAATCCATGAAGAGAATGTATATGTGGCCTTCTTTGTCATTTTCAATACTTTTTGTGTTTTTATGTGTGTTGTTATTGTTTGAGTTTAATCACATGTATTGTGGTATTAATTGAATTAAAAATGGAGGGGGGATCACTATCATTTTAGTGTGAATTTCTCCAAATAAACACCTTTTGAATGCAGTTTTGACCGATATACACATTTTTTTTGCATGCAATTTCCCCTTATGGTAATGCATTTGCATAAGTTACTTTCACTACTATTTTATGTGCTGACTTTTCCCTAGTGTATGCATTTTGGTACACATCACTTGGCTGGAAAACTGCACTGCAAAATTCAAAGAAGTGTGAATTTGGAAAGATGGCTGTGTTTCCATTTGCATGTTGATTTTTGAAAATGTGAATTTGGTGGGTTCTCCTTTAAATGCAGTCTGAATCAAATTTCTCTCTCATATCTAGTCACATGTCTCCTATCTCTGGATTAGACCATAAGAGTCTAAAGGACCAATTATATCTATATGTACCTTCTATAGGCCAAACTGCAAGAAGGCATGATTAGAAAAGAATTTTTGATGGCAGGCTTCTTCTTAGATCAGAAGGGATTTAAGACTGCAGTGCTGAACCCACTTACTAGGGAGTAAGTCCCTTGAATTTGTAGAGATGGATTTAGACACCAGGAGAGGATATATTGTTTAGTTATTATCCTTTGTTGCTGACATTAGTGAGATCAGAAGAGTACCATCCTTTGTGGCTTAAACCTGGAAGCTAAGACAAGGTTGATTTAACCTTCTAGGAAAATGATCCAGGTGCTTTTAAGTAGACTAGAGTTTCCTGGTATTACCCATTTCTTTCCCTTAAAAACACACATTGTTCTATGAAGAAATAAAAGTATTGTAGTATTTACTTACATAAAAACTACAGTAGCAAAATGAAGGCAGGTTTATAACTACTATCTAAGTTACAAAAGTACAAAATCTGAGTTTAAAATTGGTGTGTGAGCTCAGATACACACATATGATCAGCTTGGAAACATGGTGAAGAAAGAAGAGGCTGCCCAGACAGGAAGGAAGTATGTGTTGTTACAGTTTCCTGCCAAGGCAGACAAAGGAAGTGATCTCACAGAATTTTCTCTAGCATGAGATTTTACAGGAAAGCTCTGTGAGCCTCAGCCCCTTCACGTGCCTATCTAGAAAACATGAATTGTTGGTTTGACTGCAATAATGCCCCGCAGAATTTAGTTGGATTTACTTCGGAAGCATCATGCATAGGAAGCCCTTTTTGTTTAGGCAGGCCTTGTGTGGTTAGAGAGAATCAGGGGACTCCTTTGAGCAGATAATTCTTTTAATTAAATTGTTGCTTACTTATTCCTTAGTGTCACACTCCCCCACCGAATCATCAAGGGCGAGTGGCTTTAAGATCTAAATAAGCACGCAGGATGCAAATTAAATTCCATATAGTAAGAATATTAAAATCGTGAGTTGATATTCAACATGGTGGGTGCAGGACGAAAGGGTTCCATTCAGATCCTACAGATGCATTTTTATTTTACTAGGCGTAGTCATAGGGAGATGAAGCCTTGGGCCCAGAGCTTCTCAGGGCATGCACTTCTTCTGCATACATCACAAAATAGATATGTTAGTTGACGACTACATGAAGCCACGCTTGACTCCAGCTCCTGACAGTAAAGGGTGCCGAGAGTTGTTAGGACACACACACACACACACACACACACACACACACACACACACACACACCAAGCTACTCTTCCTAACACCCTTAACAAACTACAATTCCCAGGATCCTTTGAGGGAAGCCATGACGGTTAAGGTGGTTCAAGTGTGTTTTATATGCATGGTATGCAGATATGAGCAAACAAAAAAACGGGGTGGGAGAAATTTTCAGCACCAGTACAAACTAAAGGCTGGCTTCCGATAATCCAGACCATGGTTCATGGACTGTGGTCAAGTCCTCCCTTCTCCTGGGATTTCAGTTCCCAGGGCTACAATATCTTCAGCCATCCAGGCAGCTCCTTGTGACTTACTGAGCTTATAGAAGTTAGAGTTGGGCTTTGTCTGGACAAGAGTCAGTCCCAGCTTCTTGCCTGCTAGATTCTCCTGTGCTCCACCAGGTCACAGTGATTCTTGCCTGCTGTTTCTCACTTTGCTGCCTCCCAGGTGCATTTGATCATGGGTTCCAACTAGTTCAACAGGCTGAAGCCCACTCTAAGCCATTGGAAAGGCCTGTAAGACACTGGCAGAGAACTTGCTGTGCATGCAGAAGGTCCCAGGTTGAGTTTCCAGCATCTCCAAATAGGGCTGGGGAAAGATGCCTGTCTGAAACTGGTGCCAGCTAGTCTCAGCATCACTGAGCTAGATAGACCACTGGGAATTGTAGGTTGTTAAAGATACTTGGTATACGGCAACATCCTGTCGTCCTATGGCAGTGGTTCTCAACCACTGAGCCATGGCTCCTTGGGGAGCCTTGAACAATCATCTGGGGAGCGATGAATGAGGGAAACCGCAGGCAGCACCAACCTCTGTCCCTCCTTCCTTCGCTCCTTCCTCTTAATAGATAGATCCAGTCCTCCAAGTCCTCTGAAAGGGTTAACTAAACCTCCCATGTTTTTACCTGGTATCCCACAGGAGAGCCACAGAAAGAATGTAGTTGGTCAAGGGAGCTGTGGACCCAAAAAGGTTGAAAACCTCTATCCTATCGTTATGGCTGGCTATCCAGTGAAATACAGGTTACTTGCAACTTATGTGCACATTCAGCTTTATGTACTTGGCAATTTTAAAAATAAATAAATAAAAGGGGAGGAAAGGTGGTGGGCTTCTGGGGGAAAAAGACTTTGTCAATCCCACCTGCCATTGAACCAAATATGTTTTGACCATATGTTTTGACTATATGTGATTTTGGCTTTATGTGCTATCCTAGGAACATAACCCCAGTGTAAGTTGAGAGTCGCCTGTATAACACACACACACACACACACACACAGTGTGTGTGTGAGAGAGAGAGAGAGAAGGAACTGAAATATTATGGTGATCATAGAATCACAGAGTTGGAAGGAACCCTGAGGATCATCTAGTCCAACCTCCAGAATATGCAGGTGTGCCATCTGGGGATTGAACCTGCAACCTTGGCATTACTGGCACTGTGCTCCAAGCAACTGGTGTATCTTGGTTAGCTATTGGGTAAAACCTTGCCCCAATAATTCGAATCAGAGAACACAGAGAAACTTAACACACACACACACTTCATGAGAATGACAGACATGACTTTACACCGGCATTAAATATCATATGAAATATTCAGAATAACAAAGCAAAACGAACAGCCTCCGAGCCGAAAAGAAAATTGTACCTTTCCTTTCCTAAATGAGATTTGTCAGCTTTTTGGCGCAAAGTAGGGAGGGAAACATTGTTTTCTAATCAACATTTTGGAATGAAATATGATATTTTGACACGGTGCGTCACTTTGAAAAGAAACAAAGTCTAATGCAACAATTTCATGATCAAGCATCAATTTGATTTCTTTCAATTTTTTAAAAGGAAGCCAGGAGTGGAAGCAGGGAGGGTGGGGTGAAGAGCCTCCTAGAGAGGATTTTATGAAAATTTGCAAAAGCTGCATTTACCAAAGAGAAGCTTTCCCCATCGATACCCCTTCCAGATGAAAAAAATGACTCGTTTCCAAGGTGCAGCCTGCAAAACCATTAGCAGAAACTGCCAATTTATTGATTTGTTTAAGGAATGGATACGCCACACTTTGCAAAAAAAACCAACAGGGTGGTTTTCAACATGCTAACAGTATAAGCAACATCATGCAAATACATTATATCCATGCAATATTTTTTTTAAAACAACAACAGAACAATAGAATTCATAATAGCAAGCAAGGCATGATATGTAATGCACATCAAGGAGCAGTGTTAAGCTATTTAAGCGTTAACCCAGCAATAAACTTCAGTTCACATTTAAAGGCAAATCAAATCTGCGTTTCCCAAAAGAATACACATAGCAAAAGGCAGCCCCCCTTTGAAATTCACACCTCTCTGAATTCTGCAATGCAGTTCTCCAGCCAGGTTATGTGTACCCGAAAAATACATATAGTTTGACAAAGTGTGCATAAAAATGCATATAAATTGGTGAAAATAGCTTGCAAAAGTGCATTATATTAGGGGAAATTGCTTTGCAGAAGAGTTTATTTTAGGCTAAATTGCCTGCAAACATATATTATTGTTTAGTAAATGTGTTGGTTGCTTTATCTTGTCCAAGGCAACCCAAAGCAATTTACAACTTCAAAGCGAATTACAACCATACTGATATGTATATCAGGAGAAATTCATGCTAAAATGCAGAAGAATTGTCATGAAAACTTTAAAAAGGAAAGGAAAGAAAGCACAAACTGATATGAAAATGCGGAGAACTGAAAGTATGATGGGAGGAAATGAGAAATTGAAATGGAATCCCCAAGAGTCATCTTTTCCAACCCGCTGTCTAAATAAAACCATATATCCTAAAGGCACCACAGTCTCCTCTGACCTTCACTCCAAGGAAACCAAACCCTGGCTATGCACAGGCTCCCCCTGGACTCACTCACCACTCAGAGATTGGGGTGGTGTGCAACATACACACACTGTTTCCTGTCCACCAGAAACAAGAAAAGGGGATTCAGATGGAGAATTTCAGACCAACTGTAGGATGGTCTAAATTTTTGCCCAGTTTGGTGTGTGCTGGTTGGCTGAGACAGCTTTGAATTCTTGGGGGCCAATAAATGCCTACTTCTGCTGTCCTACAGACAGTTTCTGCTGTAAACCTATCTAATTTTCACTTCCTTGATTGATCCGTGAACTGACATCCTTTGAAACTCCCACTTCTCCAAATTTTGAGATGCAGATCTCCAATTTTTTTAAAAAAAATTGTGCAGAGTAAAGCATATAAAATGTGAGTATTCGTGAAAATTATCTATCATCTATCTATCTATCTATCATCTATCTATCTCTATCTATCATCTATCTATCTTCTATCTATCTATCTATCTATCTATCTATCATCTCTATCTATCTATCATCTATCTATCTATCATCTATCTATCTATCTATCATCTCTATCTATCTATCTATATCTATCTATCATGTATCATCTATCATCATCTATCTATTGCTCATCTATCATCATCTATCTATATCCATCTATCATCTATCTATCTATCTATCTATCTATCTATCTATCTATCTATTTCTCAGTAAGTGTGTATAAAGCAAAATGCCTGCGAATTTCCATGCATGTAAATACCCCCCCCCAAAAAAAAACACAACCCAGTTTGCAGAAATGGCATGTGCTGAACATAAAAATTGAAAAAGGGAGAAACTGAGATTGATAGTTCTCTCCATCCCTTGAAGGAGCTCAGACATCCCTTCTGATGCTTTAATTGGATGACTCATGTGAATTAGTTCAACATCCCCGTCCAGGCGAAGCTGGAAAATGAATCTTTTGCTTTGGGCAAGCCTCTTGTTAAGTCAAAAGCAAGAAAGAGAGTCTGAGAAACACAGCACATCCTCCAAGAGCAGATGGTAGCTGACGCAAGGAGCTCTGCTCGCATACCCTCAAGTGCCCAGACGACAGGTGAATCTCTGCCTGTTTGGGACCACCCAGAACAGATTCCGTCTCTGCCCCTGCCTTTTTACATTCAGGTGAAAGAAATTTTCTCTGATGAGAGGCGACATGGCCATTTTCTCCATCATGTCAGTTGTCAAGAGGACCGGCGGAGTTTTCTCCCCAAGATGTGGTTTCGTGGCACATCACTGTCAAAGCGTGGAGGAGAAATGAATCAATCGGGATGGAGAGAGCTGCTGGTGTGGGGGCCAACATGCTCTCTCTCAAAATAAAAAAATGCAGGCCTCAAAAATAGTTAATCGGCTCCAAATCGATTAAAAAAAAAGGGATGCCCAACGAGCTGTGAGGGATTGGAGGGGCTTGACGGTGTAATGAGGGGCAATTAGAACGCACCATTAGCACTTCGCTTCTGCCTCGCCAGGCTGGCTCAGCGATGGATGGAGAGCCAAAGATTGGGATGCCGTCACACCGAGGCAAATCTCTCTCTCTCTGATTGGCTGCACTGGCACCTGCCTTATCGTTATGTTATTGAGGGACTCAACTGGGCTATGGAGTAAATGCTTCTGACCGAAGAGCTGTTTGCCATCAAAAGCAATCCTTTCTCTACCTTGGGAGGCATTCCCATGACTGCTAGGCCCCTTAAATGCACCCCCTTGTGGTCAAACTGAGGCTAATAATAATAATAATAATAATAATAATAATAATAATAATAATTTATTTTTTATACCCCGCCCATCTGGCTGGGTTTCTCCAGCCACTCTGGGCGGCTTCCAACAGAATATTAAAATACAATAACCTATTAAGCATTAAAAGCTTCCCTAAACAGGTCTGCCTTCAAATGTCTCCTAAAAGTCTAGTAGTTGTTGTTCTTTTTGACATCTGGTGGGAGGGCTTTCCACAGGATGGGTGCCACTACCAAGAAGGCCCTCTGCCTGGTTCCCTGTAACTTGGCTTCTTGCAGCGGGGGAACCGCCAGAAGGCCCTCGGCACTGGACCTCAGCGTCCGGGCAGAACGATGGGGTGGAGACACCCGCAGAAAGGAATTGAGGGATAGTTCAGCAGAACAAATGGATATGGGTGAAGTGTAGTAGTATTTCACCACTAGGGGAGCCCATGGGCCTAGAAGAACCACAGAAGGAGTTGGGGACCTTCGTCAGGCCAAGGGCCACGCTTCCTCATGCACAACCTTCTGGCGGCCACATGGCAGCAGTAGACAAGTCCAGAAGCAAAATTACTTTGTACAGCAGGCCACACAAAGGGTCGGAGCTTTCTATACATACACCCAGGCAACTCTCCATCTTGGTACACAAGAAGCATTATCGCAGTTCAAGCACACCATCCAGCCAGGGAAAAGCATTCATAGAATCATGGAATCATAGAATTGTAAAGTTGGAAGGGACCCCAGGGGCCATCTAGTTCAACCCCCTGCAGTCCAGAAATCTCAGCTAAGGCATCCATGACAGATGGCCATCCAACCACTGCTTAAAAACCTCCAAGGAAGGAGAGTCCACCACCTCCAGAGGGAGATCGTTCCACTGTCAAACAGTTCTTACTGTCAGAATGTTCTACCTGACGTTCAGTCGGAATGTCCTTTCTTGTATTTTGAAGCCATTGGTTCGAGTCCTACCTTCCAGAGCACGAGAAAACAAGCTTGATCCATGTGATACCCCTTGAGATATTTGAAGATGGCTATCACATCTCCTCTCAGCTCCTTCAACTGTTCCTCAAAAGACTTGGCTTTTGGACCCTTGATCATCTCAGCTGCCCTCCTTTGCACATGCTCAAGGAAGCTAGTGCGGGTTGTGGTCTTGGGAGTGTCCCAAGGGGCCACATAGAGAGGTCCAGGGGGCCGCATTCACTGCCAAGCTGGAGATGCTGCTTCCTTAAATAAATACAGGAAGTGCTTATCTCAGAGTGAGCCTCCTTCTTAAATAAGTGATCCAGCAGAGCTCTTCTGATATGTGCATGGGCAGAATCTGATGCTGCAGTTCTAGAGATGAACTAATTCGTGCCCCTGCCTCTCCATATACATACACGTCCCATGCAGGCTGATATTCGAAGGGTTAATGAACTCCAGGCCCTGTCTCCTTGCTAGCAACTATTCCTTTGCAGACATGGATGGAAGCCAGGCTCTATCCACCTTTATAAGTGCAGTTTGGTGGGGCAGGCAGCTTTCCAAACCAATTAATGTTATTGTTTCATTTCTTAGGGCTGTAAAAGTGGAAAATTTACAAGAAATATCTAAGGCTACGCCACGGCGCCATGGCAGAAGATGGAGCGTAATTAGATCAGCTGGAGCCATTCAAATCCCATCTGTTGAGCACGTCCTCCATTAAAAACACCCTTCTCTTTGCTTCAAGAAATATTATTAGCTTTAATGTGGCAAGGGGAGGTAAGAAAGCACAACAGATTTTTGCAATAATGCTTCTCGGATGGATCCCATGCAGCCAGGATAAATGCAATTTTGAAAGTGTTGGGCTTCTAGCACAGGGCTGCGTATCTGGATTCCAAGGGAGAATCTTATAAAGATGTCTTTGCTCCAAAGCCTAATCTGAAAGCAACATGGATCTCAATGGACCAATATCAGTTCAATTTGTGCTCTGCCTTCAGACTCATTGACGGGATCCCTGTATTGTTGTTGTTGTTGTTGTTTAGTCATTTAGTCGTGTCCGATTCTTGGTGACCCCAGGCACCTCTGTCTTCCACTGCCTCCGTAGTTTGGTCAGACTCATGCTGGTAGCTTCAAGAACACTGTCCAACCATCTCGTCCTCTGTCATCCCCTTCTCCTTGTGCCCTCATTCTTTCCCAACATCAGGGTCTTTTCTAGGGAGCCTTCTCTTCTCATGAGGTGGCCAAAGTATTGGAGCCTCAGCTTCAGGATCTGTCCTTCCAGTGAGCACTCAGGGCTGATTTCCTTGAGAATGGATAGGTTTGATCTTCTTGCAGTCCATGGGACTCTCAAGAGTCTCCTCCAGCACCATAATTTGAAAGCATCAATTCTTCGGCAGTCAGCCTTCTTTATGGTCCAGCTCTCACTTCCATACATCACTACTGGGAAAACCATGTTGTTGTTGTTTAGTCGTTTAGTCGTGTCCGACTCTTCGTGACCCCATGGACCAGAGCACGCCAGGCACTCCTGTCTTCCATAGCTTTTACTATACGGACCTTTGTTGGCAACCCTGTATTCTTAGAAAGTTCTAAAATCTGCAGAAGATGCAGAGGGTTCATAGAATCATAGAATTGTATTGTTGGAAAGGACCACAAGGGTTATCTAGTCCAACCCCCTGCAATGCAGGAATCTTTTTCCCAACACGGGACTCAAACTCATGACTCTGGGATTAAGAATCTCATGCACTATCAGCTGAGGTACTTCTGAGAAATGGATCGTCATTTTCTCCTACCCCCTTCCCCCCTCCCCTTTTTTATTCAAAATTAAAACAAGACATATTATCCAAAAACATATCATCCTTGTCCCCCCCCCATTTTTCCTCCCTCCCCCCACCCTCCCACACAAAACCCACCCGCCCCACCCTCCGACTTCCCTCAGTTCCAGTCTTTGGTTTCTCTGAGACTGCTGTTTTCTGCACGTTACAAAGTTGTATAGATCCTCAAACTATTTAGCTGATTATTATCTTTTTTTTTAATAAGATATTTATTAAAATTTTCAAAGTATTACAAAATAAAAATAAAAAAGTAAGAAAATACAAAATAAAAATAGTTTAAAAAACCTCATTCTTTCCATTACTTATTTTTCATTAGCTTATTTCCCGGACCTCCTCACGCCTCCCTTTTTTGTATTCCAGTTCAATTTGTTGGTTCAGCAAATCCTTACCCTCTTTGTTTGTCCTAGTCTTTAATCTTAAGCTATTGTAACATTAATTTTTTACCTATTAATAATCCATTTTTCATATTCCTTTATAGTATTACAGCTGAAAACCCCTTAATTTCTATCAAACATCATTCTAACATTCATTAATTTTACAATATTTCTGTAAATAGTTTTTAAATTTCTTCCAATCTTCTTCCACCGACTCTTCTCCCTGGTCTCGGATTCTGCCAGTCATTTCCGCCAGTTCCATGTAGTCCATCACCTTCATCTGCCATTCTTCCAGGGTGGGTAGATCTTGTGTCTTCCAGTACTTTGCAATATTCATTATTTAGCTGATTATTATCAATAAAAGGTTTGTGAGTGTTTATTCAAAACCTGCCAAGGAGTCCAGTTTGTTTGTTGCGTCTTCAGATACTTTGTTGCGTCTTCAGATACTTTGTAAAGGGTTCCCATTCATCCTTAAAGTCATTTTCTTCATTTTCTAATGCATCATAGAATCCATGAGAGTCAGTTTATCCAAAGGGGTGAGTATTGAGAGTGGGTTATATGGTCAGAGTGTAAACGTACAAGGTGAAACAGGTCTAAAAGGCAAGTGAAGAATGGCCCAGGGCCAAATGTGGCCCTCTCGACCTCTCTATGTGGACCTTGAGACTGTCCCCATTCCACACCCCCTCCATAAGCTACACCCCTCACCATAATATCCTTCCTCATTTATAGTCTTCTGGCTGGAACATGTCTTTGACCTCTGCGTGAAAATCCATTTTGAAATATGTAGTTTTAAAATATCTTAGCGTATGCATTCCTAAATGCTTTTTTATTATTCACCTTAAATGCATTTTGGTACATGTTTTGAAGAAGTGCTGTAATGCCAAATTTGGAGTAGTGCAAAATCTAAAGGATAATTATGTTCCAACCCAAGCAGTAGGGACGCATACTACTACTACTACTACTACTAATAATAATAATAATAATAATAATTTATTATTTATACCCCGCCCATCTGGCTGAATTTCCCGAGCCACTCTGGGCGGCATCAGATCAATTCCATAAAATCCACTGAAATAAAATCTCCCAGTCATCCCTAATCAACACATCTTGTGACAGTGAGTTCCATGGGTTAATTAAGACTTGTCAAGGAGCCTTCTCTTTTGACATCCTGTACCTGCTGCCAAGCATCTTCATGCGCAGTGTGTGTGTGTGTGTGAACCCCTCTCAGTCTACTTTCCCTGATCCATACACAGTTTTATAAACCCTTTCCATGTCTCCCAATTAGTCATCCTAATTCTTTAAAAAAGGAAATCTGCACAGTTCATTTCAGTTTTCACCATCCTGAAATCATTATCACCCTAAAATGTGTGTTTGGCATGTAGATGTTATAAGGACGCAAGAGCTCTTCTCAGGGGAAACAGCTGACAGTACCACTTAGAGTGCTCTCACAGGGTGTCTTGGTCAGGTGAACCAAGTCACCTCCACCTGCCTGGATCTCCCTAGATACGCAATCACCTCTTTTAGTCCCTTTTCCCTGTAGGCACAATCCCACCCTCAGACCCTGATAAACTTTCCTTGGGCAATTTTCTTGCTGCAAGGCGATTAGTCTCTGGCTCTGTGCTTTGGAAGTTTTTGACACATCTCCAAAATACACAACAAGGATGTCATAACAAAAGCATTAAGCATTTTCGCTCTAGATGCTTGTATGATTGTCTCTCGGGATAGTGTCAATCAGATCCTCCATCTCACAATCCTTTTTTTTTTTTTTTTTTTGCACTTGCCAGGTGGAATCCAACAGCCACTTTCCTCTCTCTCTCTTTTTGCCACACTTGGAGCTCAAAGCAAGAGATGGACACCCTTCATTTGTCAGGAGGGCGTGGACGGCACTAAGTTGCCTTGTGAGCTTTTGTTGTTGTTGTTGAAAACGACACCGAACAGCAAATCCACTTGAAAATGACTTCTGTCATAGTCATTCAAAAAAGAAATTAAAACAAAAAGGGCCCCTTTTATTCCTCTTCTCAACATCCTGCCATATGCAAAGAACACTAAACAAACATCTCCGAAGCTCTTTGAAACCTGTTCTCTGCAAATTAATGGATTTACACACTCTGAAAGATAATTTCCCATCTCCCACTTTATCAAAAGAATCCATTAAGCACAGGTAAGCTATGAGGTGGATTTTGCTATGATGTGCTTTTTTTAAATAATAATAAAGAAAAGGAAGGGAGGGAGGGAATGTCCAAAGTGGTGGATAGGAAACAAAGAACTGTGCTGTGATTATGACTACGTTGAAGGATGCCTTTCTGGAGCAGACCAATCGGTCTTCTGCACTCGAAGGGGATGAATGACTAATGCAGTCATGCTGTTAAGTTACAGAGCAGACAGGTGTTGTTAATAAGTTAAAAGGGATGGCATGGAGAAACATTCATGGCCAGCCCCTTTTGGTCATATCCATAGATGCTAGTTACTTCTGCAGGATTTAAAAATATGCCACGTTCTTAAAACTTGGCATCTTGAAGATCTAATATTAGGGTTGACACGTCCAGGAATCTGGGTAGCGAAATGGTGTCCGGGTGGATTTTCACTGAATCTGGGGAGTCCTTTGGTTGCATGGTGAGTTCCCGCCTCCCCCCAGTGGAAATAAAGACACAGGACACCAATGAATAAGGTTAATGGGCTTAAATTGGCCACAACTTTATTGGTTACAGGTAAGAGCGGTATTGGCTTAGGCATTGGTCCTATCCACTATCCGGCTTCAGCTTGATTGCTTGAAGACTGGGAAGGGTTAACTCCAGCAGGGGGAGCCCTGCTGATGCACGTCAACTAGGAACTCCCCCGGGGTCACCGTTTGGGGGCGCGCTTTAGGCCCTGGCCTCCATAGGCTTCAGACGAGGCCATGCCCCCCGGAATCCTTTAACAGACCACCCTTCAATATTTGGGGGGAGGTGATGGCGCTCCCCCCAACACTTCTAAATAACAATACCCCCTACCAATGCCTAACTGCCAAGACCAAAGAAGTTGTGACGATTTGCTACGAGGTAGGCGAAAAACCAAATGGCTGGTGCCAATTTGCCAAATGGAAAAAAATCCTACCAGGCCCCTTAAGGGCACCAACCGAGGTCCATAGCAAGGTCAGAAGGAAGCCTGAAACAGAAGGAAAAAGGAGTGGGCGGGTGGGAAACAATAACAGCTGTGCCAGTCAAAGAGGGAGATCCCAGGGCCGCGCTCGCCTTAAATGGCTGGCTCAGGGGATGACGCGGCCCAAGGATTCCCCTGATCACGCAGGGATGGAAGCCAGCCCCCGCGCTTGGGTTGGGGGCGTGAAGCCCGCAACCCCACCTCCTCCTGATAGTCGGGAGTGGCTTTGTCCCTCCATGCTGCCTCCTTACTTGCTTCTCAGACCTGACAGGGAGGGCCTTCTTGGTGGCTGCTCCCAGACTTTGGAATTACTTTTCTAAAGAGGTTAAGTTGGCTCCCTCCTTGCTGTCCTTTGGTTGGCTGTTTTAAATGGTACGATACTGCTCTAAATGTATAGTGCAGATGGTGCCAAAGCTACCAGCAAGCTGCTTTTGCATTCTCTGGTGCAACAAAACTCTGTCAGCAAAAACATTTTTCCAGTGGAACAGGAATAACACTAAATGACTTTAACTTAGCATTGTGTTGGAAACAACCCTCTGCCACCACCTCTCTCTCTCTCTCTCTCTCTCTCTCTCTCTCTCTCTCCCCCCCCCCCCCATTCACTTCTCTGGGATAAAGTACATGCAGTCCATTAACACAGTGGTGGTAATGTCACTCACAGTTTTAGAACTGTTGCCCCATTTCTCTCGTTCCTTTGGATTTATAGTTTTATAAATGCTAAATTCCCCTTGGCCAACCAGGCTGAGGATGAGCGTCGAAAGCATTTTGATTCTCTCTTGGGGGGCACATTATTAAGCTCCACAATGAGTGAAAAAGACTTTTGCTGTCCCCCACTTTCTCCCGTGGGCTGTTTTCCTACTGTGAGTTGAAAATTGGGCCTTTCCACAAAATCACTTTGCATACCGAGCCCTTGACTCAGCTGTGCTCCAAAGGCAACGGGCTTCAATCTCTGCTCCACAACTCCGCCATGATTCATTTTGTTTTTAAAAGGCAACGAACTCAACCTCCAACCTTCCAGTGAGACAGCCAGCTCTTAAGAGAGACTGGTGACTGAATTTTCCCCCAGAGGGTTGTGGTTGTTTTTTGCCAGTGAGAATGAACTTGTCTCCAGTCTGCAAAAGAAAGTGAGATTAACGACTCAGAGGAGGATCTTCTACCCATTTCAACATCAGTTTTGTAGCAAAATGAGACTGGCATTAATGGAAAGAGCTTAAAGCCTGGTGTTGTCACAACACTAATTAACCAGGTCATTTTGTTAGCCTAATACAGTGATACCTCTGGTTACGTACTTAATTCGTTCCAGGGGTCCGTTCTTAACCTGAAACGGTTCTACGTCCCAACCACCCTAGGCATACACAAGTTCAATATCTGCTGAGGTATATAGATAAACCACATTTCAACTGCAAGATGCCCTATTCTGGGGCGTCCTCATCACAAGCCATGCTAAAGATAAGCTTCTTTTCCCCCAATTTTTTTAAATTGATTTTCCACATTTATCAAAAAATAACATAACAAAAAACACAACAAAGAAAAACACATTACCCTACAATAAACTAAACACAAGGAGAAATTGTTTCTTCAAATATCTAATTCTCATTACATTGATAACTGACTTCCTCAAGTCCCCTCTAACTGAATCAATATTATTAGAAATATGAATTTGGAGAACTGTTAAATAGGTGATATAATCAAATCCAGCTAAAGATAAGCTTCTAAGGGAATCTACGGTTACTTAGCTGTTGTCACCTTTTATGAAAAAGCAACATTTTCATTTCCTACAGTATGAAGTTCAGACAGGGGGGCTTCCATTCCCAGACCTACATGGAGATGTAGGGGTTGAACCTAGAACCTTTTACATGCAAAGCAGATGCTCTACCACTGAGCTATGGCCTCTCCCCATTCTTATTCCTTCTCTCCATCTCTCTTGACCACCCAATTGAGCCCTTTCAAGCACACTTTGCAACAGTCCTTGTTTCCAACACTTCATTTTCCAGAAGTGTATCAGTTGTTGGTACCTGAAAGTTGGCCTTTTTCTTTTTTCATCTTCCGCCTCCTCTCCCTTCAGGAACCACCACCTGCCAAACAGAAAGGGAATAAAGGATAGCAGTGCTTGAAAGCAGAACTTCACATCTTCACCCCACTGCTCTGGGGAAGAGAGAGACTGAGATGATTCCCTTTTTCTTATCCAAGGAAGCTTGGTTTAGAAAAGCAGGCAACTTGCATCAGAGTAGAGATTTCTGGTAGTGGAAAATGCTTTCATACAGTAGATACTGCTAGAATGAAAATGTCTGGTGGATATCGGAAACTGATAATCAACCATAGAATGGTTTTGATAATGATAATGTTCTTCTAGGAAATGAAATGAATATGCCTGTTTATGCTAGTCCTTGAAACATCAGACACAAAAGCAATATATGTCATGGGCTGAATTAAAAGATCTACACAGACTGGATCCCTTGAAATTAATGAACCAAGGTTAGTCATGTGAGTTTTCCTCAATGAGTATACTCTGAATAAGACTAGCATTGGATACAACCCATAATATGGAAGTCCAGTGGGTTGTATTCAATGTTCATTCACAGTAGACTCATTGAAATTAATTATCTTAACTAACTTAAAATCCATTGATTTCAACCGGTGTTGATTACATCTCAACATATCTGAGTTTTCTGAAGAGTATCAAGCACATTTGAGGGGGGGGGATTAATCCTTTGGCTAAATATTATTCAGAGCAAGGATCAGGTCAGAATTGGTCCATATTGTTATGTGCACTTTCCCATTGTTAAAAAATAAATCTGCCCAACTCTCTCTCAGCACAGGGCAGCCCACCCCAAGCATGGCCCTGAGTTTATAACTTTAACCAAGGGGTCAAGGAAACATTTTAAGGGATTAGTGCCATGGCATGGCAGAGGTCTCAATCCAGCAGCCTTAATTCCACATCTTAGCATCTCCAGGTAGGCCTAGGATAGACTGAAACCCTGGAGAGCTTTGGTCGGTCAGTGCAGAAAATACTGAGATAGATGGACCAATGATTTTACTCAGTGTAAGACAGCTTTCTGTGGTTCTATAGGGTATGTTGATTGTCCTAGGCATATCTAAATCATATGCACTTTTTAAAAAAAGCACAAAAGCATATATAGGCCATTAATTTCTTCAGCTTCATAACAAAGACCCAAGAAGAGAGGGAAAAATCCAGGCGGGAGCTGCCACCGAGAGCTGAGAGTCAAGTAATTTGTTTGACAAGACCATCCATTCATGGCTGGCTGCTGCTATTAAAGATTATTAAAAACATCTTTTGTAATGGCAAGTAGTAAGAGTACAACCTACAGAACCCAGATATGCAAACCTTTCATGATGTGAATTAGTCAAGCAGGGTTTGGAGATTGTCTATTCAGGTAGCAAAGATAAGGAAAAGAATAATAATCACAAATTATCTAGAACTGCATTATTTTATGAATTAAACCAAAGAAAACCAGACAATCCTTTTTCAAACTGAGAAGCGCCTGGTCAGGGAATGGATTCATCCGAGTCCAGTGTTCCATTTCCTAATTCCATCAGTGGCCAATCAAATGCTTCTGAGACACTCAGAAGCAAAACACTCACCCCACTATTCATCTCCAGCTGCTGGTATTTGGTGGGAAACTGGTGGGGGAATAAGTTTATTTTTTGCATTGTCTTATGAAGATGCCTTCTGTTGGGTCAGACCAGGCTTCCTCAACCTCAGCCCTCCAGATGTTTTGAGACTACAGTTCCCATCATCCTTGACCACTGGTCCTGCTAGCTAGGGATCATGGGAGTTGTAGGCCAAAAAGATCTGGAGGGCCGAGGAAGCCTGGGTCAGACCATTTGGCCATTAAACCCAGTATTTACTCTGGCTAGTAATCACTCAGGGTGGGTCTCAGGAAGGGAGTCTCTCCCATCACCTGCTTACTGGACCTGTTAAACTGGGAATGCTCAGGAATAACCTGGACCCAGGGTCAGCCTGTCCCTTTCCACTGCCTGTGGCAAAATGGGAAGGCGCTGCCTCCCCGCACCCACCGAAAGCCTCCCTTACCAGAGCCGCACAGGATCTTCTGAGATCTCACCGGAAGTCACTACCACGCAACCCCAGCAGCTGCAGGGGCAGATGGTGTGCCTGCTGGGGTGCTGTCCCACAGAATTAGACTGCCCAAGGTGGCTGCTTCAGCCTACGTCATGGGTAGGCAGGTCCTGCCTGGGCCCTTCTACATGCAGATCACGTACTCTGAAATTGAGCTCTGGTGACTCCCTGAAAGGATACCTTCAAATACACACTAAGAACATAGAAAGAGCCCTGCTTCGTCTATCTAGCCTAGTATTCTATTCCCACCAGTAGTGTAATAGTAAATTCAGAAGTGCAGGGTCCCTGTGTTATAGTCACAGCCATACCCCCTTCTAAATTCATGCAATAATCTTATGATCCATGTGTTGCCTTTCAGCTGTTTCTACTGTTTACTGTTTATGTACATGGGCAAATGATTTGGAGTTCTCCAATATCTTCTTTTGCAGTGACCTACACTGTGTTTTCCTTGAAATTCCATTGTACATAATGGAACTTCTACGCCACAACCTTGAAATGGAAGCATCTTCTGTTTCTATTGTTCCTAAATCATAGGTAGGAAAACTAAGGTCTGGGGGCCGGATCTGGCCCAATCGCCTTCTAAATCCAGACCGCGGACGGTCCGGGAATCAGTGTGCTTTTACATGAGTAGAATGTGTGCTTTTATTTAAAATGCATCTCTGGGTTATTTGTGGGGCACAGGAATTTGTTCATATTTTTTCCCCAAAATATAGTCCGTCCCCCCACAAGGTCTGAGGTACAGTGGACTGGCCCCCTGCTGAAAAAGGTTGCTGACCCCTGTCCTAAATGCTTGTTGTTGTTGTTTAGTCGTTTAGTCGTGTCCAACTCTTCGTGACCCCATGGACCAGAGCACGCCAGGCACTCCTGTCTTCTACTGCCTCCCGCAGTTTGGTCAGACTCATGTTTGTAGCTTCGAGAACACTGTCCAACCATCTCGTCCTCTGTCGTCCCCTTCTCCTTGTGCCCTCCATCTTTCCCAACATCAGGGTCTTTTCCAGGGAGTCTTCTCTTCTCATGAGGTGGCCAAAGTATTGGAGCCTCAGCTTCACAATCTGTCCTTCCAGTGAGCACTCAGGGCTAATTTCCTTAAGAATGGATACATTTGATCTTCTTGCAGTCCATGGGACTCTCAAGAGTCTCCTCCAGCACCATAATTCAAAAGCATCAATTCTTCAGCGATCAGCCTTCTTTATGGTCCAGCTCTCACTTCCATACATCACTACTGGGAAAACCATGGCTTTAACTATACGGACCTTTGTTGGCAAGGTGATGTCTCTGCTTTTTAAGATGCTGTCTAGGTTTGGCATCGCCTTTCTCCCAAGGAGCAGGCGTCTTTTAATCGTGACTGCTGTCACCATCTGCAGTGATCATGGAGCCCAAGAAAGTAAAATCTCTCACTGCCTCCATTTCTTCTCCTTCTATTTGCCAGAAGGTGATGGGCCCAGTGGCCATGATCTTCGTTTTTTTGATGTTGAGCTTCAGACCATATTTTGCACTCTCCTCTTTCACCCTCATTAAAAGGCTTAGCTTTGGGTGATATAGAACAACTCCTCCTCTGTTTTCTTCCTATTTGCCTTCTCCAGAATGACCCTAGGAGCCCATCCTCAGTGGCTGACTGAGACCTCCTTTCAATTTGATTGGCTTCCATCACCAAAGGGTGAGAAGATTTCTTGCTGTCTAAAAAGTTTCCTTTCATACTGATTGGGCAGTTCTAAAAGATTGGAGTTGGAGACCCTGCTGGGACACTGCTACAGAAATAGTAATGGGCCTTTGACTCCCTGTGACCCCAGACCACCACACATCTGGTCCCACAGTCATCAGTCAGAGCATGAGCACAGTGGCCCTCTCCTGCTCATGTGACCTCAGAGAAGCACTGCCTCTGACACCAAGGAAAAATATGGCCATTATGCCTAGTAGCCCTTGATAGCTTTATAAATTTGTCTAATGCCTTTTGAAATCCATCCAAGTTGGCAGGCAGTACCCACATCTTGTGGTTGCAAATTCTGTAACTGAATTACCTGCTGAGTAAACAAGTAGTTCTTTTTGTCTGCTCTCAATATCCCAACATTCAAGCTGCATTGGAGGGCCTTGGCTTCTAGTGTGAAGACTTCTCTCTATCCATTTTCTCCACCCCTCAGCCATGCGTGCCCGCTTCATCTTACCTGCCTTTTCATGTCTAAACTACAAAACTCCCCAATATAATAGCTTTTCCTCACAGGGAAGTTGCTCCAGCCTTCTTGATCAGATTGCTGGCTCTTCTTTGTCCCTCCTGCAGAGCTATTGAAGCGAGTTTCCATTTAGCTACTGGGGCTAATAGTGATTCCTGAGCTCGAGGTGAGCATCTGAATGTCGGCTCCAACCTTTGCAAAACGTAATGGAAGTTCTTCTGGTAAATGACTGTATGCAAAAGCCACAAGCAAACAATATTTCAGGAGCTGTTGGCCACCGCCTGAGCCATCTTGGAGCCAGCTGGGGACCAGCTAGATAAAGGAAAACCACATTTAGTGAGGGAAAAAAGCACACTCCCTAACAGCTGATCTTATATCCAATGAAAAAGATAATTGTATGGAAATGGTCCACATTAAATTTAGGTTTATGAGGCGGTTGGTTATAAGGGGAGTGGATGGCGCTGTGGTCTAAACCACTGAGCCTCTTGGGCTTGCTTGGCGGTTTGAATCTCCACGATGGTGTGAGCTCCTGTTGCTCTTTCCCAGCTCCTGCCAACCTAGCAGTTCAAAAGCACGCCAGTGCAAGTAGATAAATAGGTAGTGGGAAGGTGAACGGTGTTTCCATGCACTCTGGTTTCTGTCACGGTGTTCCATTGCACCAGAAGCAGTTTAGTCATGCTGGCCACATGACCTGGAAAGCTGTCTGTGGACAAACACCGGCTCCCTTGGCCTGAAGTGAGATGAGCACCACAACCCCATAGTCGCCTTTGACTGGACTTAACCATCCATGGGTCCTATACCTTATATATTAATATAGATACAGCTGCAGGACCAACAGCACCAACCAGTGCTTCTCAACTCAGAAGCAAGTCTCACTGTATTCAGCCAGTCTTACTCGCAGGTAAATGTACCAGGCATTTCAGTCTAAGCTTTGTTGTTGACATTTTTAATTAGTTAATATATTAGGGTTATATTATATATGGGCATGTCTTTAAGTTAACATCTTACATTAAAATCCTAACAGTACCAAATTATCGAAGGCTTTTCACCAAAGCCAGACTAAACATCTTTCCTTCTGCAGTGTTGGATGGCAGGTTGAGAGGACTTCCCTACCAGGACAGACTTTGCTCGTGTGCTCAAGACACCGATTCCATAAAACATATTTTGCTGCACTGTGCAAAATATGAGCAAGCCAGGGCTGAACTGATATTACCCTTGCTGGTACCTTTCCCGGGAAAATCAGAGGCTCACTATGTCAGGTTCCTATTGGAAGACCGGACAAACTCTAGAACATTAGCAGTGGCAAAGTTTTTATCGGCAGTTTCAAGAACTAATGATCCCTGTCTTTTGAACAAAATGCTTGTTTAACCTGGAGGTAGGCTGTATGAATTGTGCATTGCTTTGTAACGATTTGTTGGGTGTCTGGACCGAATAAAGATTGATGATGAATTAGTTAATGATCTGATTGTCTAAAAGTCTGAGAGCTTATATGTAGGAACCCAAGAAGAGCCTACTGGATCAGGCCAGTGGTCCATCTAGTCCTGCGCCCTGTTCTTCCAAGGGTGCCTGTGGGATGGCCATAAGCAGAACATGAGTATAACGGAGCTCTGCCCCATTCTCTCCTAGCATTTGGTGTTCAGTGGAGGCAGAACACAGTCATTGTACATTTGTTTGCCTATATGTTGGATGGTTTTGATGAATTCTTTTAATTTTTCATGTGTTTTAAAATTGAGTGCATGCAGCACAACCCAGCATGTATTTACCTGAAAGATGTCCCATCAAGCTCTTACTTCTGAGTAAGCATGCACAGAAATGCAGTCTCGCAACACCTTTTCACAACATTTTCCATTGCCATGTTAATTTTGCAACAAGAGAGCAGCATCAACGAATATAACCTTCTAACAACATATTTGCCCGTTCCTCAGGAATTGGCCCCTGAAGGATTTTAGCAATGGATTTTGCAACTGAATTCTTTACCCTTAATTATAAATTTTAAATATGTTTTGCCGTTTTACATTTGAAATAATAGTTCATTGTTTAAGTAATGTTTGGTACCAATGATGTTTATAATATGGGCTCTCTGGATAAATATATTTTAAGAGGCATTAGGAATCGTATATCAAATTATATTCACACCTACTATGTATGTCAGTTGTCACTATTTCTGAAATAAAATACTTTTCCACCAGAAAATGTAACTGCCCAGGAAGGGTGGATGGAATACTTTTCTCAATCCATTGTGACGTCTTCAAGATGTCATGTGATCACTCATCATTCATCATGAGCTCTTATCATGACAGATAATAATAACCCAGGAATGGGAACCAAGGTGGGTTATGATAAACCTGTCACAGGATGGCTAGTACTAAACTGAACTTCTGAACTCTCCTTGGAGACCGAAAAGCAAGACATTTGTTCTAGCCTTAGACAGACATTCCAGTTTCAGTGCCAAATACCCTTTCTCTTTTAAAAAAACCTTTCCCCCTCCTGTTTGTTATACTTATTTCCCAAATCACATTCCAAGATATGCTTGTCATTTGAAAGGCAGCCCTTTTGCTTCCCACTCTCTGTTCTGAGCTAACAGTCCTAGACTCCATGTCCAACAGCAAGACCTCATTAAATCTGGATCCAAGATAGTCTGGCAAAGGGATATGGCAATCTGTCAGCAGATAAGAGCCCATTACAGATAAAGCCCCATTACATCAAGGGTGTGCACTTATTTGCTTGCTTTTCAAAGAGGTGGGAAGTGCAACAGCCAGAAGTCATTGAGGTTGTGAGTTGTAGGCATGAACTTCCAGCATGTACAATGGGATGTGCATGGGCAGTGACTAAGAAGGAGACAAGTCCTGAGGTTGTAGAGAGTAAAGGTAAAGGTAAAGGAAAAGGGACCCCTGACCGTTAGGTCCAGTTGCGGATGACTCTGGGGTTGAGGCACTCATCTCACTTTACTGGCCAAGAGAGCCAGCATACAGCTTCCAGGCCATGTGGCCAGCTTGACTAAGCCGCTTCTGGCGAACCAGAGCAGCGCACGGAAATGCCGCTTACCTTCCCACCGGAGCGGTACCTATTTATCTACTTGCACTTTTGGGGATGCTTTCGAACTGCTAGGTCGGCAGGAGCAGGGACGGGAACTCACCCCATCATGAGGATTCAAACCACCGACCTTCTGATCGGCAAGCCCTAGGCTCTGTGGTTTAACCCACAGCGCCACCAGCGTCCCCAGTAGAGAGTAGCTTAGTGCGAATGTCAGCTTAGGGCTCAACCACACTTCCATTTGTCCCTTTTGCCTAGAAAGCATGGGGTCTGAGCAGTTTCCTGCTCGACCCAGGCTTTCTAGGCATGAGTCCAAGAGGTTTTCTCCCTACCACCACATGTGATGAGTCCAGCTCATCAGCATCATCACACATTATGGACTGGCTGCGGAGAGAATGTGGCAGGGATGTTGCAAATCTGGCTATTAGGGACTCTGTAAATCCTCTGTGTTAAGTCTCAGGTCCATTTCCCTCTTGCCAAAAGGAAGTTATTTGGTGGTGTCAAGGCAATGTGGTAATCTATTTGTACTCTGGGAAGTAAGGAAACGGAGCTGCAAAGCTGCAGTGCTCCATGGAGTTGCATGCCCTCCTCCCCAGCCACCACCCCTGTTCTCTACCTCTTTTCCTTCCCCTCTCAGTGTATCCAGCCTCCCCTTCTACGTACATACATTCCTTAGTTTGCTGTCTTCTCAGGCCTCATGGGCATGAATGGAGATCAGGGGCCATAGCTTAGTCCTTGCATGGTTATTTCATGACTCCTAAAAGTACCAATACATTGCCACATTCCCTTGTCACTACTGAACAATGTGCCAGAGTGGTGTAGTGGTTAAGAGTGGTAGACTCATAATTCATTTCTCCGCTCCTCCACATGCAGCTGCTGGGTGACCTTGGGCTAGTCACACTTCTCTGAAGTCTCTCAGCCCCACTCACCTCACAGAGTGTGGGGGTGGAAGGGAAAGGGAAAGAAGAATGTTAGCCGCTTTGAGACTACTCCGGGTAGTGATAAAGGGGGATATCAAATCCAAACTCGTCTTCTTCTCTTCTTCTTTTCCATGGCCATTTCTCTCTTTGAAATCTTCCAGTTTCCCTCTTCTTATGCCAGACATGGCCAAACTTGGCCCTCCAGCTGTTTTGGGACTACAACTCCCATCATCCCTAGCTAACAGGACCAGTGGTCAGGGATGATGGGAATTGTAGTCCCAAAACAGCCGGAGGGCCAAGTTCGGCCATGCCTGTCTTATGCCCTTCCACTTCTTCTGCCTCCCGTACTATAAGAGCAGCTCAGATGGAGACATCTGCATGCCCGGCACTTCGATGTCATCAAGATCAGTTGGCCAATCACTGTCAGGGGCCTGAGATCTAACTTTGGATGAGGCTTGAGGTGAATAGGGAGTCTAATTGACAAATTGCAGCCTCATCAGTTATAACTCCCCCGCTCCCTGGGAAAGCATCCAATGCCAATGTTTGTATTGTACCTGTAGGTTTTCTGGCTCTTATGTATCACTTGGAAGATGACTATACAAGGTGGCTGATGGCCAGACTGCTGATTTTCTTGGCTGCTTGGCTCTTGCAACTGACCATCACCAGGCAAGGAGAAATATGAAATCCCTGGTGCTGCTTTAATTTTTAATGCATCCTTAAGCCATCTTTGATCTCTCTCTCTCTCTCTCTCTCTCTCTCTCTCTCTCTCTCTCTCTCTCTCTCGTCAAAGGGGCCCATTGTGATGTTCTCCTCTCAAAAAGGTAAGAACATCAGGTTCTAACCAGTCTGAAACTGGGCGAATCCTCAAGATTTCCAGAAAGTGTTGTCAAATCCAGGTAGGTTTATTTTATTTATTTTTAAAGCCACTATCTTAGCAATAGGAATAAGAGCTTTCCTGCCAAGTTTGTATCTGCTTCAGCTGGATAACACATTGTGAAGAAAATTAGGCCTCTGCAGGTGGCCTTTTATTGAGCATTCATCCCAAATTGCTTACACAGAGGTTAGACTATTTTTAATTGAAAATTTGTTCTGATTTATTTGTGGAGCAGTTATGCAAGAATGAGTCTTCATCCTGAATTCATACTTATTTGCAATGCTTCCCCCCCATCACTTTCCTAACCGCAAAAAATCCTTTTTTAAAAAGTGGATTTGCTGCACCAGGGTGACAGAGCACTTTAATCCACTTTAATTACCCAAACCTAAATTTCCAGTACGTGCTTGAATCCCTCTGTTAAAATCCTGACAGTCTGGAGGCAACCTTAGCTGGATTTTAATGTTTAGTCAACGAATGTGATATGCCTCATATTTCTAAGGCCTGGAAAATCCCATTTTCTAGCTCTCTGCTTGCTTAGGTATGCAAGTATATCATTTCCTTTGTGAATTAGAGCCTGCCACTCTGAAACAGACACCTCCCAAATCCTCTTTTCTCCGCCCTACCACCCGGCTTCATCCCATTGGATAAATATTCATTCATAAGTATGATTTATCTTTGAACGGCTAATAGATTTCTGACATCCTGGCAGGCTCTGATGTACGCGTATGTGAAATGGTCTATGCTTAATTCAATTTCCCCCATTCGAATGATCATCTGGGATTGGCTAGTGCACATCAGGTCTCAGGTAGCAGTAGTTGACAAAGGTCAGTTCATGTAGACCACGGGTGTCAAACACAAGGCCCGCGGGCCGAATCCGGCCCGCCAGACCTCGTCATGTGGCCCGTGGCATCAAGGGCGAGGAAGCCTTCCCTGCCTGCTTGCAGACAGGGCTCCAATCGACACACCCCGTCGGCCCTGCCTACCGGCCGGTCCCTCAACTTTCGCCTGCCTCGCGGTCCGGGCAAAGAGGCTTTCTGCTTGCTCGGTCCAGTCCGGGGCTCGCTGCGGAGGAGGCGGTCCCGCGAAGCCGAGCTCGGAGCCGGCTGCCTCCGCCCCTCGGAGCCTCCCAGGCGCGGCTGCTTGAGGGGGCGGGTCGCGCGCGCGCGGCAACTTTTGGAGCCTGAGGGAGCTGCGGAGGCTGGCAGCAAGGGCAGGGAGCGAGAGCCACGCTTGGGACGCCGCTCGCTCGGGCCGCAAGAAGAGGCCACTGCGGCGCTGCAGCTGGCGAGGAGATGGCCGGGGGCGCGGGCGGCGGGGCCAGAGGCTGGCTGGGGTCGCCCTGGTGGGCGGGGCCGGCAGGCAGGGAAGGGAACGCGGAGGCAAGTGGAGAGTGGGGACCCGGCGCAGGTCTTGCCACAGGGGGCGCGCCCTGGCTGGGCTGGGAGAGGCGAAGCTGCTGCCGGTTCAGCTCCGCAGAGTGGGGTGGAGGGAGCCGGGCGAGCGGGCGGTGTGCCACACCGCAAAGCAGGGGCGCCTCCCACCCCGAAGAGGACCGCGCCAGCATCTGGGCAGCTGGAGCAAAGTGCGAGCCTGCCAGCAACTTGGCTGCGGGAGCCTGGCTACGAAACACCGCCCCCCTCCCCACGCCAACACATTGGCTTTCTCCGGGCCAGAGGACTTGGCGGATAGCCCCCTCCCCAGGAGCAACTGCAGCAGCTCGGGGCCCCAGCAGGACATCCTGGCCACCCGCGCCCGCAGTGCCGCTGGGGCTCCCTTGCAAGGAAGAAACTGCTGCTGTCCAAACTGCAGCTCCGTATCCTCCGACTCCTGAGTGCGGCGGCAGGGCGGGGGGAGGCAAGATTTGCTTCTGCTCTGCTCTGTTGGGACAGGCTCCTGTCTCCTCCCCGTTGGAGCTCCAGTCTGCCTGGAAGCCCATCTCGTCATCTTTTTAAAAAATCATTATTATTTCTTCTTCTATTCTTATTTAAAATCGTACTGGAATAGGTATATTAAATAGTGTATAGGTTCAAGACAACACACACCAGTGCCTAAGGAAAAATAACTTTGATAAAGTCCTACAGATACAACCGGCCCTTTGAGGGTGACCAAACTGCTGATGTGGCCCCCCGATGAATTTGAGTTTGACACCCCTGATGTAGACTACTAAAAAGGCAGTTGAGACGTGAAATGGTGGAAGACTAAAAATGGCGGCTGCCTCTCATTAAAAGCAGTCTTGAACAAAAACATTTTTAGGGCCTGCCTAATCACTATCACAAGGGACACAGGTGGCGCTGTGGGTTAAACCACAGAGCCTAGGACTTGCTGATCAGAAGGTCGCGGTTTGAATCCCCATGACGGGGTGAGCTACCGTTGCTCGATCCCAGCTCCTGCCAACCTAGCAGTTCGAAAGCATGTCCAAGTGCAAGTAGATAAATAGGAACCGCTCCGGCAGGAAGGTAAACGGTGTTTCCATGTGCTGCTCTGGTTCGCCAGAAGCGGCTTAGTCATGCTGGCCACATGACCTGGAAGCTGTATGCCGGCTCCCTTGGCCAATAAAGCGAGATGAGCACCGCAAGCCCAGAGTCGGTCTCGACTGGACCTAATGGTCAGTGGCCCCTTTACCTTTAATCATTACCAAGGATGGTGGAGGTGGTATATCTCAAAGGAAGGAGTTCTGTAGCCATGGAGCCACCACAACAGAGGCCCTGTCTCTTGAACCCACTTATCCAATCTCACATGCTGGTGAGCACATGAGTTGATCTCAAATCTCTTGCAGGTTCAAATGAGCATAGCTGATTCTTTGATTAACTCGATCCTAAACTGTTATATCCACAACACAAACTTGTTTTAGTTTCATAGCTAGGGTTGCCATATTTTGAAGAGCAAAAAGGGGGAGGACACATTTGCCAACTTCTATTTTTAGCTGTTCATCACTATGATGACTCTCATTTTACACACCCATGAGAAAAAGGACGTGTCCTGGAAAAAGAGGACAGATGGCAACCCTCAAATTCAGTTGCGGGTTGAGACCACACCCTGTTCCTTAGGGACTAAATAACTAGACTAATACATAGAATATTGTTTTTATGGGATCAAATAACGTCACAAGGTTACAGATGTGTAGGTTTTGGCCATAGGCACTGGGGCAAGCAACGGCATATGCCACTCCAGCCCGTCTCCTGGCAGTGTCTTTAAGGGTAATGCCAACCAGAAGGGACACCCTATGACCTATGTCAAATTGGGGTGTCCCCCAAGTGGTTCCCAAGGGGGGAATGGTACGGCCCTAGCCCCCATCTGAGCATCGGACAGGAGCCACTCCCCCTGGATCCTTTACCTGTGGAGTACCTTTACCCCTCCATCCAATATCTAAGTTTACTGGCAAAAGAAAACAGAGGCCAAGTGGCCTGGCAGGCCCACAATATAACCTGGCACGGGGCTGAGGGCTGCAATTGGCCAGTCACTCCTGTGCCCAGGGGAATGCCCACAAAGTCCTACTGCCATTGACCAATTTGGCGGCAGGCAAAGCATCCGGCCTATCATTAGCCGGTCCACTGGGTAGGCCCGCAAAGCCACCCACTCGACGAGACAAACAGACTTGCCATGGCTTCCCTCAAAGACTACTGGGAACCGGAGCTTTGTGAGGGTGCTAAGAATTCTCTGTGAGAGATGCCTGGTCTGCTACACATAAACCTAAAAGCCCTAGTACAGGGGTGTCAAACTCAAATTCATCGGGGGGCCACATCAGCAGTTTGGTCACCCTCAAAGGGCCGGTTGTATCTGTAGGACTTTATCAAAGTTATTTTTCCTTAGGCACTGGTGTGTGTTGTCTTGAACCTATACACTATTTAATATACCTATTCCAGTACGATTTTAAATAAGAATAGAAGAAGAAATAATAATGATTTTTTAAAAAGATGACGAGATGGGCTTCCAGGCAGACTGGAGCTCCAACGGGGAGGAGACAGGAGCCTGTCCCAACAGAGCAGAGCAGAAGCAAATCTTGCCTCCCTGCCGCCGCACTCAGGAGTCGGAGGATACGGAGCTGCAGTTTGGACAGCAGCAGTTTCTTCCTTGCAAGGGAGCCCCAGCGGCACTGCGGGCGCGGGTGGCCAGGATGTCCTGCTGGGGCCCCGAGCTGCTGCAGTTGCTCCTGGGGAGGGGGCTATCCGCCAAGTCCTCCGGCCCGGAGAAAGCCAATGTGTTGGCGTGGGGAGGGGGGCGGTGTTTCGTAGCCAGGCTCCCGCAGCCAAGTTGCTGGCAGGCTCGCACTTTGCTCCAGCTGCCCAGATGCTGGCGCGGTCCTCTTCGGGGTGGGAG
This sequence comes from Podarcis bocagei, assembly GCF_964188305.1. Classification (NCBI taxonomy): domain Eukaryota; kingdom Metazoa; phylum Chordata; class Lepidosauria; order Squamata; family Lacertidae; genus Podarcis; species Podarcis bocagei. The sequence goes on from NC_138141.1 coordinate 20,464,978, forward strand.
GCGCCCCTGCTTTGCGGTGTGGCACACCGCCCGCTCGCCCGGCTCCCTCCACCCCACTCTGCGCAGCTGAACCGGCAGCAGCTTCGCCTCTCCCAGCCCAGCCAGGGCGCGCCGCCTGCGGCAAGACCTGCGCCGGGTCCCCACTCTCCACTTGCCTCCGCGTTCCCTTCCCTGCCTGCCGGCCCCGCCCACCAGGGCGACCCCAGCCAGCCCCTGGCCCCGCCGCCCGCGCCCCCGGCCATCTCCTCGCCAGCTGCAGCGCCGCAGTGGCCTCTTCTTGTGGCCTGAGCGAGCGGCGTCCCAAGTGTGGCTCTCGCTCCCTGCCCTCGCTGCCAGCCTCCGCAGCTCCCTCAGGCTCCAAAAGTTGCCGCGCGCGCGACCCGCCCCCTCGAGCAGCCGTGCCTGGGAGGCTCCGAGGGGCGGAGGCAGCCGGCTCCGAGCTCGGCTTCGCGGGACCGCCTCCTCCGCAGCGAGCCCCGGACTGGACCGAGCGAGCAGAAAGCCTCTTTGCCCGGACCGCGAGGCAGGCGAAAGTTGAGGGACCGGCCGGTAGGCAGGGCCGACGGGGTGCGTCGATTGGAGCCCTGTCTGCAAGCAGGCAGGGAAGGCTTCCTCGCCCTTGATGCCACGGGCCACATGACGAGGTCTGGCGGGCCGGATTCGGCCCGCGGGCCTTGTGTTTGACACCCGTGCCCTAGTATCTCCTTGGGGGAGAGGAAGAGAGATATGCCATGGCAGAAAAGATAATTTTGATTCCTGACTGTTTTTGGTTTTTTTAATGTGTTTAGGCTAGAAAGCCTTGAGTGAAAATGTTGCTTGTTAGCGCCACACTTCAAGGATTCTGACATAGTACATCTTATTGTGATCTTTAATCCATTATTTATGAATTTATACAAAATAAAAGGCCACAACTACATAGCATATAAAACAGACGGAACAGTCAAGGCAGAATCAATCAACCAAATGAAATCTTGTCATTAGAATCTTAACATGGATCAAAATCAGTCAATCAATATTGCACAGACCTGGCTGGTACAAGCCATTACCAGCACCTTGGATGATTAAAAAGTTTGCACAAATCTCTAATAGGATTGGGGAAAAGGATTGGGCAGCTCCCAAAGATGGCAAGGCAAAAATGCAGGGAGCAAATTCATCACTGCGAGTTATGTACATAATCAAGGGCCATTTGCACATTCTGTCCAGAGAGAGTGTTCAGGGATAGTGTCTGAAAACAGCTCTGTGGTAGAGCATCAGCTTTGCATGCAAAAAGGTCCCAAGGCATTTCCGTGTAGGGCTGGCATGGAATACTGTTGGAAACCCTGGAGAGTCGCTTCCAGTCAGAGTCCACAACACTGAGCTAGATGGGCCAGTGGCTTCACTCTGTGTGTCTCTCCAGGGTTTTGGTGGCCTATTTCAGGGGTGGGGAATCGTTTGAATCCTATCTGTGGAAATGTAAAGAAAAAGAAGGAACATTTTATCCCATGTGGTGGGAATGTAAAAAGGTGAAATGCTTCTGGGAGATGATATATAATGAGTTGAAGAAAATGTTGAAATATACATTTATAAAGAAACCAGAAGCATTTTTATTGGGCATTGTGGGGAGTGACATAAATAGAAAGGAATGTAAGCTCTTTTTATATGCAATAACAGCAGCAAGAATATTATTGGCCCAAAAATGGAAGAAAGAAGAGTTACCGACGATTGAAGAATGGAGGATGAAGTTAATGGACTATGCAGAATTAGATAAACTAACAGGAAGGATTCGAAACCAGTGAGACCAGAAATTCACAGAAGACTGGAGTAAATTTACAGACTATTTGAAAAGTAATTGTGAAGAACAGACGACGTTTGTAGGGTTGCAAGAAGTTTTGTGAGGAGTGTTATTAGAAGTATTGGAAAAATGGACAAGGGGGAGGATGATTGTTAAGAGATGTAAAGGCAAAATAAAGTTAAGAAATGCATAAGAAGTGGTTAAAACAGTGGATCATCAGAGGTGTTGATGGAAGTCTAAAAAGAGTGTATAAGTGATAAGTTTTGTGGTACATTTTATAATTTATATGTTAAAATTAATAAAAAATATTATATAAAAAAAGAATCCTATCTATCTGGCCCCTGGGACTGTCTCTCACCCCATGCCCTTCTTTCCTAGCCACACCCTCTTTGATTGTCTTTGCCTGGGATGTGTCCTTGACTTCTGATAATGTCTCTTGTTCGCTATGACAGAGGACAGTGAGAGGTGTGTAGAAGCTAGCCTATTTAAAGGCAACATTTGCATTCATTCCTCCTCCCACTTTTCTCCTGGCCCCGCCCACTGGCATGTGACCCTCAGAAGGGAACATGGCTGAAAAAGGTTCCACGCCCTTGGTCTATTTGCGTCTCTTCCCAGTTGTTGAGCTGGCAAGATCTTCCTACTCCACTAAGCTTTTGGTTTCAAGCTCTCATATGAAACGAGATCAGTTAAGGGGTTAAGCAAAATATGCTATACAAGGCAGGGTTTTGGATGAAAAGCAGTTGCACCCCCATGGGTCAAGACATCATGTCTAGGTCTTGTCTCTCGATGAGTTTCCCCCCTCAACCGAAGCATATTCTCTACACCATCCCATCCTATTGGTAGCCAAATTCAAAACCCACAGTTCTTCAGGCCAGGCATGGCGCAAGGGTCAGGAATTGCATTGCAAAATGAAGAAAAGTCAGTGTTTATGGAAAATGCCACAGAGCAGGAATAGCATTTTAATTTCAGTTGAAAGCAGGAGGGAAAAGTCAACCACAGAAATCCACCAGCTGCTGACCTCTTGACCGGCCCTCAAGGCAGCCCCAGACTACTGGACCACACAACCTCTCTGGACCAGACTGCGCATATATATATGCAATGGGGCAGGGGGAGAGAGAGAGATTTGAGAGTGCAGGAGGCAGAGAAAACACTCTGTGGTTTTGGGTGACTGGATTTCATATAAACTTCAGAAGGAACAAGAATCATCTCATGTTTACAGTATCAAAATCCTCCAAGGGCAGAGAGATGTTTTGCTCCTTCGGCAGATGTGGGAGGCTATTAATAGGAGCAGCCAAGGGACTCTCTCGGGACAGCTGTTGGACAGATTATGCCTCTGCTTTTCGCTCATGTTTAGCACTCATTCAGTCTTCCAGAACCTCCTAGGAACTTTGTTGGCTTAGGAATGTAGGAAGCTGCCGTACACTGAATCAAATGAATGTCCCGTCTCATTCAGTATTAACTACATTGCCTAGTAGTGACTCTCTGGGATTTCAGGCAGGATAAGGCACCTTCCTATTTCCCCATGTTCCTGTGAGGTATTACTAACAATGTAATAGAGACCTGAAGTGGAGCCAATCGTCTGCAACTATTTCACCATGCCATCAAAGTGTGGTTTAGGGAACTGATGAATCTGTCAATCTTTGTTTCTATCAGTTTCTACTTCTTCCAATCAAAAATCCAGCTCTCTACAATTCAGCAGCAATTTGCAGGTGGTGGTTAAAATATATGTATTCATATATATGCAAGAAAATTCATTACCATTTTAGTGTGCTTTTGTCCTAACAACCACAATTTTAACTAATACACACATCTTTGCAAGAAATTTCCCCTAATGCAATGCAGTTCTGTATGTTATTTCCACTAATACATGCATTTTTGCAGAGGCTGTTTGGCTGAAGAACTGCATCGCAAAATTCAAAGATGTGCGAATTTTATAGGCTAGCTTTTTTTGTTTTGTGATCAAGAAGTGGAAATTGGGCAGCGTCTTATCAAAATGCACACAAAATTCCATCCCCCATCCTTCCTGGGTTACAATCATTTGGGTGTGAACTGGGCATTTGAAAATATTAGGCCTTCCCCTTCTCTTCATCTTTTCCATCTCTCCCACAATCCACTCAGAGAGTGGTGTGATCACAAGCTGCATTCTGCAGCCTTCCCATCCATGGAAATTCCCTCTCTCCAGCTCTGGAGATTCCTTCATGTGTTGCCCATAAACTTTAAAGTTTAGAATATAGATGTATATATGATGCCAAATTCCATCACAGTTTGCTGCACCCTATCTGGAGAGACGGTTTGGGAGTTGAAATTCTGAGCCTTGTTGGTCTGAGGGCAGAGAATACACAATGTACTTTTGAGTGATTCAGAGTCTCTGCCTGCAATTCCATTTGGGCTTCACAGCGCTGGACTGAGGCAGAGAAACAGATAAGGCAGCAGGGGGAAAACGCCATTATATTAGCTAAACCCAAGATTAATTTGCAAAGCACACCAGGCAGACCTAGTGCAATTTCAATTCAGTCGTAAGGCTGAGATGGATAAATGCATGAAAGAGGAGTTGGGATTGCCTCTCTCTTCCTTTATTCAGGTGTCTTCACTGCAGACCACTGGGATATCAAAGAATACATACCTTGGTCATAACCGACGTGAATGCAATTAACTTACAGAATTCACTGCTGCAAATCATAGCAAAGCTCACTATGGGTTGTTGTTTTTTTAAAGGATCAGATTATTGCAATTATCTCCAGAGCACCCAAGGTGAGGTACATGGCTCCCTCCCCATTTTATCCTCACAACGAGCCTGTGAGGTAGATCAGAGCTGAGAGACTGTGACTTGTGCAGGGTCACCCAGTGAACTTCGGGAATGTGAACCCTGCTCTCCCTGGTCCAGCACTGTAACCACTGCACCACACCTGCTTCTGCTCTCATGCCACAAGCTCCTCAACTTTGTGTTGCAGCGCTTTGATAATCAGAAACTCGAGAAATGCTCTCTTGCTTGATTCCCAGCCACCTTGAGTACCTCTGAAGCCACAGTCATCAATAATCCTGCAAATAAACATCAGTGTGAGGGTGTGGAGGGGGGGAATGAAGCATATCCAGTCCTGCATTGTGACCTAGCAATGACATTTGTGTTAGTTTGATTTTTGCATCTGACGCTCCCAGTGCTCTGAAAGCAAAAGTCGATTTTTGATGTTCTTGCCTTCCACCTCCCTTCCTCTCTCTCTCTCTTTTAAAGTGCCTACATACAGCTTTAACCAACCAGCCCTTTGCATTTCTCTTTGCTAGCTTTGAAGAGAACTTGAGCGACAGCTGTGCTGGATGTGCATTGAACCCATTGATCAAAGGAAGTGGGGGAAAGGAAAACATCCCAGTGTTTTGTTGCACTGTTTTTTTCTTTTTTTAAAAAAAAAAATTCAAGTGGGTGGGTGGGGGGAACTAATTTGGACCAGGAGCAATAAGGCATAACAAGAGCAAGCAGAGTCTTGCTAGCCCCTGAAGTAGCATTTCAAATATAGCATAATCCTTGTTACTCCTAAGTTTGAAAATAATTTTAGGTTTGAAAATAGGTATAGAAGAATATTAAAGTAAAAGTCACATTTCTATGGTATCATCATCATCGTGATCATGAATCAGCAGCAACGCACAGTGACTTATACAGTTCCACAGGCTTCAGGGAGAGATTGAGTCCAAGGAGCCTATGATCATCATATCTACAGAAATGGAGCCAAAGTGAGCTAAGGAGAAGCAAGAGGAAGAAATCAGAGTATTTCAAGGGTCCCCAAGGTTTGCAGAAGTACAAAAAAGAATGAAATAGAAGCCATGGAAAACTGGGCCACTGTACTTTTAATAGTTGTGCAAACCCAAGAACTTGGGTAGCTGCAATTTGTCAAACAGGAATGAGGAAATCTGCCCTGGTGGGAATTGTATTACAGAAATCTTTTTTTAAAAGGTGCAGATGGAGTTCTATTCTCCTTTTCTTTTGGCCCCTTGACTGAATGCCGTCAACACTGTTTAGATGGCCTCCACCTTCTAAGATCTTGCCAGGTATTTCCCACCTCCAAACTTGCAAAACAGAACTTCCAAGCTTCAATGACTAGTCACCTGTGGGTTGAAAATTTAAAAATTATATCAGAGTTATCAGAGCACCAAATTATCTAGACAGTACCAATCTCCACATTTTTGCAGTGTGGTTGCCCAACTATTCACATCTAGCCAAACTTGCCTTCTTCCCATTACCCCTAGCAACCTACAACAACCATTTACCAGAAATACAAGGAACAGAGGCAAAGGTAGATTATAAATCCTTAATAATGTTGTCATATTTCATGGGGTCATAGGAGCCAACTCCTAGAGGCTGAGGTCCCTTCAGCCCCCACAATAAAAGATTTGAGGGGGCCATGGTCCCCCAAAGTGGATGGGCATTGCCATTCAAATGGTTTGTGGGGCTTAACTGCCCCCCCCATTTTATTCAAGTTGGCACTCCTGCATGGAAGCATGGTCAGGGCTGGGGAAACAGAAGACTTCCAAGTAATTTCCAAGTCCTTCCCTATCATTCTTGTCAAAGCCGAACTCTTTAGCTTGTTTGGTCACTCTCTGCTTCGCTGGGTGTTTCTCAGGTTTGTCTGCAGGGATTTATTTGTGTTGGAATAAGCAGCAGCCTTTAATTAAGAGCCACCTGGACTGAGAGGAAAAAACCCTGAGAGGGTTTGTATGCCCAGGTCCTGGAAGCTAAGTAGCCTTCTTGAATTGTGAGTTTAATTTTGCTTTCCCTTTTCCTCCTAGCTTCTGCCATAACATGTGATGCCTGATGTTACCGGACCCTCCAAGTGTCCCAATTTTCCAGGGACGTCCCTGATTTAGAGAAGCAGTCCCAGTTTCTGGTTTCGTCCTGGAATGTCCCTCTCTTCCTTAAAAGTTAAAGGGACCCCTGACCGTTAAATCCAGTTGTGAATGACTCTGGGGTTGTGGCGCTCATCTTGCTTTACTGGCTGAGGGAGCCGGCGTTTGTCCACAGACAGCTTCTGGGTCAACTAAGCTGCTTCTGGCGAACCAGAGCAGCGCACGGAAACACTGCTTACCTTCCCGCCAGAGCGGTACCTATTTATCTGCTTGCACTTTGGTGTGCTTTTGAACTGCTAGGTTGGCAGGAGCAGGGACTGAGCAACGGGAGCTCACCCCATAGCGGGGATTCGAATCCACCAACCTTCCATCGCCAAGCCCTAGGCTCTGTGGTTTAGACCACAGCGCCACCCTTAGGACATCCCTATTTTCATTGGGAAAATGTCGGAGGGTTTGTGTTACTAAGCAAAAGAACCTGTTTAAAGCTTACAGCAGTGTCTGTCTTCCTTGCAGTGACCACAAACCTATTCAACAAAACTGGTGTTGCAGGGATGAGGTCCCTGCTGGGAGAAGGGTGGATTTTGCCCTGACAATTCTATGAGTATATGATGGAGACGTGAAAGCTTCCACAGTCGAGGAATGTTTCTTCATTTTTCAAGGAATGTGTTCCCTTTCCCCTGGTATTTGGAAGTACCGTACTTTTCTGTGTATAAGACTAGGTTTTTTTTACTTTAAAATTATGCGAAAAACTGTGGGTCGTTTTATACAGGGGGCAATCTCTCCCCTATTTTCTTAAACTGGAGTCCCTAAAAATAGAGGGCGTCTTATACGTGGGGGCATCTTATACGCTGAAAAATACGGTATTTTCTTTCCATCTTGAGAAAATGCCACAAAGCGTTCTCTCTCCCCGCCTCTTCCTCCCCTCCCCAATTTCCAGTTTATCAACTATCCTATTAAGCCGCGCATGTAGGCACAGATGTGGCAACAGACCTCTTTCAATTAATGGAGTGGCCTCTCCAACAGGCTATGCTTAAGGGTGCTTGGCTTGTAGAGAGGCTGGTGAGAGCCCACTGCAGTGGGAGATGAGCCTCCAACTGCAACTGGAGCAGCAGGCAGCTAGAGAAGCAGCACTTGGCCTCGAGACATCGACTGATTACACACCATTTGTATCAAGAACACATTGTGCTTTCATGACACAGCCCAGGATCTCCAAAGTTTAGAGGGCTTCAGCCCAGCTCCTGAAGCAACTTAGTGGTGTTATGCCAGATCTGAATATTTCTAGCAGCAGCTCTCAGGGTCTCATCCTGTTACCTGCTACCTGATTCTTTCAACAGGAAATGCTTTTGGTGATTAAACCTGCGACCTTCTCCTTACAAAGCCAGTGCTTTGACCTAGATTCCCTCCAATGGTCTCCAATGGACTTCGCGCTTCAAAATATATATACAGCTAAATTCTTGGCCGACATGATTAAAATGCATGGCGAGCAGTTTATATATATTGACAGCAGAATATATATAAACACTCCGAGTGAATAGCAAGTTATCAGAATTATCTGAAGTATGTGTGGTTAGCTCTGAAGACTTTATATGTGGTCTGCAAACTGTATACACACAGAAACACTGATTGATTGATGCCATACCACCAGTTAGGAAACATCTCAAGAAACAAGCTTCTGCCTGAATGTAAACTCTAATTATCCTATTCTACTCAGAGTAGACCCACTGAAATTAATGAACATGACTAAGTCAGGTCCATTAATTTGGATGAGTCTACCTTGAGTAAAACCTAGTTGAGTATCACCCCATACCTTGTAAATATAAATTACCACCCCATTGCCTTGTAGAGATAAAATACTATTTAAATACACATGATGAAACATGCAAAAACTTTTGTACATATTTTAAGGATGAGGAAGTGCAGATTAGTGTGGAAAGGGGAGGAAATGGGCTTATGAAACTTATGAATGAACACAGACTGAAAATAGATGAGTCCCTCTGTCGCTAGTTAATTTACATGTTATTTGTCAAATTCTCTCCTCCTTCTCTGCAATGAAGGCTTTTAAGAAAAGAAATAATCAGAAGTGCTTGAAGGCCTCTAGTAAATTCTTTCACAGCTAAGCAACAACCATTCAGTGGGAAGCTGGAGAACACTTCAGGAGACAAAGGCTTTTGACATGCCCCTGTTTAAGGAAAGGTTTCTTCTTCCACCAGATCAAAGGAATAACACACACACCACTGTTGTATGGAGAGCAGCCCCCTGCCAAGATCTGCAGAGCAACCAAAGCTCAGGGAGAACCGAGTGTCATGGGAATGTGGGTGCCTTGATGAAAGGAAACTAGGTTCTCCAGCATAACTTCCGGGCAATGTCTGCTGCTGGGAGCTTCAAGTCCTGTCTGGGGAGTAAAAATCGATGCAATTATCTCTGCATTTTCTTCCCCTTTCTTGTCAAGAAAATGTGGAGATGGAGCTAAGTGGATCATCATCAAGCTGGAAGGAAAATGTTGATCTGCAGGAGGCCAGTCTCTCCAAAGGCGAGAGAATGAAGGAAGCTTTCCCCCCCTCTTGCTATTCTTCCACTTTAGTGAAAATTTCGATTACAGAATTTTACTGATATCCAAAACCTGCACTGCACCCATCTCCAGATGGCCGCATTAGCTAAGGCCTACCTCTCTAACTCAACTTATCCATTAAGCAGAGTCCTGTGATTCTTCCCGACACACGTATATACCACATCTCCAATCTTGCTGGGACAGGCTGCAGCCAAAGAGGAAGGAAGGTGCTTAACCCTTTTCCTTACAGTCATTCTCCAGTTCAAAAAAAGCTATGGAGAGAAAGATACAGGAAAATATTGCTTTTTTTACAGGTGAAAAAGATCTTGGGCAGGGAAGCGGTTATGAGTTTTAAAAGAACTGGAGGGGAAAGTTTAAAGCAGCCTCTGTCAACCAACCCTTGCTCATCTTTGTCTTGTCATCCAACTAGCCAAGGACTGAGCCATAAGGTCCCTCCAACACATTAATAGCATAAGAACAGATCAGACCAATGGCCCATCTAGTCCAATGCCCTGTTCTCACAGTGGTCAACCAATAATAATAATAATAATAATAATAATAATAATAATAATAATAATAATAATAATAATAATAATAATAATAATAATTTATTTATACCCCACCCATCTGGCTGGGTTTCCCAAGCCACTCTGGGTGACTCCCAACAGAATATTAAAAACACGATAAAACATCAAACATTAAAAACTTCCCTAAACAGGGCTGCCTTCAGATGTCTTCTAAAAGTCAGACAGTTGTTTATTTCCTTGACATCTGATGGGAGGGTGTCCCACAGGGCGGGTGCCACTACCAAGAAGGCCATCTGCCTGGTTCCCTGTAACCTCGCAGTGAGGGAACTGCCAGAAGGCCCTCAGCGCTGGACCTCAGTGTGAACGATGGAGGTGGAGACGCTCCTTCAGGTATAAATGTTTTAAAATAACAAAATGAAAATAAAACAGGAAGGTGCCTTCTATCAGATCCATCTAGCCCAGGATTGCCCATGATGACCAACAGCACCCTCAGAAGGAGAAAGATTTTGCCACCTCCTGCGTCCTGAGAACCTTTGAACTGGAGACTCAGCCAAGGTTTGAACCTGGGAACTGCCTGAATACAAAACAAGAGCCTTCAGCACTGAAATATCACCTCTCCCCAGCTTATGCATGCTCCAGTCTATGAAACCCCATCTCTCGCTGCTTTGTCTGTCAACCTTGAGCCAACTTTGCTCCAGCAACTGGACGCCTTCCAAGGTGGGCTCCCTGCTCTTGCTGGCCTTTGCCACCAGAGGGCCTCTCCTACAGGCTTGCCTGCTTGGTTCTGCCAATGGATCCTCTGACTGGAAATCTCCTGGGCTCCAAAGTCCCCAGTCTATCTATGTTTACCCTTTCTTTTCTTTTTTGCACGACAGTCTACCCAGACTTGTCCTCGTATTCATCTTCCATTCCTTGACTCAGTTGTCTTCCCTCCTGCTGTGCCCATCAGTCCGCCCCCCTCACTTCCAGGTGGGAGTTGAAATGCGACTCTCACATCATCAGGGGCTCCCACAGCCCGACACTGCTCTCGCTTTCCACAGCTCTGTGCAGACGGATGCCTAGCACCTCCAAGACATTCCATAGATTTTATTTTGTTTTATTAGGATGTAACATGGCTCTCCAAGGCGAACTCCTCATTAATCAATTAGCCAATGACGCTTTGGCAATCATTCTGAGCTCACTTTTTCAAAGCTGTGATCCAGCTTTGCTGCTCATTAAGGGAGGCACAGATTTATATGCCAGGCTGTTAATATGTTGTATGTATAATTATATCATGCCCTGGTCATCTAATAGCTCCCCAAATTACTGGAAACTGATTGAAATAACCTTTTTATTTTTAAAAAAATCTGTGTTGAAATTAGCAATTAATTGATTTCTGTAGCAGATTGCTCTCTACTAGTCTGTTCTTCTATAAATAGAAAAATCGGAAAGTGTCCAGGAGCTGGAACACTCAGGACAGATTATAATGTTTAACAGTACTGGAACTAACAAGCCGGTCTTCTTTTGAGCGTATGGTGGCCTAGATCAGCCTTCCCCAACTTGGTGCCCTCCAAACATTTTACCATAGAATTGTAGAGTTGGAAGGGATACCAAGGGTGATCTAGTCCAACCCCCTGAAATGCAACAACTCCCATTAATATCCACTGAGCTTGGGAAATTAGTGGCTGATGTGATGTGGGGAGGATCGCCCCCACACACTGTTCAGTGCTGAGAAAAGCGGCATCACTAGTTTAGGGTGTTGAAGAGGGAATCAAGCAGTGGCAGACTTGGGGGGCCCAAACTTCAGTGGCGCCCTGCGTGATGTCCCATTTGGCTCCCACACTCTCGCCTCACCCACCTAAGTGTGCGGCCATAAGAAGGGACCAAAAGATATTCCCTCACCTTGCACCCGTGTGTCGTCTTCTTCCTTCCACAAGCAGTTCCGGCTTCCGGAAGTGTGGCACCAGCTTCTGGAAGTACGTTGGCCATACAGCCCTTGAAGCGGCAGTGGGTCTTCAGATGGGGGGGGGTGTAGTGAGCCCCAAGGGAGGGGAGCCAGAGCCGAGAGCCAAAGAGGAAAGGATGGGGCCTGAGTAAGAGGGGATGAGGCCTTCATTGAGGTTGTGTCCCTATTTGTCTCACTGGGATGTTGGAGAGTATGGTACCGGGAGAGGTATTACTAGGTTAAAAAGGAGCCCTGGACAGTCAAAGGCAACTACAGTGGTGCCTCGCAAGACGAAATTAATTCGTTCCGCGAGTTTTGCCGTCTTGCGATTTTTTTCGTCTTGCGAAGCACGGTGTCGGGAAAGTTTTGGAAAAGCTTCAAAAATCACCAAAGTCTTTAAAAACATCAAAAAAGGCTACCACACCGCGTTCTATGAGTTGCTCCTCAAAGTCAAGTCGCAACTGTATTAACGGTGTTAAGAAAAAGGAAACAAACTTGCAAGACGTTTCCGTCTTGCGAAGCAAGCCCATAGGGAAAATCGTCTTGCGAAGCAACTCAAAAAACCAAAAACCCTTTCGTCTTGCGAGTTTTTTGTCTTGCGAGGCATTCGTCTTGCGCGGTACCACTGTATGGGGTTGTGGTGCTCATCTTGCTTTCAGGCCAAGGGAGCCGGGGTTTGTACACAGACAGCTTTCCAGGTCATGTGGCCAGCATGCCTAAGCTGCTTCTGGTGGAACAGGGCACCGTGACGGAAAACAGAGCACACGGAAATGCCATTTACCTTCCCGCCGCAGCGGTACCTGTTTATCTACTTGCACTGGTGTGCTTTCGAACTGCTAGGTTGGCAGGAGCTGGGACAGAGCAATGGGAGCTCACCCCATCACAGGGATTTGAACCACCGACCATCTGATCGGCAAGCCCAAGAGGCTCAGTGTTTTAGACCACAGCGCCACCCGTGTCTGGTCCAAGTTTATATGGGCGGGCATGCTAACAGGCCACTTACAAATTACCTTTCAGGTTCTGGTGATAGTGATGGGTGGTGTTCTATGAGGGACAAACCACACACGGACACATTCCACCAAGAAAAACAACTCACCTTTGCTTTCAAGCGAGTGTCACAGCTGGAGTGCAACCAGCCTGGATCCATTTGGCTCTGCAGGAGTCTCGAAGTGAACTCCTCCGGAAAATCCTAGACTTTGAAAATTGTTTCAACTCAACCACTTCCCAGCAGGTGCTCACGCAAACTCCCTTTGTGTGCAGTTGCTGAGTACAGAAAGAGGCCCTCTTCAAAAGTGGCAAGCGTGAGATAATGCAGCATCTGCTAAAGCCATATCTACCTTACTTCATTTTCTTGTTGCAGGGCTGGGAGTGGGGAGAGAGAGACTACATTAACAGGTCCCAGGGGAAGTCTTACTAACTGAGCTATCTATATAATTTCAGCAGGGAGTAATCTGATCTATTAAAAAAAAACCCCACAAAAATCACCCTAGCCTGCAAAACCAGGCTATTGTTCACTTGTTGGTGCTGATGGGAGTTGTAGTCCAAAACAGCCTCAGTGTGCTGGTCCCGTGGGTTACCCAAGAGATGAGGTCCATGGTCAAAGGTGCAACATGGAGGCAGTCCGTAGTAGCTGAAGCTGGGTGCAGGGCAGGGAGTCAGGTGAAGTCAGGAACAGGCATGCAAGCAGGGAGCCAGGGCGGGTCAGGAGCTCTGGCAGGAAAGCAGGACAGGGTTCAGGCAGGAACTAGCAACCAACAATGTTGCTCCCACAACTTGGGACTGGGGCTGGCTGGCTTTTATCCGTCCAGAGGCATATGGCGGCCCCGATCCTCAGGTGACTCACCTCTCCTGGCCTGGAGGCAAGCACTCCTCCTGCGGGAAATTAGTTTCCTCCACCTCTCCACCCTGAGCCTATGCAGCTCAGGAGAGGCTGGAGGGTTACTGGACCCAGAGGCAACCTCCGCTTCCCCTGACGGGGCTGAGAGTGGAGCACCTGCAGGCAATGGGTCCTCCATCACCTCAGGAGCCAGAGCAGACTCAGTTGGTGCCTACACCTGAGGATCCAGCACAGGTGAGGACCCTTCAGGCTCATACCCCAGCCCCAGCTCAGCTGGTTCTGGTGGTGGGGAATCCTGTGCAGGCTGGGATCCCTCAGGTTCAGCATCTGAGTCCGAATCCCAGGCCATCACACACAGGGACCCAGGTTGAAACAGAAACTATGTAAGAACCTGGCTTTTGAAACTGACCAGGGTCAGGGGAGTGAATTGTAGAAAAATGAGCAAATTGTTTCCTATTGAAATCCTATTGAAATCCCTTGGGAGAGAGCGCTAGATAGTTAGATATATTTAAATGTAAATGCTACATGCCTGGCCAACCTTAATTCATGCCAAACAGAATTACTCCAGGTGAATTGACTCTCCGTTTTATATGGCTCATTGTTTCTTCTTCTCCAATTCGGGGACTTTTTTCTTTCTTTCTTGCCAAGCCCATCATCTGTTTGAAGCTGTCGGAATTGTTGCAGGCGGTTTATTTTGTTAAAACTATTCCATAATGGACAGCCGAGCTCTCAGGAATAGACGAAATTTGATCACAGTCTATATATACTTCCTACCCCCCTGTCCCCCATAAAACTAATTAATGATTTTTAAAATTGAGTAAAAGGCTCACTTGATATGGTTCCCTGAGCTATAGCACTACTGGCAATGAGGGGGAGGTATTTAAAATGAATTTCTCAAGCTAAAGAGAAGAAGGAAAGGGGGGGAGCTTCAAAGCGCATGTTTAATTGTGCATGTCATATTTTAAATAACCAGCACAACTCCAGCTGTTTTGGGCACTGATCTGAGAAGCCAGTCTCTGCAATCCAGATGTAACCCTTTCGGGATGCCTCCAACTGCATGTTATGACATTGATGTTGTTTTTAAAACATATTATTCTCCCGTTTCAGATTTGGAAACGTTTCGGGTGGCCTCTTATTAACTGAAAGGCCAATATTAATATTAATAATAGCAATCCGATTCACTTATCTACTAATAATAATAATAATCCTGACTTGCTTATTCATAAGACCTACAGCTGGAAAACTCAAGGATTGCCTGAAAATAGTTCTGCCTACATGTCATTGTGATATAACTCATGTTGCCCCACTCAGTTTTGAACCAGAAGCCCACCCACCCGGCTATGATTTCACATGCATTTCGTTTTCAGGGTTTGCACCCTGTTCCTGCAGATCGAAACTCCCAATTGCCCTAAATGTAACATTTGAAATGAATTCTGTCTATGGGAGGGCAACTCCCACACTACCCAAAAATGTAGTAACAAAAGATTGGCTGCGTTTGCACATCAAGGGCAAGCCAAACCATGGTTTATTGTGCATGTGCTGGCTCCTAAGGAGGAGATAACACTCACTCTGTTGCTTCCTTGGTTTTCTGGGTCAGTGTGGGATATCAGGGGTGGGGCAGGTGGGTGTGGTTGGGGGAAAGCAGTTTAGTGGGCCAAATCGGGCCTGTGAACTGGAGGTCCCCCCCCCAATTAGCATGTCGTCCAAACCCAGAATCAGGGTTAGGGTCTCTCATTCTTAATCCTGCTCTGTAGCTTAGTTTCGTCCTCTGTTTATAGGTCATGGTTAAGGAAAAGGGTGGTTTGGCTTAACATGTCCTCCAAACCACAATCCCAGGTTTGTGGGATATGTTAAGCCCAGTATTTGGGGGGGGTGCAGGGGGATGCACACCCCTAAACATTTTGTGAATCTAACTGGAGAAAAAACAAAAAAAATTAAAAACCAATTTTTTTCTCTAGCACGGTGAATCGTCAGTTCCGTTGCTACCCCCAATGGCGGCCTCCTTACCTGTCAGGGGGTTTCCTGAGTCTCAGACGGAAGTGAGCGTTTAATGTGTGAAGTAGGAGTTGGACTCTAGCGCGGTGATTGGTCAGTTTCATTATTACCACTTCTGATATCAGCTTCCTTTCCTTTCCCGGTGGTTTTCTTGAGTCAAAATGAGAGTACCTCTAAACATTTTTTAAGAAAAAAAGCACTGGTTCAGCCAAACCATTGATTAGCTGACATCCCATAATGGAAACCTAAAAGTCCCAGGGAGGAACTGTGATAGCTCAGTCGGTAGAGCATGATCATGGTCCTGGGATCGAGCCCCACGTTGCACAAAAGATTCCTGCATTACGAGGGGTTGGACTAAATGGCCCTCATTGTCTCTTCCACCTCTACAGTTCTATGATTCTAGGAACTCCTTCCCGGGAGCTGGCACATTCACACAGTGATGATAAACCATGCTCTGGAAGCCAAGCCAATCTGTACCCTTCCTGTAGAGATATGAGAAATGCAAAGCCATTCCAATGCCCTTGGGAAAGCTGCCAGATTGTTTGCCTGAGACCACCCACATAGTTGCAGCTCCGAGAGGCTAGTGTGGCAGATCTGCATGAAGTTCCCATAGCAGCTACTATTTTGAGAGCAAATCTCCCCACACTGAGCAATGGCAGCAATGTGGATCCCTACACCCTCTAGACTGGTGTCACGCCAATGCATGTGACCTGAAACTTCTCAATGAAAATTGTTGCCATGCATACTGAAACCAACACACTTCTCATGACCTCTTGGGGACAGACAGAAGTGGAGGAGGGAGGTGATACTAGCCAGCAACTCAGCACCCTCCTCCTCCTAGACGGCACTGGAATTAATTTTGTTTCCAAAAAGAAATTTAGAAGCAGCTTCATTTACGATAACAAATTACTAATATGGCATAAGCTGGTCCATGGAAATGAGTTTCTGCCTCCCCTGTGGCTTTTTCTATCAGCGTTCCAGACTAATTGTGCGCTTCCTATAAAGGCCTTTCAATAATCAGCTCTTCCCCATATTACCGATAGAGACTTGTAATATCCTAAAGGCCCGAAGTCAAAAGATTTGGCTGCTTAGCGCAAACCAGTTTGTACAAGGCAGACTCCTCTGCAGCCAGCCCCCTGGTCTGTTCCTGGCTATAGGGATGGAGGAGGAATCTATTCTGCATAACAACAACAACAACAACAACAACAATTTATTATTTATACTCCGCCCATCTGGCTGGGTTTCCCCAGCCACTCTGGGTGGCTCCCAACATAATAAAAAAGCAATAAAATATTAAATATTAAAAACTTCCCTAAACAGGGCTGCCTTCAGATGTCTTCTAAAAGTCAGATAGTTGTTTATTCCCTTGACATCTGATGGGAGGGCATTCCACAGGGCAGGCACCAGTACCAAGAAGGCCCTCTGCCTGGTTCCCTGTAACCTCACTTCTTGCAGGGAGGGAAATGCCAGAAGGTCCTCGGAGCTGGACCTCATTGTGAATGATGGGGGTGGAGACACTCCTTCAGGTATACCGGGCCAAGGCCATTTAGGGCTTTAAAGGTCAGCCCCAACACTTTGAATTGTGCTCGGAAACGTATGGATTTATATACCAAATGTGGCAGTTTGGTATATCAAACGTTCCTTGCATTGGGCTGCCCCTTGTTTCAAGCTCCCACTTATATTCCATCTACTTGTGAATATTTTTTTTAAAGCCCAACTAATTATATGCAAAACTAAAACGCATATTTCAGGATGGGGGGGGGGGAATCCACCAAACTCAAATGCCAGTGTGGATTCACCTCATTTGATCTGGGCCCAACATGACATGTGCCAGATCACGAATCCTCTCCAGAATCCTCATCGTGCAGATTCCTTTACGAGGCAGTCTGAGGGCTCCTTCTTTTACAGGATTACAGTGCAGAATATATTTTTGTGCATTGGGCTCCTTGTCACCATGCACTTTGAATGCAATAGAACACGCCCCCCCCCCGGGTGTGTCAGGACGAGGGCCACATTCACACCATACATTTAAAATGCTATGGTACCATTTTAAACTGGCAGTGTGGAGATTTCCTGGGAGTGGGGCATCTGCTCCCCCTGTTCTTCCTCTGGGGAGACTTCAGGTTCCAGGTCTGGGCAGAGCTGAACCCGGACACCCTTCCTTGGGAGAATCTGGCTCAGACAATCCTATTTTGGGGAGTCCTGGTTCAGGATTCTTTGGTTTGAGATGGTCCTGGCTGACAAAACCACTTCCGAGCTTGAGAGGTGGGGGGGGTTGCGGGCCACCCCCTCCCACACACGCGAGGGCTGGTTTTAGCCCCCGCGAGAAGAGGGAATCCCTGGGCGTGTCTGCAACTCGGCCCACCAATCGGCGGGCAGGGGAGACGTGGCCTAGCCCATTTAAGGCCGGCGCACCCGGGGACGGCCCTCTTTGCCCCGTTCCAGCTGCCCGGTTTTCCCATCCCACCCACCCTTTAGGCTTAGCTAGCTTTGACCTTGCCATGGACTCCGGTTGGTCGCCGCAAGGGGCCTGGTAGGAATTTTTTCCAACTTGGCGCACTTCCAGCCTTTTGGTTTTTTCGCCTACCTCGTAGCAAACGTCACAACTTCCTCGGTATTGGCAGTTAGGCAATGGCAGGGGTTAATTGTTATGCAAATGAAGGGGGAAGGAAGCGCCATCACCTTCCCCCAATGAAAAGGATAGTCCGGTAGAGGACTCCGGGGGGCGTTGCCTTGTCCGAAACCTAGGGAGGTGAGGGCCTCCGGCACGCCCCGAGCGGTGACACCCGCGAGATCCTAGTTGGCGTACTTCAACAGGACTCCCACGGCTGGTGGATAACCCTTCCCGGTCCCCATGCTGGGTAGTCGATAGGAGCCAGTGCCTAAGGCCAATACCTTCCAATTCCTGTAATCAATAAAGTTGTGGCCTTTTTATGCCCATTAACCTTAAATAATGTGTCCGTTGTCTTCATTTCACTTGGGGGGGAGGGGTCTCGCCACGCAAGCTGAATGACTCCAGTTTGGCATTGCGTCTAGGTTGGGGTTCTGCACCTCAACTTACCTGCACTGCAGGTCCTCTTGAAAGATCCAGCTGCTCTGCATCAGACTGCTGCATGCTACCAAGGGTCAGGGTGTAGACACCAACACTGCTCACAAATAGTGATGCCAGAGAAATATGACAGAAATAGGGAAAAGGAGCCAAAATTGCCGATGTCTTCTTATTACTCTCATGCCCAAAATGGAAATCAATCCAGTGAATGTGATCAGCATTCACTGTTGTTGTTGCTTTCATTCCACAAACAATATATAATGAATTACTCCCGCAGTCCTATTGGCATTGTGTTTCCATAGCATTGAAATGAATGTGGTGGAATAACACAACGACAATGCATTTTGCACAATTATGTAAATTCCATAATTTCAGCACCACGGACAGTGAGACAATAATGTAGTTTTTGACAAAAGACGAACTGCAGCAGAACAAAAACAGGACTGCATGCGTGGAATTAAGGGCAGAATGGAAAACAATGACTTCTTGTAGCCCTACTCACAACCCTTTGCAGTCACTTGTGCCCCCCTAGTTCTCCACCCCTTCAGACCCACAATCCTCAAGCTCCAGGTACCAAACCATGGCTTGACCCCATCTGCGACCCAAAGTCAAATTGCCTCCCACCAGCGTGAAAGGAGTTTCCAAGTGGGGATGGCTTGCTGTGGCCACAACAAACCACCCCAAATTAAGTTCAAAGACTTTGCTCGTTCTTTTGTGTACATATTGTTTAAATATTTAATGCCAGCCTTAATGATATTCTAATCCTCTTGGAATGTGTGAAGTGGAAATCATTTGCATTCATTTTGGCCTTTTCATTAAATCTCATTAGGGAAGATGCAGACATCCTTTGCACTTCACAGATGCAGAAAACTAGAGGGGCAGGGTGGGGAAGATAGAGAGAGCATTTCCACCCCATCTGTGGCTGTTGAGAGTGGCACGTTGTTGAGAATTTACCCCCATTGGAAGAGTGAGATAAAGTTGTCAACAAAGGCTTCTTTTCGATTTGAATGAGGGGGACTCCGCTGGCTATGCTTATTGTTCAATAGAGATCCCAATCATGATGCTTTACAACCAGATCTCTGGGTGCTTTCAATTCACAGCACATATACCACCACGCCCAGTAAAAACATTAAAATAAAAATATGGCATCGTCTTGCAGCCAAGTTCCTGGTTTCATCCCCTCCCCACTTCATTTCCCTGGCAACAGCAGGCAACATCTTCAAGTCCCATGGAAAGCTGAGAGGGTCAAAGCAATGAGGCATGTCTGTAACAAACATAGTAATTTCAAACATTTAACTAAGTTTAAAATGCAGCTTCAAGGAGTTTCAGAACACCACAAAGATCAACATTTCATTTGGGGGCTCTTTATAATTTCAGGACTTGAAAATTCATAATTGCAGGCTCTGGGTTTATAAATGCAAAGAGAAGGCCTGCAGAAAAAGCCGTGTGCACCCTTTATCCCCAGTGTTTTATTTAGTTATTACATTCGTATCCCACCCTTCCTCCAAGAAACCTAGGACACCATGCAATTCTCCTCCTCCCCCCTTTGTCCTCACAATGATGCTGTGAGCTAGGTGGCCTGAGAAACAATGACTGCCCAAAGAGCTTTGTGGCAGAGCAGGGCTTTGAACCTGGGTCCCATGCCTTTTCATCCAGTGCTCTAACCACTCTACCACTTCTGGCGCAATGGAACACCGTGACAGAAACCAGAGTGCACGGAAATGCCATTTACCTTCCTGCCAAAGCGGTACCTATTTATCTACAGTACCTCGGGTTAAGCACTTAATTCGTTCCGGAGGTCCGTTCTTAACCTGAAACTGTTCTTAACCTGAAGCACCACTTTAGCTAATGGGGCCTCCTGCTGCTGCCGCACCGCTGGAGCATGATTTCTGTTCTCATCCTGAAGCAAAGTTCTTAACCTGAAGCACTATTTCTGGGTTAGCAGAGTCTGTAACCTAAAGCGTATGTAACCCGAGGTACCACTGTACTTGCATTGGCGTGCTTTTGAACTGCTAGGTTGGCAGGAGCAGGGACCGAGCAACGGGAGCTCACTCCGTTGTGGGGATTCGAACTGCCGACCTTCTGATCGGCAAGTCCTAGGCTCTGTGGTTTAACCCACAGCCCCACCCGCGTCCCTAACATCAGAGGTGGGGAACCTTTATTTTCATGTCTTTATTTGTCAAGACTTACGTAGATACTGCTTAGTAAGCAAAGACAACATAGAATATTCATATCAAAATTCCAGTAATATCAAACTTTAAAAAACAAGACATAAAATGTACCAAACTATAGATTCAATCAGCAGTTGTTAAAGAAAGAAACCTAATAAAAATTATATGTCTTAATGGCACGTATCTGGGTAGGCAAGCAAGAGGGATTACCACTGTTCAAAGATGCATCCCGGCCAGGAAATGGCACTCAAGGAGGGAACGGGAGGTGGGTTGCTTAGGAAGAGTTCTGGAGACCTGAATTCAGCCTCTGGACCCAAATAGTCCCTGCCAGACGAGTAAACAATACTGGCCCAGGTCACAAATAGCCATACCCAGAATAGAGTGGTTTCCTATGTGTAGGAAAACAGCATAAGAATATCTGAAGAGTCTGGCTGCTGGATCAGGACAAAGGGAGCCCATTTGGTCCAGCACCCTATTGTCACAGTGGCCAACCCAATTCCTGTCACAGGAAGTCCACAAGGAAGACCTGGGTGAAACAGCATTCTCTCTAACTGCTCTTCCCAGCCACCAGTACTCCAATGCCTACTACTTCTAGCAGGGGAGTTTAGAACATAGCTAGCATGCCTAGTAGCGACTGATAAGAGAGGAAACTGGTTTAGAAAGTGGCAAGAAAGAAAAGGGGGAGAGAAGTGGAAATAGCAGGACAAGAAGTGAGGGATACAAATAGTTTCCCACTTATCCAAATGTTGGGCGTTCTCATACATGGGGCCTGAAGCAGCTAAGGCATGGAGACAATCAGCTACAAATTCGCTCTTAGAAACATTGGATTGAATAGCAGCTTTACCACAATAAATGGTAAGCCCCTAGACTGGAAAAAATTAGAAAAGGTAAAGAACTGAAATTGACGTATCATATGAAACCTTTATTATTGTGGCCAACGACCAGCCTTCTGAATTTGGCAAATTCACCCATCCTTACTGAAAACATACATCCACCTTTACTCCTCCCATCCCACCCCCATAGATAGGACACCTCTCCATCCTTTGCCATCTACCTTGCTCAGGTTCCCTGCCTTACACTTTTCAGAAAGCCTCAATTTCCCCCCTTTATCTACCATGTAATCTTCTTCCAGGTTTGGTTGTTATCATAATGGCTATCGACTCGGCCTACTTCCTGAGCTCTGGGAAAGGGCAATCTCCATTAATGCACATCTCTCCCCGCCCCACTCTGCTCCAAACCTTAATCATGAATAATAGATAACAATTTACCAGTTGTTGCCGTGTTAGTGAGTTATGATACTAACAACCCAGGGCAACCGCAATTGCACGAGATGACATTGATGAAAGAGGTCTCACTTAGCTTTCCTTTTTTCTCTTAGAGCTGTTTCTCCACCATCTCCACCACCACTCCTCCTCGCCCCCCCACCCCACCCCCCGTTATACACGCAAGCGCCGATCAAACTTATATATTTCCCCAGGAATGGATTAAGCATGCGCTCAGCTCCCCCGTCCTGAAATGTATTCAATGCGCCAGCTAATCTGTTTATGGGGATGGCTTTCTATTAGGAGCGCCATGTTAAACAGCAGGATTAAGCAGGGCTTACCAGAGTGGCTGCATTTAGCCCCTCTTGTAGAAAAATGCAGTATATAAATATATATAATACAGTAACAATGGAGGCACAAATAATGGGGCCAAAAGAAAGAAAAGAGCAGCCATGGGAAAGTGGCAGCCAGATTCTGAGGGCCAGTTCACAAATGTAAGTTCATGCAAGCCTCTATTTGATCTCTTCCCCAACCCCTTTCCTAGAAATGTATGCTTGTGTGTGACTTATGGAGCACAAACTTATGCATGCCTAGGAAGCAAGCTTATTGAGTTCAATGGAACTTACTCCCAGACAGGTGGGGAGGGGGACTGCAGCCTCCACATAGGAGGGTCCACATGTTCCATTCAATGTGTCTACAGTCTTCATATCTCTATACACCATTGTTGAGCTATACAAATTGGCAAGTATACACACGAATCACACAAATGCTTGGACCTGTACGTGCATAGAAACAGCTTGTTCCTGTGCTCCAAGTCTGATGTTTCCTCTAATTATCACGAGCCCAGGTGAAGGAGATTCAGGGATGACTCGACCAAGAGGCATTTGCCATCAATGCAGACTTTCAAGGAAGGGTCATAGCTCAGTGGTAGAGCATCTGCCTTGCAAGAAGAAGGTCCCAGATTCAGTCATTGGCATCTCCAGGTAGGGTTGGAAGAGACTCCTACTTGAAATTCTGCCAGTGAGTAGAGACATGGTAGACGAAGGGGCAACACCTTCCTCGTCCTCCTTAGCCTCAGTGTCACCCCTGGTAGAACTCAAGAGGGTGGAGGGTGGTGGCCATTGGGACTGGTAGGGTGAGAGGCAAGGAGCCCAACAGTAGGTGGTGCCAGAGTCAATGACAGGCAGAGCCCTCTCATTCTAGCTTGTAACCATCCTGGGCTACCCCGGGCCTACATGTAAGTAAGAAGGCAAGCAGGTGGGGCAGGGGCTGGCTGTGGACACACTGAAGCTGGTGGGGCAGTGCTTCATTCTCCCTAATGGAATGGTGGTCCCAAGCCCAGGTGAGTGATGCTTGCCATCAGCACACTCTTTAAAGGACTTATTGTGGGGAGGGAGTAGCAGGAGTGCATGAAGATTTTTCACACAGATATGGCGCCATCCTTTTCTTTTGCCAACAAATGCCACAATTAATGGAGCATCTGAGCTTCTCAGATTGGATGTGAAACGCTGAGCATTTTGTTTTAGAGCTTGCCTTCCTAATACCCCGGCTACATGTTCCTCTCCGAAGCACTAAATGCGCAGCTTCTGTCTCCGTCAGGATGCGATGCGACGTGCGAGCGGAGAGATGAATAATCAGGCAGGGAGTTTGCTAAATGAGCCCCGAGTGAAGCAAAAATATGAAGGTATTTAATAAAAGGAGGCACTGCAGGGAGTTTCTGAGAATGAGCTTTTGCTAGGGACAAGTATTAAGCTCTCTTTTTGAAAGAGCTTTTCAGTAACTCCTTTTTTATATACAATTGATGCTCTGGTTGAATTAGTGTTTTTATGTATTTGATAATAAGCATTGAAACATATTATATCTGTTTTAATTTATTCCGATTCTGCTTCAAACATGTGGGTGAAGCCAGCGAGGGCCCTTTCTTATTTTAGTCTCCCCTGCAGAGCTTCAGCACAATCCGGGAGGCCTTTAGACATCAGAAAGAAGGATGTCTCCTTAGTTTAGCTCAAAACTTGTTTATTGCAAGAAGAAGAAGAAGAAGAAGAAGGAGGAGGAGGAGGAGGAGGAGGAGGAGGAGGAGGAGGAGGAGGAGGAGGAGGAGGAGGAGAAATGAGACCCAGAAGACATTTTGTCATACTAGAGAAATGCTGTCAGACATTTGTATGATTAGTTCAAACCAATATGTCAAAGTCAGCCACCCTTCTTAGCTCTCTGCACTGCAACATCAGGATCCAGTGCCTATGCAGAAATGTTTCATTCACAAAAGGATGAGGGGACAAGGGGGGTTTGCAGTGGAGGTGAGCCCATGAGGACTAATGGGGCACTGCCCCACCAACCTCAGCCTGACCCCACCTGCTTGTCTTGCTACTTACCAGAGATCCAGGGGTCGCCCAAGATGGAGACAAAACTCAAATTAGCCGGCTCTGCCTATCATTGCTCTGTTGCCACCAGAGGTTGGGCTCCCTGCCTTCTGCCCTACCAGTCGCAATGGGCACCAGCCACCAATTCTAAATCTGTCTCCATCCTACAATGGCAACACTAAGACTAACTGCCCGGACTAACTGTCTGGTAAGTAGCAAGACTTTAGGGCGAGTGCTAAAATTGCCAACTTCTTAATAGCAAGGGAGAATCTGTAAATTGCAAACTCTGTCATTATACTAAAGGCACAAACTGGGGTGGCAGGGAGCATTTATAAGCTGGCACGATGGCTCTTGCAAGTGGAAGGGATTGCACTATAGCGCCACCACTGCAGAAGGCCAGGTACATCTTCTAGCTAAGCAGGTATCGGGTGGTACATGAAGCCAAGAGGGTCTCAACCTGGCTCTATACTCTGATGATTTTGCCTTCCTTTCTTAGCTGAAGCAACTCGCCACTCAGGCATAGGCTAAGTTGTTTATCTGTCTGCTCACCCACCCAGGGCATGAGCTGGGCCATCAATCCAGGCAGACCCCAAAATAAACATGAACCTCGCCCTCTGCTAATTCCAGCTCCCAGCCCTGTGTGCGAATTGTAATCTCATCCCATCATCACCTGTACCGCTGAAGTGATGAGGTGAGCACTTCATGTCTGATTAGCAATCTCTCTCATTTATCTCTTTGCAAAAACACGTGAACCTAATTGCTTCCAATTTTCCTATATTAGGAGCAAACCAGAGAGCCTGAATTGTTCGCTCACTGGCACAGCCGCCATCCGTTCTGTCGGGTCACTGGGGGCCCCCTAATTTCCTAAGCACAATACACCGAGAAGCAGAAATAACAATGCTTCACAGAAGGGGTACAAAAGAAGATTGCCCAATTCCAGGAGGCTGTTAATAGCCGACAACTGCCATTAAAAGCAGGAAATGAAGAGAGCTTAATCAAATGGAGGACTGATTCTGCCCCACTCACTCCCATGGAGAAGTGTAAAGCACTGCAATTGAGAAACACTCTGGGGTGATGATGATGATGATGATGATGATGATGATTAGCAAAGGGAAAGAGATATCAAGTCAAACCATTGTTCCATCTAGCTCTATGCTGACTGGCAGCAGTCCCCCCCCCCGGATTTTAGGCAGTGGATATTCCCAGTCAGGGTGCCAACTTGAATAAAATATGGAAGGGCAGGTAAGCCCCACCCCATAATCGATCACATGATGCAGCACACACACACACACATTTGAATAGCAATGTTTATCAACTTTGGGGGGACCAGCCTCCTCAAATGTTCTATGGGGGAGGGCAAAGGGACCTCTGTCCCTAGGAGTTGTCTCCCATGTTCCCAGTCCTATCTGGAGTCATCAGTGGCTGATTTTGAGACCTTCTGCATGCAAAGGTCTCCCACTCAGCAATGTGCTTTTTCCTCTGGGAAAGAAAGCAATATTCCAGTCCTTATGGCTCTGAAAGGCTGATTTAAAGAAAAGCACAAGAGTCTGCCTTATACTAAGTCAGCCACTCGGTCTATCAAGCTCAGGATTGTGTATACTGACTGGGGATGGCTCCTGGATTTCAAACAGGGGCATCTGTTATGTACTGAAGTTCTCACCCTGGGCCAGCAGGGGGATACTGTAGATAGTTCAGGTCCACATATGCAAATAAGGGATTGAAAGTGACGTTCAGTGATTGGATAGTTACAGAAAATGGTTACTGTTTGCGTTCTAGTGGAGCTCTATATAAGCTGGGTGGCTGAACCCTTCAGTTGAGTTCTGTTCTGGCCTGTGAATAAACAAGAGCTGTTTGAAGAATTGCTGTGTCATCTGATATGTTCACACACAACTTAACAGCATCCCCAGCACTACCCAAAGATGAAGGGGATTGAGCTTGGGACCCTCTGAATGCAAAGCAGATCCTCTACCACTGAGTTGTTGTTGTTGTGGTGGTGGTGGTGGTAGTTGTTTGTTTGTTGATTGCCCTGTAGACACCCAATAGGTGAGAGCCAGGAGCTCAAAACACATCAGAGCTAAGAAGGACTATCCTTGCCCAGGCAAAGCCTCAGTCATGCAAGAAGGTCCCAGATAGATGGAGAATGTCCAGTACCTGGGAACACCTTACGGCCCAGAAAGATGGTTTTAGCCCACAGCCCACTGGGTCTCAATAATGCCATCGGTTTCTGGATCTAGCCCCAGAGGCTCCTGGCAATCAAGCTTGAATGGTGTTTCAGCATTATCTGGAAAGCTAGTTCACAAGTAGCCCAAGACATCCTGATAATTTGAAAAGTCTTAAAATGGGCTCCCCCCTTACACATCCACACCCCAGGTTGTGAAGTTTTCCTCCTAAAAGAGCAACAATCCAATCCAACATAAATATTGGTACTATATCCAATACTAGGCATAATCTTGATAATAAAAATAATAATTTATTATTTATATCCCGCCCATCTGGCTGAGTTTCCCCAGCCACTCTGGGCGGCTCCCAATCGAGTGTTTAAAACAACACAGCATTAAATATTAAAAACTTCCCTAAACAGGACTGTCTTCAGATGTCTTTTAAAAATAGGATAGCTGCTTGTTTCCTTGACATCTTCTCATCTGACCTTCCATATCAGCCAGCCCCATGGCATGCAATGTTTCTGTACCAGTATGATCTCTCTGTCTGTCTGTCTGTCTGTCTGTCTGTCTGCACTGCTTGCATCAGCTAAGACCCTGAGTATTTGCAGGCAGGTCCTTTCTGTCACCCAGCCCCTTCACTGCCAATATTTTTGCTAAAGAGATATTTCCCAGCTGGCAAAATGAATGCAGAGCTAAAGACAGATTAAGTCTGGGGAGGAGGATGTGGTTGCTGCTGCTGCTGCTTTCCCCACCCACCCTTCTTTCCTTCCTTCCGTCCTCGCTCCTATTTCGGAGATTTGCTGAAATGAGAGCTGAGCTCAGCGGTGTGCGCGTATGAGCCCAAATCCATCTAATTTGAAATCCACCTTATCGCTTCGTTTAGCGTCGCTTGTGGCACGGAGCTTGCAACACCACGCCACCAGGCGCTCAGCAAGCCGCTTATCTGATTCAGGATGGGATCCTGCCACCAGCACCTCCCCCCCCACCCTCTACAAATTGTGCTCAGTGGTGCTTGTGCCTGAGACGTGGAACAGCTGTTTCCCAAGCCCACCCAGCATCCTTTGCAAAGCCCTTTAAGATAGAAGACAGGAAGATTAAGGTGCCTCTTCCCCTGTGAGGATGAAGATATTTCTGATGGAAAGTGACGCAAAGACTTAGTAGGTGTTTAGTCACACACGAGGCTTCCGTTGGATTTTCCACCTGAAAAGGTAAACCTTAGGCCACCTGCAAAATTTGCTTGACTTCACTTCTGCACAAGAAGTGAACCTCTTGACTCCCACATGCTACAATATGATGCCCACCCCCAGAGTTCATGGAGGGCTGGGGGTTTACCTGTGTGACAAGTGCTGGCCCATGCACCCATCACCACCCCCACCCCTAGAAACTGAGTTGGTTTCTGGGGTACTGGAGAAAACGAAGCCTGCTGCCAGGAGCTGCTGAGAGTGGTGTCATTGTTTTAAAAAGGTGGCTCAGTTCAAGTCACCCTAGTGTGCCCTGTTGGGGCAACGAAGTCTCATTTGCTTGGTGCTGGTTTCAGCCTTGGCCTGAATACAGGACCCAGCAAAGCTTTTTGCACCTTGGGGCAAGCCCAAATTGTTAAAATGCCGTAACTGTTAGAACAATAAAATCAGATGTTCGTGGGATCACTTGCCTAAGCAAGTGTGTTTTTGGGAGCCGATGGGATGCCAATACTGATGGGGCCTCTCCTATATCAACAGGGAAGGCATTCCATGCCACTGTTGTCACTGGTGAAAAAGCCTACCTCTGTGTTAACACAACCCAAAAATCACCAGGCCATGGCAAAATGCAATGGGTTCTGTTAGCTACTAATAGTGCCCTTACTAGACGGTGAAGAGGAATATGTTTTTTTAGGTAACCTGGTCCAGAGTTATAAGCCATGGAACCTTAAAACTGGCTCGTGGCTAATAGGGAACCAGTGCCAATCCCTCAGCAATGGCCTGAGGATGCTGCTCTATCAGCAAGATCGAAGAGAGATTCAACGACTTAGAACCCAAACACCTGAAAGACCACATCAGACCCTCTCAGGTGTTCAGATCTGCTAAGGGTAGCTCGGCCACCCTCACAAATGTGGGGAATGGCAGCCCGAGAGAAGGCTTTCTCTGACAGCTCCTAAAATGTGAGACTCCCTCCACACAGAGGTTGGTTTGGCATCTTTGGTGTACAGCTTTGGCGCCCCTCTTGACATAGGCCTTTGATGGTCAACTCTTTGAAGGCAGGAAAAGAAATCTGATGAATAAATAAGCTGCCAGTTTGGTTGGCTTTTGTACATCTTTTCCTTTTCCTCAGACAACAAAATATCTCGAGGTGGCCCTGCCGATCCCCTTAGACCCCATTCACTCTAATGAAAAGGTTCAATGGTAGAGCATCTGCTCTGCAGGCAGAAGGTCCCTGCTTAAATTCCCCAGCATCTCCAGATAGAGATGGGAGTAACTCCTGCCAAGAACGCTGGAGAGCTGCTGCCAGTCAGTGTGAACAATACTGAGCCAGATGGACCAATGGTCCATATAACTTCTCCATATAAGAAGTTTCCAAGGTTCCTGAATGCAAGCGAGGGCTCCTCTTTCTCCTCCTTGCTCCATTCAGTTGCTTAAGGTAAAGGGACCCCTGACCATTAGGTGCAGTCGTGGCCAACTCTGGGGTTGCGGTGCTCATCTCACTTTACTGGCCGAGGGAGCTGGCGTACAGCTTCTGGGTCATGTGGCCAGCATGACTAAGCCGCTTCTGGCGAACCAGAGCAGCGCACGGAAACGCCGTTTACCTTCCCGCCGGAGTGGTACCTATTTATCTACTTGCACTTTGATGGGCTTTCAAACTGCCAGGTTGGCAGGAGCAGGGACCGAGCAATGGGAGCTCACCCCGTCGCGGGGATTCGAATCGCCGACCTTCTGTGGTTTAACCCACAGCGCCACCTGCGTCCCTCTATTCAGTTGCTAAGAGGGGTCTCATGAGCAGGTGGCAACTCCAAGGAGGAGGATCAGCAAAGTCAGGCAACCTGAAGAACTGGCAGTGGGATCTCTCCTGGGGTCGGGACTCCAGCAATTGCTCGATCACACAGACTGTTGGTGCTACTCCTGCTTCAAATACCCTTTCCAGGTTTTCCTTACCAACTACATCCCTGCTGCATCACTTTGGATGCGAGTTGGATGAGGATCATGAGTTTGGCTGTTCCCTTTTGTATACATTTGCCTTTGGGGCTCTGTGCTAAACACAATCCGCAACTAGACTGTCAGCCAACACCCTGATGATTGCACCAGCCTCCCCACCACTTAAAGCATCCTCTCGAAGGCCGTAATCACTCCGGGCATTCAAGCTGAGCTGAATTCTCCTCTCAAATTGCAACCTACGGAACTTGCTGGGGTTACTTACTGGTATTCATTATCATGTAGCCTGGGTGCCGCAAATTCTATGGCGCAGCATTTCTCATCTGTAAAGGGAGCATCTCTCCCTTTCCAAGGGCTCCGTTGCCTGTGCTTTCATATTATATCAGTCAATAAAAATCTGGCTGCTATCCTATTTCCTGAGCCTTAGTAAAAAAAGAGGAAGTGATGGGTGAAAAGCTTGTCTACAGGATCATTGCTAAATTATGCGGTGAGGAAAACAGCTGCTCTGGCTCTCCAGGGAATCAGTTGATGCTGCCTGGATTTTGCCCCTTTCCTCAAACAAGCCCAAATATGCAGGCCTACCTGAGTCGTGTTACCTCTTTCAAACTTGCCCTCCTTCATTTCCTTGTGGCCTCGCCTCGCTCAAACTTCAAGAAGGTGGGAGAATGGGAAAAGGCCAGAAAGGTAACAGGTGTTGATCAAGGGTATGATGTATTTATGGAGGCCTGCTCATTTTACCAGGTTGTTTGATCCAGCCATTTCTCAGTTACACAGGCAGATTGATTTCGCCTGTTTCTTTTGCTTAAACTTCTATCCCCCCCTTTCTTTCCTCATGAAACCTGGCATCCATTATGGTTCCATCCAGGCACTGAATCAACCCAGAACTGGTGAGCTTCAGCAAGCTGGTGGCTTCATGAGCCTTCAGGCCATAAGCTAGGGCCCAGATCCTTGGGAGCAAGGGGAAGAAAAAACTGTTATGAGGGGGGGGCTGCTCCTTTTCCCTTATGGGGTATCCAAGCCCATATAGAGTCCTTAAGTGGGTTCCCCATAGGTAAGAAACCGATAGTATATTGAGAAGTAAAGCAGCTAGTGAGCCTGATCTTTATTGCAATAGAAAAGTACTGTTGCAACAGGGTCCCTGCTCCCCACACACAGGAGGGAGGAAAGAACCCTGAACAATGGTGCGCAAGCCTTTATGTATACTTTTGAAATTGCCCACCCTGTAGCCCAAGACCACCCCCTGAAACATCAGGCATACATCACAGAAGAAGGCGGTCTACAGCAGAAATCCTGTCTGCCAGGATACCTAATAATGGTCACTGATTGCATTATGTGGGCAGCCTGGCCATTCTTTTGTGATGGTAAATACTTTAGTTCCTGAATCCAGGTCACAGGCTCACCCTATTTCTACACAAATACACCCTTTAAGACAGGATTTGCAAGCAAAAAGACAATGGGAAGGCTTTCCCCGTTTTCCTCCCTTACTGCAGAGGAATATTTGAGGTCACTGGGAGAGTCAAAATGGCTTCAGGATTGCTCTCCTCTACTTTTTCAGACACATGGTTTATATACTTATGTATGTGTTTGCCTTGTACATTTATGAACATGAACATAATATAAATTATATTTGAGACCTTAGAATTCTTATAACAAGGCAAAGTCAGGACAAGGCATGAAGTGAGTTGAAGGAGAATTTATTTTTTAATCTTGCATATCTTAATCTTGGCAAAGTGACATGCGATGAGCACAACCCTACACCACTCGTGAAAAAGATAAGGCAATTGATGGAATATGACCTGACACATTGCTACTGTGGTGTCACAATGACCAAAACCTTTTTCTACACGGAACTGGTTCAAACACTGCTAAATCCTCTGCCAAAAATCCTTAAAGCCACGAGGCTGAAGCAATTAAATACCCTGTGGATTTGGGATAGGCAATCTCCAGTTTATTAGGATGAGTGAGTTCTGTGTGTGAAGTTGTGCAAATTCAATGTTTCCTGTGTAGGAAAAGGGCATACAATAAAAGATGATTAGATAAACACATGAAGTATAAGGTTATCAGTAAAGATATAGGTAAAGGTATCCCTGACCGTTAGGTCCAGTCGCTGATGACTCTGGGGTTGCGCGCTCATCTTGCTCTATAGGCCAAGGGAGCCGGCGTTTGTCTGCAGACAGCTTCCAAGTCATGTGGCCAGCATGACTAAGCCGCTTCTGGTGAACCAGAGCAGCACACAGAAACACCGTTTACCTTCCCGCCGGAGCGGTACCTATTTATCTACTTACACTTGACATGCTTTCGAACTGCTAGGTGGGCAGGAACTGGGACCGAACAACGGGAGCTCACCCCATCGTGGGGATTCGAACTGCTGACCTGCCAATCGGCAAGCCCTAGGCTCTGTGGTTTAGACCACAGCGCCACCCACATCCCTTTTAATGTTATCAGTAGCTATAAGCAATTATTTCTATGCTGACCCTTCATTGTTGGAGGCAACATGCCTCTGAGTACCAGTTTCTGGGAATCACACATGAGCTGCTTATAGGCTTCTCAGAAGTGGCATCTGGTTGACCACTGTGAGACCAGCATGCTGGACTAGATAGGCTTTTGGTCTGATCCAGCAGCCAAGCTCTGCCTAGGTGCTTGATAGGAGGAAGTGGAGGGTGCACAATGTCTGAGTGCCCCCCCTTTTTGCATATGGAAACTCACTTTTTTAAAGTTGAAGCACAATAAATGTCAATTCAGGTTTTCTGCCAGTTGCTCTTTGCTCTATTTAGCTTTAAAGAGCAGGTTTTAGGGGTGGTTTTTGTGTGCGGTAAGCTCAGACATGTGCCTTGAAAGTGTGGAAGAAATGAAAGTGTGGTTAAGCCCTGTTAATAACACCAAAAAAGAAACTACAGTGGTACCTCTGGTTACACATGCTTCAGGTTACATACACTTCAGGTTACAGACTCCACTAACCCAGAAATAGTGCTTCAGGTTAAGAACTTTGCTTCAGGATGAGAACAGAAATTGTGCTCCGGCGGTGCGGCGGCAGCAGGAAGCCCCATTAGCTAAAGTGATGCTTCAGGTTAAGAACAGTTTCAGGTTAAGAACAGACCTCCGGAACAAATTAAGAACTTAACCCGAGGTACCACTGTAGTAGTGCCTGGTTTCCTAGGTGTCATGCCTGAGCTGCATCCAGTTGCTTTGGGATTTTTGGCAAAAAAAATGTTAAATGCAAAAGAGGTATTGAATGCAGAAACAGAGAAAGCAGGCATGATCCCAACATTCATCTGTACAAAGATTAAACGCTTGCAGACAGAAAGAGTATGTTGTAGGTTCCTTAAGACGCTTCACCCCCCTCCCCCTGCAAAGCCTAAATCTGTCCAAGGATCAATGAAACGAGTGTCATCATAAGCCTCAAGAAACACAACCCTTCCTTGCAACAAACACATATAGACATATTTCATCCCAACACATCCATCAGCAGAACTGCTTTTCAGCTAATTAACTACGTTCTTAACCCAGCAACATTGAGAGTATTAAATATTGATGTTTGGAGACCCGGGGAGATGAGGCGACACGAGTTCTAACACCTCACCTAGAGCACGGAGAGATGTTGCTGCATTTTGAGGCATGTTTGAGCTCCCGGCTTCCTGAAAGCAAAATTGCAGCTATTCTTGGAATTGGCTATACCTGAATGGATCCTTTTAAAAGGAGGCAGGCAGAGGAGCTGAGCAATGCGTGGCGCAAATAAGTAAAGGTGTTCTTGACACACCAAGTGGCCTGGGAAAAAGCTTTAGTGTTTACAAGACTTACCCTAGGCGTTCGGGGGCCTGAGGCAAACGAAAACATAGGAACTCCCTTCATATCTATGTACAATATTTGACCAGGATGAATCGTACTTTGACACTGGCAACAAGACTAGGTGCAGCCACCGGGACTATATAGCACCAATCCTGAAAGACTTACACTGGCTCCCAGTACGTTTCTGTTATGTACTGAGCTGAATAGGATCCAAACTGAAGCAGTCTGATTGGTCCTAGAACAATGCAGCAGTATGATTGGTTGGCAGGAACCACCCAATCATGCTCCAGATATAAGTGAATCCACAACCTGATTGGCTTACAGTAGAATTCCAGAATTAGCCAATCATGTGCAGCCCATTGTGTAAATAATGTATATAAAGCAGATACTTTGAGGGGACTTTCATTCATTCCTCCTCACCACTATGAGCTGAATAAAGAGCATGAAATCACTTTGCGACTCTGAGTATATATCAGTTTCCGAGCACAATTCAAAGTGTTGGTGCTGACCATCAAAGCCGCAACCCCAGAGTCGGTCACGACTGGACCTAATGGTCAGGGGTCCCTTTACCTTTTTATATATGTTAGAAGCTGCCCAGAGTGGCTGAGGCAACCCAGTCAAATGGGTGGGGTACCATTATTATTGTTGTTGTTGTTGTTATTGTTGTTATTATTATTACTAGACAGCACCCTCCATTGTATCTGAAGTCAGCAAGCTAGGTTAGCAGGCACAGGACAGGCCACAGGCCACCTGAGTTGGCCACCTCATGGGAGGGCTGACCCTGGTAATATATCCCACACCAAGTTACCCTTCTCCTTCTGAGAGTTGCTAGGACACCCCTATTCCACTCCCAGAACTACCATTCCCAGAATGGTTAAACAAGCAAGGCCTCTTCACAAGGAACTCTGGGAACTGTAGTTCTGTGGAGGGGTAAGGGTCTCCTAACCACTCTCAGCCCCCTTAACAAACTACAGCTCCCAGGATTCTTTGGGGGAAGCCATGACTGCTTAAAGTGGTATCATATGTTTTAAATGTATGGTATGAACATGGCCATGACAGTTAAACTAGTATAAAACTAATAACATAGACGTGCTCTTGATAGCATTTTGAATTAGGGCATTTCTTGAATCTGCTGTCAGAAATCAAGCAGAGTAGGAACAGGGAGTTTGTAAAATTTTTCAGTTTTTAAAATTTGATGGAACCCCACAGTTTTGAGGATGGGAATGGTGGGAAGATTGGTAAATAAATGAACTCCATGACAACTACTTTTTTCTTTTCTTTTTTTGAAAGTACAAGCTCTTCATCACAGATTTTTTTTGTGTGTTTTTTTTTGGGGGGGTACCACATTAATTCTGTTCGATGTTGTACTTCTCTATCTTCCAAAGCTTTGGCTTCAACCTCTGCATGGCACAATCTCCCCCCGCCCCAAGAATAAGCCTCTAATGAACACAGCATCAGGGACACCCACTGCAAAAGTTAATTATACTAATTTTTGTGAGTCTTTCCCCCCGCTGACACCCATGATTTAAGGCAGCATTTAACGTTGTGTATAACAGCTAACGTGAAGCTAATAAATTGCTGCGTCAGCGATGTGGAAGAGGGGCTTGGCGGAACGCAGCGGGCACCGAACAGAACGGCCGCCTGCCCTGGCTTTTCTCCCCCTTTTGTTTTCAGGATGTGGCATTTCTGTTTATTGGTATTTATTACCTGAATGTTTAACACGACATGAACACATAGAAATTAAACTGGCAGCAGCTGAGTAGATTGCTGTATTCTTTTGTAAGTGTAAGCTCTGATCTTTTAATTATGTACTGGTGACTTCTTAATCCCAATTTTCTGCCAGAAGGAAGCCATTTAAATTCCTTTAAAAGGGGGGAAAACAACAACAACAACAAGCTGGTAGATTTGCAGCTCTTGTATGACCTGCTTGTCTGTGACTGGGTGTATCGCGGGCCTTCCGACATTCCTTAGATGAAAACAGGGGCATTCAAAATCGACATCAGGAAGCTTCTTCTGCGTTTGATCTCGCTGCACACATATAAGTCATATGTGCATTATCATCTGTTATCCTGAGCCAGTTGCAACCTCTCAGCCTAACCTACCTAACAGAAGGTACAAGACCTTTGACAGAAGATGGAAGGAAAGGAGAAAAGGAAGGAAGGAAAGGCAGAGAGGGAAAGGAAGATGAAATGTAAGGGAAACTGGGGAGAAGAGAAGGTTTGGGGGGACCCAAGGGAGGGATAAATGGAAGTGGGGGGCGGGATAAGGATATTTTTGGGAAAGGAGGAAAGAAGAAAGAGAATCAGAATTGGTGATGGAGTGGGGAGACAAGGAAAGAGGGGCAAGAGGGGCTGGGCAAAAGTGTGGCAGTATTGCAATCGGTATGTATGTGAGAAACCTGAAAGGTGGTTAGTTTGGGTATGCAGATCCCAGTCTATCACTGGAAGTGGGGGGCAGGAAGGTACTCAGCTTCATTACTCAGGTTACAATGCTATCACCGTGTTATAAACATGCAACACCAGATGGCGGTGTAAAGCACAAAACGTTGTCTATGCAATTTTACGGAGTTTTCTTTTGTTATATAAAGATTTAATTTATGACTTAGTTATAGTGTTTGTCCCCCTGTGTGTAGATCCAGCCGGCGTAGGGATGGATGGGGATGTGGGGTATGGTGTGTGTGTGTGTTTTTGGGTGTGTTGTTGCTGTTTTGTTGTTGTTGTTTTACTGCAGCTTTAGAGCACTCATTGTTAAGAGGACCACTGTAGGATTTTTATTTTTACGGGATTATTAATGATGGGCACAAGAGCTTGATCTGGAGGTATCCTGCAACCTCCTTGTCACTCTGCCTTTCTCCTGTCCCTGGAAATTTATCCACCCACTGAGCCCAAATTGACACAGTCAGGACAACCAAGTTCCAATTGAACAAAGATTTATTGAGAGCCCACATACAGTTTCACACAAGCAAATAAAAGAGAATATAATAAAGAGAAATGCCAAATACGACCAAATGTCACTCTTTCATGTTATTACTTTTAGCCTGTGCCTACATTTACCATTATAATATGTTTTAGTCTTCCCATACTATGTGTTGAAATATCAACACACACACGCACACACCGTGTACCCGAACTTCATGCTACAGATGTATATTTAGCAATATAGATTTCTCCTTCTTCACCAAGCTTATTTGGGATTTTTTAGATTACTGTTAATTAGAAGAATGAAGCCAGTTAATTGCTCCATTACGATTACTGCCAGCGTGTTATACTGGAGGTGGTTTTTTTTTAAAGAGACGTGAGATTAATGGTCTTTGGACATGAAGTCCTCCCAAAACATCTCTGAGCTTGTAAAGGGGTTTGTTATCCAGTTGTAGAGGAGGTAATGCATGGCAGAGCTAAGGGGGGGGGGGAAACCTCTAAAGTTTCCATTGATTTTCAGTATCATAAAATCTGGTCAAATATATCAGACATGATCTGTTGGAAGGCTACTGAGGAAACACATTACGAGGAGCAATCCATCCAGGGTTAAGCCTTGTAGAAGACCTTGACAAAGGTGGAAGGATGGTGTTGGTGATGTCTTGTATATACAGTGGTACCTCGGGTTACAGACGCTTCAGGTTACATACGCTTCAGATTACAGACTCCACTAACCCAGAAATAGTACCTCGGGTTAAGAACTTTGCTTCAGGATGAGAACAGAAATCACACGGTGGCGGCACAGCAGCAGTGGGAGGCCCCATTAGCTAAAGTGGTGCTTCAGGTTAAGAACAGTTTCAGGTTAAGATTGGACCTCCGGAATGAATTAAGTACTTAACCCGAGGTACCACTGTATATAAAAAAATGGGAGTAGAGGACAAATTGAAAAATGTAGCTAAGAATTTAAGGGCCAGTTGACCAAAAAGAGAGAGAGTTGTCCATCACTTAACATCTTTAATGTCACTGATGGCTGACATTAAACTGGACCTCAGTTTCCACTCTGCCACCACATCTCTTTATAAATGTCTCTACACTCTCAACATTATGCCACAGTCCTACTAGGATCAAAATGGTGAGACTACACGTACCTTTTATCCTGGTTTTATTTACACAACCTGAGCATGATGAAGGAACTCCCAGCATTGACATTCCCACAGATCTTGCCTCCCTATTGGGTTTCCAGGGAAGTTCCAAGGAATAGCTTTGGGTGGAGCACAGAGCAAGACAAGCAAGACAAGCCTCTGTTTTTCCACCTTCCAGCATCGGCCAAACTCCTTCTCCAACACTAACTCCCCTGGTCCATTGTTCTCCTTCCTAGAATGCCATGGTATCCAATCAAGTGAAGGGGGTGGGGGAATGCGCTCCTAGAAGTATCTCCCATAGTCACTATGGCAATGCCTCTCTTCTCAGCCAGCTCTTTAATATGTTGCAGATAGGTAGCCGTGTTGGTCTGCCATAGTCAAAATAAAAAAATTCCTTCCAGTAGCACCTTAAAGACCAACTAAGTTAGTTCTTCAGATACAGTGTGCATGCACACGAAAGCTCATACCAAGAACTAACTTAGTTGGTCTTTAAGGTGCTACTGGAAGGATTTTTTTTATTTTAATATGTTGATGAGGGTGGCAAAGGAACTGGTTTGACTTGTTCGCCAGGTCTCCTCTTGTAGATTCTAACCACATAGATACAGGATCACAGGTTTAAAAGGACCCCATGGATATCATCCAGTCTCTCTCTCCCACCTATAGCATTATTTAGTTATTTCAACAGTTTATACACTGCTTAATTACAGTAGTCTCTAAGGTGACACAATGCAGTGAAAGTGTGGTTCACAGTGTCTGGGGGCACACAGATGGAGGAGGCAGGTTTAGGACGGCCACACCCCAATGAGCATAAGGACAGCCGTTATTTACTTCCTTTAAAACTTTGTTGTTGTCGTTGCTTAGTCGTTTAGTCATGTCCGACTCTTCGTGACCCCATGGACCTGAGCACGCCAGACAGTCTTCCACTGCCTCCCGCAGTTTGGTCAAACTCATGCTGGTAGCTTCAAGAACACTGTCCAACCATCTTGTCCTCTGTCGTCCCCTTCTCCTTGTGCCCTCCATCTTTCCCAACATCAGGGTCTTTTCCAGGGAGTCTTCTCTTCTCATGAGGTGGCCAAAGTATTGGAGCCTCAGCTTCACGATCTGTCCTTCCAGTGAGCACTCAGGGCTGATTTCCTTCAGAATGGATCGGTTTGATCTTCTTGCAGTCCATGGGACTCTCAAGAGTCTCCTCCAGCACCATAATTCAAAAGCATCAATTCTTCAGCGATCAGCCTTCTTTATGGTCCAGCTCTCACTTCCATACATCCTTTAAAACTTAGATGGCTTTAAAAGACAATTAGACAAATTCTTTGAGAAGAAGGCTGTCAATGGCTACCAGCCATAATGGCTACGCTCTGTTCTCCACAACTGGAGGCTGTAATATTTCTGAATACCAGTTACTAGAGACCACGGGGGGGGGGGAGTATTGTTGTGCTCAGATCCTGCTTAAGGGTTTCCCAGAAGCACCTGGGTGGCTGCTGTGAGAACAGGATGCTGAACTAGATGGGCCATTGGTCCAGCAGGCTCCTCTGCTCAGGTTCTTAGCTTCTTATTTACACACTGATTCAGGGACTGTGACCCACAAGGATCGACTCTGGCGGCATCAGCTGAAGATGTGAACTGCAGCAAAAAGGGGCCTCAATCGCTTTGGATGTCTTCTGCTTCCAAATATACATATTTATCTTCTGTTAGCTTGTGCCGGACAAAGCTTAATGCTCTACAGCTGGGAAGGCCAACTGAACAAACGTTGAGCCTAACAATATATAAACAGAAGGAACATTCTGTTGGACATTGAGATTTGTTTCCTTTTTTCCGAAACTAATAAAGAGGGCTTGTTTTAATTAAAAACGGTGCTGTGTGCAGGAACTTCAAAGTAAAGAAACACACAGAATTCCAATCAAAGCTAGGGAGATTTTTATGCCAAGTCAGACCACTGGGACATCAAACTTGCTACTGTCTACAATGACTGGGCCTCTGACAGGATTTCCCCCCAGCCCTGCCTGGAGATCCCAGGGATTGAATCTGGGGTCTCGTGCATGAGAAGCAGATGCTCCTCCACTGACTCATGGCCCTTCCACAAATTTCTGTTGGTACCTTCCAATTCAGGATTGTACCCTCTAGCATTTCATAGATGAAAGCTGAAACCCATTTTTCAGACTGCTCAAAGCCTTCCCTCACCAATTTTGCCCCTTGCTATATTCTGTTACACTCTGTCAGGGACTGGACTGAACAGGAGGAAGTAGGAAGTCCCCGGCCTCCCATCTCCAGCAGTTTCAGAAGGAGACGGAGAAAGGGATGATGGACAGCCGAATGAGGAAATGTCTAGTTACGAGATAGTGGTGGAAGAGGGAGAAGTTAGAGAGCAGACAGCAGAGACATCCCTGGAGAGTATGGGAGATCCTCCAAGGGCTCGCCGGTCCCTCCACATTCAAGAACAGAGAATGCAGAGGGATGTGCCTCTTGTGACTTCCCATAGGTTTCCAGGATGTTGTGGGTGACAGAAAAGGACGCAGAGTAGCCAACGTCTCCTATGCGTGGAGACATGGATCTTTTGTCTTGCAACCAGATGACTGAATAAAAAGCCATAAAATACAAACTGTTTGTTCTTCTTGCCTCTGAGGCTACTGGGGAAGGAGAGGATACTCCATGCCTGACATACTTCATTAATCTTTCTTCCACAGTCTTAAAAACCAAATGGGGTGGGATTTTTTTTCTTCCTTTGGATTGTCTATACACAAAGAGTTCAGTATTATCGTACAACCGGGTTGGAAAAATCCAGGCTCCCCAACCTCTCTATCTGGCCCTCAGGACTGTCCACAGACTACATCTTCTCCTCAGCCAGTCCTCCTCTCCACAGACCACAATATTCACCAGTTACGTCATACCCTCCTTTGGTGAATATGTCCTGATGATGCCTTTGTCTTCACTGCCTGAATGGAGGATAGAGAAGAGCTTGCAAGTCTGTGTTGAAACTAGCTGACTGTACACAGGTAAAATCGACATTCATTGATCTGCTCACCTGTGATTTGCTCGCACAAAACCTATGCAGACCTTAGACTGTGTCTCATCTCTATTGAGCATTCATTCTGATTTAAGGACATGAAAATATAAGAAGAGCCAGCAGGATTAGGCCAATGGCCCATCTCTCCCCGTATCCTGTTCTCACAGCGACCAATCAGACGACTGTAAGCAACCCACAAGCAGGACCTGAGTGCAAGAGCACTGCCCCTGCCTGTGGGGAGTTACTGCTATTCAGAAGCATACTGCCTCCAACTGTGGAGACACAGCATAGCCATTTTGCCAGATAGCCATTGATAGCCTTCCCCATGAATTTGCTACTCCTCTCTTAAAGCCAACTACGTTAGAGGTCATCACTGCCTCCTTCTGTGTGCAGGGAGACAATGACCATTCATTCTGATTTGCTTTTTATGGAGACTACATGTCTTCCAATCCGTAAGTAATATATATATATCCCTTACTTTTTTGTGCATTTCCCCATCACCTCAAAATTTCTGCAGTTTAAAAAAATGTGGAGGTGTTGCATCAGAGCACTTCAATCCACTTTAATTGTGCAAACCTGAGTTTATTATATGCAACTGAATCCCTCCCAGAACATACTGGCAGTCTGAGGGTACAAACTTGTACAGCAGCATGCAAACTTCTAACCCCCACAGAGAGACCCACATGCTACCAATCCTTGCACCCCACTTGCCTCTTTTCCTCTCCATTGACTTCTTTTCCTAACTTGCTTTCTGCTTTGCCTGGCTGTCTAGTCTCACTTTGCACCCACCCACACACCCCTTCCCTCTCTCTCTATTTTCTCTTCATCACATCTGATCACACACCAATGATAGCATCTTTGGAAATCTCATCTTACTCTCAATTTCTTTTTTCTTTTATCTCCCTTGGCTTTTTGGTTTATTTTTCAACTTTCCCCCCAATCTTTCCCTGTCCTTTTCTTCCTTTTTCATCTACCTGCCTTCAGTTCTTCTCTGAATGCTACATTTCAGCCGGTATGAATAAAATTAATTATAAACTGGGAGTGCAAGGAAGGGGATGGGCCTTGTATCACAGCCTTGGTTAGGAAGAGGCAGCCTATAACCTCCATTCAGCCTTCCTTTGTCATTGTCGCCCAACATTGTGCTGTGGCCAAAAGATCAGGAGGGCACCACATTGGGGAAGGCTCATTTATATGGCCACTTAACTGAGTTAGGTGGTGTGAACCAAAAGCTAAAACAGGGGTGAGGAATTTGTGGCCTTCCAGATATCACTGGACTACAACTCCCATCCTCCATGTTGGCTGGGAGTTGGAGTCTGGCAAGATCTTCAGGGCTACAGACTCCCCAACCCCCCCCCCCCAGCTAAAATTTTACTTGAGCTCGGAGTTGATAACTTTTGGTTTTAGAAATTGTGGCATCCTGAGTAGGGTCTTGGGGTAGATCCAAAGCCAAACATGGCCAAGGGAGACATGGCCATTGTCAGAAATAAATATGGAGGAGCCAGGGACAAAACCTTTTGGAGCACGGGTGGACCTCTGTGGAATAATCTAAAGTTTGCTGGCATTCAGTCTCTGGTTCACCACAAAAACATGGTTCAAGTGGCAGCTTGGAAACTCTCTGCCTTCTTGAGGCCATGGAAATAACCAAAAGCAGCAAAACTCTGAATTCTCAAAATGAAGTACTGGACACAAGACTTCCGACATGCTGACCCCCTCCAATCGATAAGTGATGCCAATTCTACCTCAGCTCACGGGAGACAGAGTTTCTCAAGCAAACACAAATGAACAGGTGGGGAAATAGTTTCGAATCAGAAAGGGGGGGGGAGAGAACAAAAATAAACCCCTGCAGCAATCTTGAAAATAATCTTTTCTCCTGTTATCAAAACGTACTGGGGGCTTTTCCAAGGGGCTGTGACATTCTGCACCAGCCAGTGTTTGTTGTTTTATTTTTCTGCAACTCTCAGCTGAATTTCATTAAATTAAAAATGCATAAAGCCTTGGCCATGTTTTCTTTCAATTTTAGTGTTCAGAGAAGTAGAAAGGATTGATATGTCAGGAACAGCAGACTGGAGGGAGAAGAATTTATGACCTCAGAACAGCCAAGACTTGGCAATAGAAGAAGGCATTTAAGTCTTTCTATTAAAGTAACTCATATTAAACCAAAAAAGAAAGTAATAGGTTATTATTATTATTATTTTGGCTGCAGAGACTTTACTTACTTCATCAGAGTGATACCAAGCGGCAGCAATTTGTCACAGGCAGAGAAGCAGAAACAAAACAATTGTTGTCCACAAAAGAGCAAAACATGGATAAACATAACAGGAATGAGAGACATGGAATAGCTGAGCTGCCCAGAAGAGACGTTTGAGGGGTAGGGAGTGCCAGCCCCAATTTTTGAAGGACTCTTGGGAAAGACACCCTTCCCTTGGTGAGGTTACCTTCTCCATCATCCATGATAACTGGCTGCTGAGGCTGCTCTGCTTCCTCAACTCCTGCCTGTTTCACCAGCCATAAAGCCAATGGGTAAAAAGGCAGTGGCATCTACTGACCCATCTTTTCCTACTGCATCAACATTGGGCTAGAAAAAGAGCCAGGTGAACAAGCAAGCTGCAATAGTGGAGAAGAAACCAAAAGAACATGAGAAGAGCCTACTGGATCAGGCCAAGGGTCCATTCTCACAGTGGCCAAACAGATGCCCATGGGAAACCCTCAGACAGCATCTGAGTGCAGGAGCATTCTACCCGCCTGCGATTCCCAGCACACTGTCTCTGACAGAGGAGGTAGAACATAGCTCTCATGGCTAGTTAGCTATTGGTCGCCTTGTCCTCCATGAATTTGTCTAATCTTCGTTTAAAGAAGATTCCCGGCGGTTCCCTCACTGCGAGAAGCAAAGCTACAGGGAACCAGACAGAGGGCCTTCTCGGTAGTGGCACCCACCCTGTGGAATGCCCTCTCATCAGATGTCAAAGAAATAAACAACTATTTGACATTTAGAAGACATCTGAAGGCAGCCCTGTTTAGGGAAGTTTTTAATGTCTGGTGTTTCAATGTATTTTTAATCTTTTATTGGAAGCCACCCAAAGTGGCTGGGGAAACTTAACCAGATGAGCGGGGTATAAATAATTTTATTATTATTATTATTATTATTATTATTATATAAAAAATTTATTGGTTTTTCACAATTTTTATAAACACAGACAATACACAATACAAACACATAAACAAACATGTATAATTTCAAATCCTTTTTTCTTCAACCTTACTTCACCGACTTCCCTGTACCTCCCCTTTCTGCATCCCAATCTCCAAACCTGTTTCAGCAAATCCTCCCCCTTGATTTTATCAAATTTTCCCTTGTTCTTTTCTTTTACTTAATATTTTACAGCTGTAATCCCCTTTTTTCTAAGACCTCAACATTTTAGCATTCATTAATTTTACAATATTTCTTGAGATAAATTTTAAATTATTATTATTATTATTAGCCATCTAAGTTGGTGACCATCCCTGCCTCCAGTGGAAGAGAGTTTGATAGTTCAACTAGGTGCTGGAGTAGGTCAAGGGTGATCTATGTAAATGGACTCCTGCTGGGGTACAAATGCCTGAGCCTTGATGCTGTCTCTGACAATAGGAGACAACAAGCTGCCCAGACCGTCCTGTCCCTTTATAACTTATTAGCAGCCTCGTTCCCAGCATTGCATGGGAATTCTAAGAATCCATTCAAATCAAGTCAGCTTTGAAATCAATGGTTGAAATTCGGTGCAGCTTTGGAAGTTTCTGTCTGCCATCTTCATTCAAAACGGCATCCCATTGTATCCAACCATAGATGAAAACCTGCTTCTTGGACTTGGGAACCATCAAGCAAAATTTGGTTACAGTATCTTAAGAGAAAATGGACAAACTTCCATCTTGGATTGTTTTCCAAGAGGATTGGACAAGTTCATGGAGGATAAGTCTATCCATGGGTACCAGCCATGCTGACTACTCTCTGCCTCCACTATCAGAGTCAATAATGCTTCTGAATACCAGGTGCCCAAAAGCACAGGAGGGGCGAGTTCTCTTGTATTCGGGTCCTTCTTGTGGGTTTACTACAGGCATCTGGTTGGCCACTGTGAAAACAGGATGCTTGACAAGATGGTCCGCTGGCTTGACCCATCTCATGTTCTCATGGTCTTAACAAAAACCAGGCCTCTGGGTGAACAATACAGTTATAAAACCATACCGCTCAACTGCCCTGATTTAATTGAGTCATCAAGTTTTTGGGGGGCATGCTTTCGTGTGAGATTGTGCCCCCCAAAGACATGTGTCTTGGGGCACCATGCTCTCGTGCAAGTTTGCGGTCCTGAAAGATGCACGCTTTTGGGTGCCATCCTCTCGTGTGGGTCATGTGACTCACACAGGAGCATTTCCCTG
Source organism: Podarcis bocagei (assembly GCF_964188305.1). NCBI lineage: Eukaryota > Metazoa > Chordata > Lepidosauria > Squamata > Lacertidae > Podarcis > Podarcis bocagei. The sequence continues at coordinate 20,509,790 of NC_138141.1, forward strand.
AAAGACACACGTCCTGGTTTTCCTCTGGGTCGGGTTGGAGGGTATGCAATGTAGTGTGTGGAGGAGGAAAAAACCTAAACACGTTGCAGAGTTCCCAAAAATAGGAAATTGTATCTCATCCAGCAGAGCTTTACTGCTACTGAAGGCAAATGAGCATAACGGTCACAAATCCAGTGCATTCAGGATTGGCACAGTCCATAAGAAATCCAGTTGCAGCAGACTTATCTGAAACTAACAAGAACTAAGACTAAACCTTAACACTATAGCATACAGAACAGAACACCACACCAGAACAAAGAGATAGAAAGGGAAAGTGGGTGAAACCCGGGCTCCTCCTGGCCTGACTATTATATGACCTTGACAGAAAGACCTTGACAGAACCAGTTTAAACCAGCTGTACTCAGCTTCCCAGAAGGAATAACCCAGAAAACTTGTGCCTGCTTCTTTCGCGTAGAAAGAAACCTTCCAGAACGCTCTTGAACTAAGTAGAATAGGAAAGATCTCTACACATCAGATCAATACATTCTGTACTAAGAAATGCAAACTGACGTGCAAAACATATGTGATGTGTTTGTGTGTGCATGGCCACACCAAGCAGTCCTACTCCGAGTAGTCCCACTGAAATTAATAGGCATAAGTAAGCCATGGCCATTAACTTCATGGGTCTACTCTGAGTAGAATCCCAAATCAGGCTCTGCATCTCTTCTGAAACCAGCCATGTACTTTATCTGCCTGTTGTGGATATTTGCCCCCTTACGCCATGCTTTTCCAAATGCTATAACATTTCCTTCCGTTTGCCTGTCTGAGGGATTTAATGAAAAAAGGGCCCATCAGCTTGAAGTGATTTTGTCAGAAGGTGTGAGAACCATTATGTAAGTACCAGAGAAGAAAGGTTAGTTCAACTCTCTTAGCTGCTAATAAAATGGAGGCCAGAGGGAGAGAGGGAGTGCATTTGCATCCCAGGCCTCTGCCTTTCCTGCCAAAACCATTTCAAATCTATTTTCAGTTCATTTGCTTGAGTCACAGCAGGATGAACAAGTTTGTCATAGTAATACGGGGGCCGCCACGTTCCATTTGATAAAGTGACGAGGAAAGAATTGAGAGTGTGCAGGGCCTGGTACTCTTTGGAAAAGTCCAGAACATGACCATGCACTTCCATCACTCTCTAGCAAACAGTTACAGATAGGTAGCCGTGTTGGTCTGCCATAATAAAAAAATTCCTTCCAGTAGCACCTTAAAGACCAACTAAGTTAGTTCTTGGTATGAGCTTTCGTGTGCATGCACACTTCTTCAGATACCTAGCAAACAGTATTCCCACTTATATTTTTAGCCCATTTCTGTGCATTCAAGTCCCCTTAAGAGCAATGTCCTGACCTATATGAACACTGGAAAAGCCTTGCTGCTGGACCAGGTCAAGGTCCCCTCTAGGTCAGCATCCTGTTCTCATAGTGGCGAACCAACAGCCTTTTTCAACCTGGTATCCTCCAGATGCTTTAGACTACAACTCCCATCACCCATGACTATTCATCACGCTGGCCGGGACCGAGGGGAGTTGTAGTCCAACAAAACCCAGAGGGCAATATATTGGCTTATCTACCTTAAAGAATTGTTAGCACCCTCACCAAGCTATCATTCTCAGGATTCCTTGGAGCAGGGATGGGGAGCAAGTGGCTCTTCAGATATAGCAAGGCTCCAACACCAATCAGCCATGGCCAGCATCTCCAATGGTCCCAGATAATGGCAGCTGGGAGGACAGCAACATCTCAAGGGCTACAGGTTCCCCATCCTTGCCTTGGAGGGAAGCCATGACAATTAAAGAGGAAGTTTGTAATGCAGACTGGGAGTCGCAGGACCTCTTTCTCCAACAAAACAAAATTTCAAAACAAACTCAAGGTCTTGGCAATTGTGGAGCCAGGAAGGAAATGTCTGACTGTGTTCAATTGGCTGGTAAAGTTGGACGAGTTGGGTGGCTTTCTTCTCCCTTTCAAAAATCACCCGTTATGTTGGGATCTTATAGGTCAGAATCGTCATTTTTAATTGCGCCTGGAAGACAAAGTGGGAGCTAGGGCAAGAAGCTTGAAGCTTTATTGCATTGTCTTCTCATTTCATAGCTAAGCCTATGGACTCCAACAGTCCTTTTTGCAACAGGAAAGGCCTGCAGGTCCTCTCACGAACAGAGATAACTGGCTGCCAGATTATGTAGCTGGTCCATGACATGTATAAACACCCCCATGAGCTGGCACAAGTTCCTTCGACTCATGTTAGTGATGGCACACAGCCCACCTCCTTCCTTTTGTACCGCAGTGGCTATTTACACTGATTCCCAAGCTTCTGCAGAAAAGATGGGACCCAGCCAATCAAAGTATTAACCGGGCTGCAAAGAGATGAAAGCAGCAACCAGTACAGGAAAAATTAAAATGGGAAGGCAGAGAAGCCACATGCCAAATAAAGAATTAGTTCCAGAAATTACAGGGGTTACAAAACCTGATTTACTTGCTTTTCGTTTTTGTTTTACTGTTTCCTTCTAATGGTTGGGGAGGCTAATCGCGGTTGCAGCCGGTGAATGTTTATACCACAGCGTTATTGAAAAGCCTGTGTTGGAAATGGTGCCAAAGCATTTTCAGAAGGGAAATGAACCTCAAAATGAAAAACTCTCACAGTGGTAGAAAGAAGGATTTAATTATTTTTTTTAAAAAAGGAAGAAAGCTGAAAGCAAGGGGGAAAGGGACTAGCTGAGGTTCAGAGTTAGCAAGAAGGTATTTGGACCTTTGGATGTCAAGGAAGTCAAAAGGTGCACAAAAGGAGGATAAGGAGATTGCAGAGAAACTGGATGAATCATTTTGCCTCTGTCTTCACAGTGGAAGATATAGGTCACAAACCTGTGACTGAACGCACGTTCGCAGGAAGGGAGTTGGGAACTGAGGCAAATAGTGGTGTCAAGAGATGAAGTTCTAGGCCCTGTAGACAAAATAAAAGCCAACAAAATGGCATCCATCTTCAAATGTGCAATTGCTGATCTGCCTTTTTTTTAAGACTAATTGGTCCTTACAATACTAAAGTTAAAGGTAAAGGACCCCTGGACGGTTAAGTCCAGTCAAGGGCGACGATGGCGTTGTGGTGCTCATCTTGCTTTCAGGCCGAGGGAGCCGGCGTTTGTCCACAGACAGCTTTCCGGGTCATGTGGCCAGCATGACTAAACTGCTTCTGGTGCAATGGAATACCGTGATGGAAACCGGAGTGCACGTGTCAGGGAACTGCCATCAGAGCATCAGGTGGTGGAGGGACTCAGGCAGGATGAAAGAGACTCAACTGCTGAAGCAGGGACCAGCAGGGGGAGGAGTGATTCTCTGAGGGAATGTGAGCAGGAGGGAGGGCTCAGGGACGCTTCCAGCGAAAATAGTGGGGAGGTATCTGAGTCTCACATAGGGAGACCCATACCTCGCAGGAAACTGTCACGCCGTGAGTCCAGGAGACGCGTTTCCGTTAAGGAACTTCTTTGCTGGAAACGCTTCCGCAGGCAGCCACTGTCGGACTCTACTAGTGACTAGAGCAGACATGTCTGAGGAGCTCCGTCACACACAGAGGTTTGTGGGGGCACACAAACTCTGAGGGAGCACGTTTTCACGCACAAGCAGCTAATCAAACCCTCACAGCAGTCCGACAGTCTTTGTACGCTGCCTGTGCAAGAGAAGGCATCATGAGCGAACCAACCGGAACCGGAGGAGCAGGGGCTGGAGCTGGTCCAAGCTTGGAAGATAGATACCGAGCGTTGGAGGTTCAACTGGCCCTGCAGACGGCGAGGCTGGAGGAGAGAAGGGCTCAGGATGCAGACAAGAAGGGGAGAGCCACTCAATTCCCCAGAAAGGTACCAGGATTGGTGCAGAAATTTGGGGGGGACCCCAAGGACTACCATGCTTTTAGGACAGAGATGCAATATGCCCTTAATGTGCAGTTCGATGAGTTCCCTGATGAGGAATCGCGAGTTGCTTTTGTAATTGGGCATCTTGAGAAAGGGGCTAGAGACTGGGTTCGACCCCTAATGGCAACGCACAATGACATACTAAAGGACACAATGAAGTTCTTTCGTGCAATGGATATCATGTTTTCCAGCGATATTGAGGAAGGGGTGGTGCGCAGACAGCTAATGGCTTGTAAGCAGGGGAGTCGATCTGTCCGTGAATATTGGACTGAGTTTACCATGCTGATTCACAGACTGAGTTGGGATTTATCGGCGGCACCCGTTCAAATGCTATTTGAAGAAGGTCTTTCTTCGGGGGTGAAAGACGAGCTGGCACGGAGCCCCAGGGCGGAGTCTATGGATCAGCTGACCAAATCTGCGCTGACCATAGGAGCGCGGCAGGAGGCAAGAGCCTTGGAGAGGCGGGAAGGGAGAGGGGAACGTTGGAAGGAGTTCCGCATTCCAGACATTCCTGAGCCAGCTTTCCCGCCGGCAGAGCCGATGGAAATCGGAACAGCGCGCGCGCGCGCATTTTCAAAAACCAGCGAGGGAGCTAAGAAGGAGGGAAAGGGCCCCCGGAAATGCTATCTCTGCCAACAGCCAGGCCACTTTGCCAGAGTCTGCCCCCAGAGGAAGGAATGGCAAGGGATGGTGGGAGCTGTTGAGGGGGGAGAAGAAGGGGGAGAGGAGCAGGTAAAAGCCAACGCCTGGTTGCCACAATTGGGGCACTGCAGCCAGGCCAAAGAGCAGTGAAAGTGCCCGTGCCAGAAGCTCCTCGACCTGCTCTAGTGATTGAAGTGTCGCTAGAGCTGCAGAATGGGCACCCCCTAAAAATAAAGGCGCTATTGGACTCAGGCAGCTCCTGCAATTTTATGAGCAAGGAGTTTGCTGCTGAACACCAGATACAGACCATCCCTTTAAGCAACCCCCTGCAGGTGACCACGATTGATGGCAGGGAGTTGTTGGGAGGAGGAGTCCGCTTGCAGACTGTCCCAATGATAATGAGGGTGGCAAGGCACACAGAACTGATAGCGTTTAATGTGGCCACCCTGGGAGGCGCTCCCATTATTTTGGGAATGAGCTGGCTAGCTCTACATGATCCGCTGGTTGGCTGGCATCAAAGAGTGGTGTCCTTTGGTTCAGCACATTGCCTAGAACACTGCAAAGGGGAGAAGGGTTCAGTAGGGGTCCAAGCCACCCTAGCAGGGACTGAAGTAATGGGGAAGGTGAAGGTACCACCACAGTATGCAGATCTCAGCGACGTGTTCAGTGAGAAGGAAGCTGACCAACTACCACCTCATAGACCCTTTGATTGTCAGATCAATTTACTCCCTGGAGCACAGCTTCCCGTGGGCAAGGTGTATGCCATGTCAGACAGGGAAATGCAGGAGTTGCGAGGGTTCATTGACAAGAACCTGAAGAGAGGCTTCATCAGAGAGTCCAAAGCAGCAGGGGGGAGCCCAGTGTTCTTTGTGGACAAAAAAAATGCGGACAAGCCGAGACTTGTATGTGATTTTAGGCGGCTGAATGCAGTGACTGAACCGGTGGCGTTCCCTATGCCCAGAATTGATGATATTTTGAACATGGTGAGGAAGGGAAAGATTTTCACAAAGCTGGATCTAAGGGGGGCGTACAACCTGATACGCATAAGGAAAGGGGATGAATGGAAAACCACCATGTTTACCCCTTTGGGGGCGTTTGAATACCTCGTTATGCCATTTGGATTACAAGCAGGCTCCGCGTGTTTTCAATCTTTTATGAACCACGTGCTGGGCCCTTTGCTCTACAAGAATTGCGTTGCCTTTCTAGATGATGTGTTGGTGTATTCTGAGAATGAGGAGCAACATGTGAGAGACGTCAGAGAAGTGTTGAGCAGACTGCAAGCCAACAGGCTGTGGGTCAAACTGGAGAAGTGTCGGTTCCATACCAAGGAGGTGGAATTCCTGGGGTACCGCCTGTCAGACAAGGGATTGGCCATGGATCCCGGCAAGGTACAGGCAGTGCTGGAATGGAAAACACCCAAAACCAAGAAGGATGTGCAGAGGTTCCTAGGGTTTGGAAACTTTTATCGTAAGTTCATCCGCAACTTCGCCCATCTGACGGCGCCCATCACTGACTGTCTCAGCAGTAAGAAGAAGTTTGTATGGACGGCGGAGGCGGAGCGAGCGTTTGAGGAACTGAAAAGGGCCTTCGCCTCTGAAGAACAACTTCTGCATGTGGATTTACGAAAGAAGCTAAGGGTGGAAACAGACGCATCTGACAGAGCCATAGGGGCGGTGCTTCTTCTGCAGCCGGGGAAGGAGGAGTCGGAGTGGCGTCCGTGTGCCTTCTTCTCGCGGAAGCTGAACAAATCCGAGAGGAACTACACGGTGTACGACCGAGAACTGCTTGCTATTCATGAGGCGTTCCGGAGATGGAGGCATCTGCTGGTTGGTGCACAACATAAAGTGCAAGTGTGCACGGACCATAAAAATCTAGAGTACTGGAGAACGGCGCGAGTGCTCAACCAAAGGCAGTTGAGATGGGCCCAAGAGTTCTCCAAATTTAACTTTGAGATTTGTTATGTGCCAGGCCCAGAGAATGTTAGGGCGGACGCTCTCTCACGCAAACCTGAATATTTGGAGGGGGAGGGAGCACCCGAAGAAACCCATATCATTCCAGAGGACCGCTGGGTGTGTGGGGCGACTTTGGTGGGGCAAAGGGAATTGGTAGAGGGTACGGTGCAGGATGCATACGCCCAGGGGAAACTCAGGGATCTCAGAGGGGAGGAAGACAAACCCGGTGGTTTTGAGGAGAGAAATGGGGCATTGTATCATAAGGGAGCGTTATATATACCTGAAGGGGAATTGAGGGAGAAAGTACTCAAGCAGCTGCACGATAGCCCCACAGCAGGGCACTTTGGGCAACACAAAACCATGTGGCTGGTTACCAGGGAATTTTGGTGGCCCAAGGTCAGGGAAGATGTGCGGGAGTATGTGAGAGGGTGTGAACAATGCCAAAGAGCCAAGGGGGAGAGGCAGGCGCCGGCTGGTTTATTAGAACCACTGCCCACACCTGAGAGACCGTGGGAAGCAGTGGCAATAGATTTCATGACTGATCTGCCAAGGTCTAGAGGGAAAACAGCCATCATGGTTGTAGTAGACCTGTTAACTAAAATGGCCCACTTCATAGCCTGCTCACATGCGGTTACAGCAGAAGAAACCGCCAAATTGTTTGTAGAGAATGTGTTTAGGTTGCATGGCGCCCCCTTGAGGGTGGTTTCAGACCGAGGGAAACAATTTACTTCCAGGTTCTGGAGGAAGCTCATGAGCTTACTGCATGTAGAGGTTAATTTCTCGACGGCCCGTCATCCTGAAACCAACGGGCAGGCGGAAAGAGCAAATGGGGTTCTCCAACAATATTTGAGGTGTTATGTTAATGACAGGGAGAATGATTGGGTGGAGAAGCTGGCGTTGGCAGAATTTGCCTACAACAATGCAGAGAACGTGTCCACGGGGATGAGCCCCTTTTTGGCCAATCACGGGTGCCATCCCAGAGCCTTCCCAGGGGGGGAGGGGGAGAACTGGAGCGTTCCAGCTGCAGAACAGTTCGTGGAAGAAATGGAAGCGATCCATCGCCAGCTCCAACTCAACTTAAACAGGGCTAAGGAGGAATATAAGAGGCAAGCAGACAAAAACAGAAGGGAAGGTGAAAGCATCAGGGTGGGGGACCAGGTGTGGCTGTCTACCCAAGGGTTGCCATTCAAAGGAGGTTGTAAGAAATTAAGACCCAAAAGGCTGGGTCCATTTGAAGTCATACAACAGGTCAATCCAGTGGCTTTCAGGCTCCGGTTACCGAACCACATGAAGCTGCACCCAGTTTTTCACAGGTCGTTGCTGTCACCGTATAGAGGAGACAGTGAGGGGAGGGTCACTAGGGGACCAGCAATGGAGGAGAAGGAACACAGCTACCATGTAGCAGAGATCCTCGATTCCAGGTGGAAGGGAGATCAAGTAGAGTATTTGGTAATGTGGGAAGGGGAACCGGAGTCGGAAAACACCTGGGTTAGGGCAGAGGATGTCAATGACGAGGTTTTAATAGAGACTTTTCATCAGAGGTTCCCACGTAAACCTCAGCCTGTAGCGAGGTTCCGAAGGGAATACTTTGCCACCACCGACGAGGAAGAGGAGTTGGAGGGGTTCCCAGATTCTGAAGAGGAGGAGGATTCAGCTGGCCAGGACGACGATCGATGGAGAGAATTGTTCGAGACGTCAGAAGATGAGGAAGATTCGTTTCGGGGTTTTAGCCCTTCACCTCCCAGGGGGGAGGAATTGGGAGGGGGTGAGGGGGGCCCTGGAGGGGAAGTGGATGTCAGGGAACTGCCATCAGAGCATCAGGTGGTGGAGGGACTCAGGCAGGATGAAAGAGACTCAACTGCTGAAGCAGGGACCAGCAGGGGGAGGAGTGATTCTCTGAGGGAATGTGAGCAGGAGGGAGGGCTCAGGGACGCTTCCAGCGAAAATAGTGGGGAGGTATCTGAGTCTCACATAGGGAGACCCATACCTCGCAGGAAACTGTCACGCCGTGAGTCCAGGAGACGCGTTTCCGTTAAGGAACTTCTTTGCTGGAAACGCTTCCGCAGGCAGCCACTGTCGGACTCTACTAGTGACTAGAGCAGACATGTCTGAGGAGCTCCGTCACACACAGAGGTTTGTGGGGGCACACAAACTCTGAGGGAGCACGTTTTCACGCACAAGCAGCTAATCAAACCCTCACAGCACGGAAATGCTGTTTAACTTCCCGTCACAGCAGTACCTATTTATCTACTTGCACTGGTGTGCTTTTGAACTGCTACGTTGGCATGTGCTGGGACAGAGCAACGGGTGCTAACCCTGTCACGGGGATTCGAACTGCCAACCTTCTGATTGGCAAGCCCAAGAGGCTCAGTGGTTTAGACCACAGTGCCACCCAAGCCACTAGGCTTGGGTAACGTTCAACAGTGCTGGCCTTGATAACCAGCTGTTGTGCTGCCCCTATTGGTACTACTAGTCTGCAATTGTCAATAACAAGGTTGTCTTCCCTCCTCCTCCTCAGATCTATTACCTTAATTGCTACCCTCTCCTAGCTTTACTTTTAAGGTGAGCATTAATTGATTCCAAACTATAATCACAATTATGGCACGTTAGCCTGATTAATGCACAGTCTAATGAATGCCTAAAGAGGTGCGACTATTCCCTTCTCAGAATGGGAGAGGAAAGATGGAATGTGTTTTTGCTCTGCAGCTGAAGTGCTAATTTCACTGAAGAGCATTGATGCTAATGCACAGCAATTAATAATCTTGTTTGCTCGTTTATGATCGCACATTATTAGCAGAGACAAAACGGAGGGGCAAGCATGTTTCTTCTCACAGATTTCCTTCTTAGTCTGGGAAACCACAATATCAATAAGGTCCTTCTATACACAGATTTTTTTTCCTGTCAAGGTAACTAAGGAGCTTAACTAAGGAATTTGTTCTAACAGTTCCCTTACAAGTTATGGAACTGACAATTAACTGCCTGCATGCCATGCACTCATAGAGAATGCAGAAGAATGTGTGAGAACCACGACCATGTATACTATGTGCAGATGTCACAGGAAGTCATAAACAGCCCTTGGCTTCCATTGCATGCACAAACAATGCACCCATTGCCTTAAAAATAATTTAAAACAGCTCTTCTGTATTGAGTCAGTCTCTGCACAAAATATTGCAGCATCAAGTGCTCCTGTACAGGATTCCAGCCAGCCAGCCAGCCACACCTTCTTCGAAAAAAACTCCATTCCATTTCCCGTCGTCCCTGATTTTCCATCTCCTCCATCCCATGCCCCCAACAGGTACTCAGCGTGGGCCCTGAACATACTCAGCCTCTATTGGGCTGTTAAAGGGGTTGCCCACTTAAGATTTCCCCCCCTCCTGAAATGTTTTTGTATTGCTAATCATTCTAATGGGGAAAATGTCATTCTGAAATCCTCAGAATTCTCTCGAGAATGCCAATACCACCCTCACGTTGGTCAGTGCCTTCATTTTGAGTCAAGTCATCTCTGCACTCACCAACTGAGTTTGCTATTAGATGGAGCGATGTTGTGTGCACACACACCCCTGGTACAGAGAGTTACCCCAAAATGCCATAATGTGTGGAACAAAGGTCCTCTTCCATCCATTCCACACAATGCTTTGGCAGCGAGGAGCAAGCATATTTATTTAGTCAGATGTATACTTTCTTCCACCCTAAATGCAGAGTAGAAAAAAAATAGGCATGCTACTTACAGGGTTTCCTAGATTTGCTGATGCTGATACTTTGGGCATCCTGGTGTGTTGTTTCGTTGTTGTTGTTTTGTGGGCTTTTCGTGTGCTCTGTTTAAGCTGTTTTTAAAAACTTTGTTAGCCACTTGGGCTATTTTCAACTGAAGGATGAGTTAAAAAATACCTCAAGCAAATAAACAAACTCAAAACATCTATGCAACTTGCTCTTTTCTTTTCTTTTTAATCGCTCCACAAGCAAACATCAGCTCTTAAGGAAATGAAAAGGGAGGCAAGCAAACCATCACTCAGAAGAATTTGCTCTTAATTACAGGGGAAGGGGTAAAATTAGATCAGCTGCAGATCAAAATGAAGGCACTGACCAAATGCGCAAGGAATAGATTGACCTAGGCCCATCCAAATAGCTGCCCCTTTCCCCCTCCCTGTGGCGATGTCAGCAACGTTCTTGTTGCCTGGTGCTTGCTCAAATCTCCCCGCCACCCAGATGTGCAGATAAACTGAAACCAGATTAAGCATGTTGGACTGCTGTAAAGAAGATTAGTCTTCACCTTGGGGGGTTAGGGATAAAACACTGTATTAAACCATCACCCCCTGGCTAAATCCCAAGCAAACAGGCAAGATATTTGACCACCAAAGGAACGGATCTTGACTGGTAGCAGCAGCTTTCTATGTAGGCGCTCACGTCTCTAATAAGCTGTTTCTACATATGGTGGAAGCTGCTGGAAGCTTATGATGATGAGGTCATTGAGGGCTGCTCTTTCCTGTTGCAGCCTTCTAGATCCTGCTTCTCACTCTTGCCCGGGGGTGATGAGAAGGGGAAGCTGTAGGTGCATCTACCAGCTTGCTCATTGGCTCTCTGCTTGGTAGGTAGTAGTACAATGGTACCTCGGGTTACAAACCCCTTGGGTTACAAAAGCATTTCTGTTATGGATTGTAGGAAAAGACCTGCCAAAGAAGTTGAAAAATATCTTTATGTATGCGACAGCAGCGGTGAGGGTCTTAATAGCACAAGGATGGAAGACTGATGAAATCCCGACTAAAGAATTACGGCAAGAGAAACTGATGGACTATGCAGAACTGGCAAAATTGACACATAAATTACGGGACAAGGATAACTGTGACTTTAAAGAGGAATGGGAACCTTTTACAAAGTATCTAAAGATGCAACAAAGTGAATTGGACTCCTTGGCAGGCTTTGAATAAACACTCGCAAACTTTTTATTGATAATAATCAGTTAGATAAATTAAGGACTTATACAATTCTGTAACATGCAGAGAATAGCATTTATAGAGAAACCAGATATTGGAACTGAGGGAAGTTGGGGGCGGGGGGCAGGGAGGGGGGTTGTTTTATGGGAGGGAGGGGGGAAATGGGGGAATTAGGGATGATATGTTTTAAGATAATATGTTTTGTTGAATTACTTAATAATTTTTCTTTAAAAAAAGAAGCTGAAAAACAAAAACAAAAACTTCGGGTTACAGACTCCACTAACCCAGAAGTAGTATCTCGGGTTAAGAACTTTACCTCAGAATGAGAAGAGAAATCGCATGCCGGCAGCGCTGCAGCAGCAGTAGGCCCCATTAGCTAAAGTGGTACCTCAGGTTAAGAACAGTTTCAAGTTAAGAACGGACCTCCGGAATGAATTAAGTTTGTAACCAGAGGTACCACTGTAATGGTGAATTCTCTCCAACACATCTCTGATGAAAATAGGGACATTCTTTTCCATAATCATGATTATAATGATTTGTACCCCACCCATTTGACTGGGTTCCCCCAGCCACGCTGGGTGGCTTCCAACATATATAAAAATGTAATAAAACATTAAACATGACAAAACCTCCCTCTACAAGGCTACCTTCAGAGGTTGTATAGTTATTTATCTCCTTGGCTTGGGGGTTTCGCATAACTCTATACCCTTCAACATTTCTATGATGAAAATAGGGACATTCTAAGGAAAAGCAGGACGTCTAGGCTCTAAGGAGTCATCTTCAGAGGCCTCCCTGGGGAGCTCTTGAGCTGGTGGCTTCCACCAGTCTTCTTCATCCAGCCAGTCCCTGACATGTAAATCCATGGAAAACCTGATTGGCGTTTGCTCCAATTCAGCAGTAAAGTGGGGGTTTTCCCAGCAGAAAGCAGCAGGTTAAGCAGAAGTATGGATGAGCCATAAGGAACCTAGCTGCTAGAGACCAGATCAGGGTGAACTTTGAAGAATTTATTTGTTGTTTAACAAAAATGTATATACTCAACAGAAAACCTGTGATTTATGATATCACTAGAAACTCACCATAACACCTTTTTATTTTTCCCAAAAGGGGAAAACAAAATAGGGACAGAATAGGGACAATGACCTATTGAGGATCAGAACCCGAAACTAAGGATTACACAGTGTAAGTAGGGACAGTTGGAGTATATGGAATTGGCAGCATATCCCAGCAAATTCCAAGCACACTCAGTATTCCCTGCTACCATACAATTGCTGCCTTTCAGGAAACCTTGTCCTCTGTTGCTAGTCCTCATTGTGTATTTTCATAGAAGCTTTCAAGAGACCTGGTAGTGCCCCAACACACCATTTAGAAGCCACTGTTTTAGAGACCTGTATTGAATAGCGACCAGGTGCCTATCGCGACAGAGTTCCTGTGCCTTCAACAGCTGCATAGAAGAGGGACTTTGGGCGGGTGCAGCTTTTCATAAGGCTGACGGAAAGGATCCTCCTTTGCATCTGGAAAATCTATGGCAAGCTGAGAGCAGACCAGAAGGGGGATTTATAGCAGCTCTTACCAGACACATAAATACATCTTGATATGATAAATCAGGTCTGAACACCAAGCCAATCACTCTCCACCAGCCTTTTATGGTCCCTTTCTGTGTTGTCATACATGTTTTATATCTGCTGCCTGCCTGGAGTGGCAAACTAGGGAGCTTAGGAAGCAGACACAAGCTAAAAGACATGTCCCATGAGCTGCTTTTAGCTTGGAGCAGGCACAGGCAAACTCAGCCCTCCAGATGTTTTGGAACTACAACTCCCATCACCCCTGCCCAGTGGTCCTGTTAGCTAGGGATGATGGGAGTTGTAGTCCTAAAACATCTGGAGGGCCAAGTTTGCCTATGTCTGGTTTGGAGGGTCATACATTGTGCAAGGTCTTGTGCAATGGGTCTTAATTGCAGTATTTACACCCAATCCTACTTCTGCCACCACATCCTAATTCTGTCACTGTTACTTTTAGGGACATTTGCTTAGCACCAGTAGTGTGTCTGGTGCTGCTCAGAATAAAGAGGTTGGCAACTAGGAGCCCTTGGGCCAAATACAGCCATCGAGGGAACTACCTGCCCATCCATTTCCCCAAACAAAGACAAAAGTAGAGTGTAGCAGAAATAACAGCTATAGAATCTTTGTGGGAGGGGGATGCGAACCCCATCTTGAGTCATTACAGCAATGTGAATAAGGAGATGCACGTAAAAGCTGCAATGTTTTTTTTTAAAAAAAAAATACAGCCAGCTTAGAAGCTGGAGGAGCCTTGGGATTAATCTGGATTTATCCAAGTCAGGAAGAGAATTTGTGAAAGTCTTTTGCCCTTTTTGAGCGACAGCCCCAGAGGCCCATGATGACCGACAAATGAAGCCAGGAACATATATATATATATTCTGGTCTAAGGAAGTTCTTATGCTCTGAGTGGTGGGGATAATCACCGCAAAGGGAGTAATAATACCTCCCTTGTGCATACAGTTGCCATGTAGCAGAACCAGACCCCCCTTTTCGTTCCCGCTGCTCGTGTTGAAGCAAACACATCTATTTGGACAGGAATGACAGCCCTTCTCACAGAACACGACAGCTATGAGATGCAGGGAGGAGAGATAGGATTGTTCCAGCTCCCTCTTCTCCCATGAGGAAGGTCTGATAATTCCCTCACCAGGTGTCCAAAATGTTTGCCCAGTGTCCTCATTGTGTGGATGGTGATGGATCTCTTTGGCAGGGAGATAATGGATGGTGAGTGAACAAAAACAGACCATTTTGGAGCTGGGCACTCGGGTGGGGGTCTGCCAAACAGAGAGAAGAAAGCGGGGGGTGGGGGAGAGAGAGATAATAACAGTTTTATAGATTGGTGTTATTCCTACAAAATAAGCACTCCGTTCTGTTTCATGTGTATCAAAGATACGGGAGGCAGCAACTAGGCAGCACTGTTATTTTCTAGCTTGCTTTAAAAAAGCATGGCTTCTTTATTCAGTCCTGTTCCACCCTTTCTGGCGAATAAGGACTCAAGGCTGTTTGTGAGACAGCCATTACAATATACACACTTCCAGTACAGTGGTACCTCAGGTTACATACACTTCAGGTTACAGACTCCGCTAACCCAGAAGTAGTACCTCAGGTTAAGGACTTTGCTTCAGGATGAGAACAGAAATCGTGCGGCGGTGGTGCGGCAGCAGCAGGAGGCCCCATTAGCTGAAGTGGTGCTTCAGGTTAAGAACAGTTTCAGGTTAAGAACGGACCTCCAGAACGAATTAAGTACGTAACTAGAGGTACCACTGTACTTTCTTTTCAAGAAAAATTGATGCCAGAACTCAGCGGGAAGTTCTCGCAGTAAGTCGCAGGACGACTTGGGTCAGCCCTGAACAGATGCCCATGGGACAGAAACAATTAGCCACCCACATTTCAAAGCCAGGGTCAGCTGGGTCAAGGAGGGCCTCCTGAGCACTTGACTCTATAACTGGAAAATGGGCAGAGGAATCTGATAAAGTAATCTGGGTTCTTGTCAGGCTTCAGGGAATCAGATCCCTCCCCCCACTGGCAGCAAATAAGCAGATCAAACAAAAGGAACATTCTTACCAGTTAGTTTCTTTAATAATCACAGCGAGAGACAAAGGAATGCACATCTCTCTAGAAATGGAGTTGCTCCCAGTATAGGCTTACCCTCTCTGTCCCTATTAATCTATGTCACTCCTACGTTGGGTAATCTGAGCTTGTTGCCGCTGAGTTCTCTGCTTAGTTTTAGGCAAACGGGGGGTCAGGAATCTGCCAGCTGTCCCCGTGGCCGTGGGACTCGGCGGGCACCAGAAGCTGCTCCGAAAACACAGAAGGGACCCCGTAAGGAGACCCGGAGTGAAGGAGGGGTAGCGGTGCTGTGAGTTCATCGCTCTTTCCGCGGAAGCGAAGCCGCGCGGCTGTTACAGATGAGCGCTGATCCTTCTTCCTAAAATCAACGCTAAACTGCAAGCAACATACCCGTGAGTAAAGGGGTTTAAAATTTGGCAGAAGAAATTCGGTAAATTTGGCTGAAAGCGGGAGACGAGAAAAGGGAAGTCCGTCTTCCGACATTGCTGACAAGATCAAAGCAAAGTTTTTAAGAACGGAAGCGTTTGAAACGGGACTGTGGGAAGTTTAAACTTTTTCGTGCTATAAGATCTGCTTAGTTTACTGAGCTGAAGGTGGAAATGGACATTGACTAAAAGAAGTAGTAAATGGTGACTTTCCTCCTATCTTTTTTCTCCTTTGGGCTGTCTTTTTTAAAGAGCCAGATTGTCGGGCTGCCAGAGAGAGAGACTGTGTCAAACTGCGGAAACAGTTGCAAAACTTGGCTGAAACGTAACTGTTATATTTGAGCAGAAAAGACTGAATGGGATACTGTTACAAGCACCTTTCATGAAACTTTGTTGATCTATAAAAGGTGCTTTGGGAAACTTTGAGTTTATGAAGGGACTTTTGGACTAATGAATCTACTGTTTTGAAACAATTTGGAACTTTAATGGCGGATTACTTCCTTCTTTGTCTTTGAAACCTGGTGGTACTCCCCCTACAGGGCTTTCGGATTATAAAATCCTGGGAACTGACTTTTGTTTTGAATTCCATCTCACTGGTTGTTTACTTCTGAATTTGCCTTTCCCATGGAACAACAGACAATTTGACCTTGAACATTGACAGATGTGTAATGAGTGGTGCAGGGAGAACAAGAGCATCTAAAGCAAAGGAAACTAAAGAGGCTAAGGAAAAAGAAAAGGAAAGAAGACAATTTGTACAAACAACGTTGACCCAAGGACGCCGTTCGTCGGTTCCAGCTGTACTGGTGACCCATAGAGAACAAGGGGAAACAACAGAGAAGTCCACTGAGGAAGATATGGCAGCAGGTGGGTCAGATACACTATTAAAACAAATATTGGAGCAATTATCAAGTTTAAACCAGAAGGTGGACGACCAGTCTGTGAAGATAGATAAAGCAACTTCCTCGATTCAAAAATTGACTGACCAAGTTTCCCAGCACACGCAAGCTATAGAGAAATTGCAAGGAGCAACAGCGGAAAATCGGGAATTAGCTGGAGAAGCAATCCAGAAAGTGGGAGTTCTACAAAAAGAGGTTGAAGAAATAAAAGGAGAAGTTAGGCCCCTGCACAAACAGGTGGGTGAACAACAAGTCTATCTGTCAATGGTGGAACTGAAAAACCGCGAGAGCAACATCAAATTGAGAGGCATCCCGGAACTCGAGCAAGGAGACTTGATTGGATACTTAACACAGGAATTCTCGAAGTTCTGGGGTTTAAAAGAAGACACAGATTTCAGGATAGTCTCGGCATATAGACTGGGAAGACTGGTAAGGAAAGACAGATCCAGAGACTGTTTGATAATTTTAAGAACAAAGGAAGAGAGAGACAAGATCCTAGGCCTTCATTTCAAAAAAGCAATTGAAATACAAGACAAAAGGGTGGAAATTTACAGAGATATCCCGAGGCAACTGCTGGACCTTAGAGCCACCTATACAGAATTAGCAAAATTGCTGAGACACAACGCAATTCCCTATAGGTGGGAGTTTCCACAGGGATTATCCTTCACCTACAAAGAAAGGAAGGTTAAAATAAGAACACCTGAAGATAACCAAAAGTTCCTTCACGACCACGGAGAAGATCTCCAAAAAGGAGCGGATTGGCTTCCAGGTTTACCAGCACCAATACTGCCCGGAAGTGGGCCAACGCCTACACCCTCGGGATCTGAGAAAAAGGAAGACACCCCATCTTAAGAACATTTTAAATAAAACAGGATGTCTCTGCAGCTACTTAGTTGGAACATAAATGGCGGGAATTCTCCGGAAAAAAGGAGAAGGATATTTCATATCCTAAAAAAAGAACAATTGGATGTAATATGTCTGCAAGAAACACATGTGACTAGGCTCCACAGGAAAGTATTAATCAATAAAAGACTTGGTCAAGAATTTATCTCATCAGACAAAGTTAAAAAAAGAGGTGTTGTAATTTATGCAAAGGAGAACCTGTCGCCAAAATTTTTATTCAAAGATGATCATGGAAGAATTCTCGCAATTGAAATCCAAACACAAGGGGAAAAGATTTTGATACTAGGAGTTTATGCGCCAAATGATGGAAAATCAGAATTCTACAAGAAGCTGCATGAGACAATGATGGACTATTTGGACTATGCTAATATCATTGTGATGGGAGATATGAATGGGGTGGTGTCTACAAATATGGACAAATCCCAAAATCAAAACTTGACAACAGACGGCAGACTCCCTAAAACCTTTTTTGAAATGACAGACAATATGGACTTGATTGACATCTGGAGGACAAGGAACCCCTTGGGTAAAGAAGGAACCTTCTATTCTGAGGCCCACTTGTCATGGACACGAATCGACCAAATTTGGATATCTAGAGGGCTGGCTCCGAAAACGAGAAAAGTGGAAATCTGCCCAAAAACCTGCTCCGACCATAATGCCTTAAAAATGGAACTGAGACTTTTTCCAACTGGATCCTTCAGATGGAGAATGAATGACACCTTGTTAAGAGATCAAGAGATTGTGAAGAAGGCCCAAAAAACATTAAAGGACTACTTTGAAATAAATTTGAACACTACGGTGGAGAAAAGAACAATCTGGGACGCAAGTAAAGCTGTAATGAGAGGGTTTCTGATTCAACAGAATTCGATAAAAAGAAAATATTGGAATGGAAAAAAAGAAAAAATTTTAGAGAAAATAAGTGAAGGAGAGAAAAAGCTGAGAATTAAACCAAAGTCAAAAGAGGTGCTAAGAGAGATCAAATTTCATCAAGCACAATATTCAAAACTGATCAATCAAGAGATTGAGTGGAAAATCAAACAAATGAAGCAGAGATCGTTTGAATCAGCAAATAAATGTGGAAAGTTGCTGGCTTGGCAATTGAAAAAAAGACAAAAGTTAAATACGGTTACAAATTTGGAGATTCAAGGAAAAATAGTTCAGAAACCAGAAGAAATAAGAAAGTGTTTCCACAGATATTTCAAAGAGCTCTACGCACAGGGGCCTCAGAAAGAATCGGAAATGGACCAATTTCTGGAAACAAATGGACTACCTAAAATAAGCCAAGATAAAAGATCAATCCTTAACAGCAAAATAACTCAACAGGAAATTGAAGGTGCCATCCAAAACATGCAGCTGGGCAAATCTCCAGGCCCGGACGGACTCACCTCCAAATATTATAAAACTTTGAAGGATTTTTTGATACAACCGTTGCTGGAGGTTTGTAACCAGATCATGGAGGGGAGGAAGGCACCGGAAACGTGGAAAGAAGCATTTATCACATTGATTCCTAAGTCAGAAAGGGAAAAGACTCAGCTTAAGAACTACCGTCCCATCTCACTCCTGAATGTGGATTACAAAATTTTTGCAGACATTTTAGCAAGTAGGCTTAAAAATGTATTAAATGAAGTAATTCACAAGGACCAAGCAGGCTTTCTCCCTGGTAGACACATGTCGGACAATACCAGGAACATTATTGATATATTGGAGCTGTTGCGAATTAGAAACACAAGGGCTGCTTTAATCTTTATTGATGCGGAGAAAGCATTTGACAACATTTCTTGGATGTTTATGAAGAAGAACTTGAAAGGGATGGGAGTGGGACGGGGGTTTGAAAATGGATTAGAAGCAATTTATGCAGAACAAAAAGCTAAACTGATAGTGAACAATGTGGTATCGGAGGAACTTCGAATTGAAAAAGGGACACGACAGGGGTGCCCTCTATCCCCTCTGCTATTTATTTCTGTTCTGGAGGTATTGCTGAATATGATTAGGGAGGACCAGTTGGTGCAAGGTATAGTGGTCGGAGCGAAACAATACAAACTGAAAGCTTTCGCAGATGACTTAGTCTTGACATTACAGGAGCCAGAATCTAGCACAAAAAGAGTTTTGGAACTTATCCTGGAGTTTGGTCGGGTGGCGGGATTTAAGTTAAACAAACAAAAAACTAAGGTTTTGGTTAAAAATCTGACACCTACAGAGATAGAGGGGTATCAGAAAGAGACAGAATTAAGTGTGGTTAAAAAAGTGAAATACCTGGGAGTATCCTTGTCCACTAAAAATTTAAATCTTTTCAAAGATAACTATGAAAAATGTTGGTTGGAAATCAAAAAAGACTTGGA
The DNA here is from genome assembly GCF_964188305.1 of Podarcis bocagei. Lineage (NCBI taxonomy): Eukaryota > Metazoa > Chordata > Lepidosauria > Squamata > Lacertidae > Podarcis > Podarcis bocagei. The sequence goes on from NC_138141.1 coordinate 20,529,420, forward strand.
TATATGGTCAAGATTGAAACTTACCTTGTCAGGCCGAATCGCAGCTATAAAGATGTGTGTTTTGCCAAAAATGTTATTCTTATTTCAAACCCTTCAGGTCGTGGACAGAATGGAATGCTTTGGAAAATGGCAGAAGGATATCTCTAAGTTTGTCTGGCAGGGCAAAAAGCCCCGAATAAAATTTAAAATACTAACCGACTCAAAAGACAGAGGGGGATTTGCCCTGCCGGATTTAAGGTTGTACTACGAAGCTGCAGACTTCTGCTGGTTGAAGGATTGGTTTCTGTTGGAAAACACCGATGTCCTAGATCTGGAAGGGTTTGACAATGTGTATGGTTGGCATGCATATTTGTGGTATGACAAGGCGAAGACTCACAAACTGTTTAAAAACCATATTGTCAGAAAATCAATTTTTGCCGTCTGGATGAAGTATAAGGATCTATTAGAAAGTAAGACCCCGAGGTGGTTATCACCTGTGGAAGCTAAGATTTCTAAAAAAAGGCCCAATATGGAGGCCTATTGGCCAAAATATTGGGAATTGATTGAAAGAGTTGGAGATAATTGGAAGCTCCAAAGCCAGGACAAACTAAAAGGTAAGGTGCGAGATTGGTTACATTATGCTCAAATTCAAGAGGTATTCAAAATGGATAAAAAAGTGGGTTTCCAGTTGGAGAAATCGAAACTGGAGACGGAGTTACTAGAACCAAGGACTAAGGTACTTTCAAGGATGTATGACTTGCTGCTTAAATGGAACACACAGGATGAGACAGTTAAATCTGCTATGATTAAATGGGCACAGGATGTAGGACACAACATTATGTCTGAGGACTGGGAAAGGTTATGGAACACCGGTATGAAATTCACGGCATGTAGTGCCTTGAAAGAGAACATTATGAAAATGGTATACCGGTGGTACATGACCCCAGTCAAGTTGGCTAAAATATATCATCTTTCTGATAATAAGTGTTGGAAATGCAAGGAGGCAGAAGGGACATTCTTTCACCTCTGGTGGACCTGCCCGAAAGTAAAGGCCTTTTGGGAAATGATACATAATGAGCTGAAAAAGGTATTTAAATATACCTTTTCTAAGAAACCAGAGGCCTTTCTCCTGGGCATGGTGGACCGGAAGGTGCCAAAGAAGGACAGAACCTTGTTTATGTATGCAACCACAGCAGCTAGGATTCTCATCGCTAAGTTCTGGAAAACACCAGATTTACCCACACTGGAGGACTGGCAGACGCAGTTGATGGACTACATGGAGTTGGCAGAAATGACTGGCAGAATCCGAGATCTGAGCGAAGAAACAATGGAGGAGGACTGGAAAAAATTTAAGGACTATTTGCAAAAACATTATAAGTTGTTTGAATGTTAAGATAGCGCACGATTAAGAAACATTATGCTTCTGCATTTTATTTTAAGCAAATGATAAAGTAAGCATTGATGGAAAAAAACGAGACATATTTGAAACAAAATATTATGTTTATTAAGAGTCTTAAAATTAAATTACAAATTTTTGAAATTGGTAACATAATATATTTAAAGGTATAATAAGATGGGAAACAAGATAACAAATTGCTGAACTGGCTAGAACAATGAATGCAATGCTGAGAGGATGTGAGGAGGTCCAAAAGTTGAAGGACTGTTGAAGGACGTTAAGGAAAGTTTCTTAATATTTTTTCTTTGTTTATTTTTCTTCATATACATATATATAAAAAATGTTTCTTGTATGTTGCCATGTAAACAAATTTGTTAACCTGTGAAAAGAAACGCAATAAAAAATCTATTTAAAAAAAAAAGGAATCTGCCAGCTGTCTCTCTCCTAGTGTTTCCTCTGCTAGCTGTTCCTCACCCAGTATTTCCCAGCTTTTCCCCTTTGGACTATGCCCCTCTGCAAACCACTGTTCTAAATCAATACTGTCCTCCTGCCCTTGGGAAGGTTCAGGAGAAGGGAGGGGCAGCTCCCACCATTCCTCCTCAGTCCAGCCCCTGACAGTGCTGCTTAACCTCATTTATTTACCCAAGATGGATGCTGCAGGCCATGAATCCTGGGCTTCTTAGATGGGGACACACACACACACACAGAGAGAGAGAGAGAGAGAGAGAGAGAGAGAGAGAGAGAGAGAGGCGGTTCTGCAGAGTCTCCACCTGTCCCTTTAATCAGATTTATGAATATGCCCTTTCTGGTCATCAAGTAGCAATACAACAGGTCTTTACGCCATGGAATGAGACTAGATTAGCCCAGCCTGTGGCAAATCCCATCTTCCTAGAATTGACAAGGAGGAAGAGGGGAGGGAAAGTCACAGGACCACCACGGGGGAGAGCAGATAAGTATTACCATGTGTGCCAGGGAAACATTTTCTAATGAAAAAAAAAAGATGAAAACGCTATCTACCCAAGATTTGCTAGCCCATCAGAATAATAAATATGAACAGGAGAACGCAACCTATCATCCTCACTTTCAGTTCTAAGTAGAAAGACATTGTCTGGGTTTGTAAAAAACATAAAAACTTGGGTTAAGAGTGCTGCGTAAATGCACTGCCTTCTTCAGATGAAACCATTCTCCGTCAGAGCTGTAAAGATGTCACTCGGAAATATTTATTTGGCTATCTATCGGAGCTGGAGTGACGGATGGTTTTGGGTCCCCAGTTTCTCTTATTTCTTTGGATGCAATTTTTGCCTCTGCAGCCTCGCTGCTCTCTACCGTTTCTCCACTGGTGTGACATCACCTGACACCCCATTACAGCTGCGAGAAGGCAGGGCACAGTTATAGGACAATCAATTTGCACTCGTCATTTCCAGTTGCTGTTGTCCTTGCGCAGACAGACATATACACACATACATATACAGGGAAGTGAACTGGAGAATTACAGATGGAACTGACAGGAACAGGCCTGTCATGGAACTGCTGCATTTTCGCAAGCCATCCCTCGACCTGTCATGGAAGGTTACAAGGATTTGTCAACATTTCATGGCAAGCAGCGATAAGATGTTATCACCTGCTTCTGCTGCCGTACATTAGGGCCACTTTCCATATTCTTGGACACAGACGTAGTGGTGGAGGAGAAATTCAATTCTGTTTGCATTTTAATGAGAAACTGCCTAGTTCACACTTCTTGAACCGATGCCCAAAGCAAAACACAACCTTTGTATGTTATTCTTACTAATACAGGAATTTCTGTGCACACTGCACCCCAGTAAATGCCATTCTTGTCCACATTTCTTGGCTGCAAAAAAAAAAAAAATAATCATTGCAATGCAAATTTCAAGGATGGCTGTGAAAATCAGGTAGGATCACCTTTAAATGGGAACTGAATCAGATTTCTCCCCCACCTGTACTCTAGACTTCACCTAATAACAGGCGATGGTTGCTTTCCCCCCGAACCTGTTTTAAATGCCATAGTAATGTGACCTTATGATACATTTATATCACTCAACTTTGAGAGGCCATCCATCCATAGCAAGAAACTTTGGTTTCTGAATCCTCCGACTTTATCTCACTGTAGATTGCTATTATGTTCTGTTGAATGCGCAGCGGGACAATTACAGTAATAATTGCATGCTAACTGATTGCTATGAAGTTCGGGAGGTTAGGAGAAAAGGAGGAGCAAGAGGAGGAAGAAAGCGGCAGTGATGTAGGCTAATTGAAGCTGTAAAATATGTACAACTCAACAGCCTACTCAATAACTTTTCACGAGAAAACACACACACAGTCCCTTAATTGCTTTCCATCCCTGGATTATAAATTCTCCCTCTTGCGTCTTCCTCACCATTTCCACACACACACTCACACAACCCTCTGTAAGTAACATTATTCATTATTTTAAGATTTTTCTATTTTATTTTTAGGAGAAGGGAGCAGACTTTTCTATAATTAAATTCTATGCCCTTGGGGAACTTCATGTCGTTTGACATCCCTTTCCCTTGCATTTCTATCATGAAGTGAAACATGAATCGGAGGTTTTCTGCAGCCAGACCCCCTTTCTTTTTCCTTTTGAAGGTCACAAGAGACAATCATCACTCAACAAAAAAGTGAAGGGGGTGGAAAGCCCATAAGAAAAGGGAGAGAAAGGAGATAATCAGAAAAAGATTCAGAGTCTTGGTGAATCAGCAATTCATCACTAGCGGTTCACTGGGTGGGTAGACTATGTACAAATGGAAATGGAAGGAGGAATTCAGGTGAGGGTTTTCTCCCAGACCTACCTGGAGTTGCCAGAGATTGATGGGACCTTCTGCATGCAGAATTCTAGAGGCGGGAAGCCAATGAAAAGGCACCTCCAGTAGCAACCAGAACCTGATTGGCCCAGATGTTTCAAACACAAAATTGTTTTGCCTGGTTCCTTTCAGTAAGCTGGCCACCGCGTCCTGAACTAACTGCAGTTTCTGAACTATCTTCAAGTAATGAGGGTGAAGTCTGAGCTATTTCATATTTAAAGGCAACCTACCTAATTTGCATTTCCTGAAACGATATGCAAACGGAGGCACAGTCTTCATTTGAAATTTGCACTGCTCCAAATTTTGCATTGCAGTTCTCCAGCCAAGTAAGGTGTACCTTTAAAAAAAATGCATATACTGGGGTAAAGTGTGTGTAAAAATGGATACGTTAGTGGAGATAACATACAAAAATGCATTATATTACAGGAAATTGCCCTTCAAATATGTACATTATGCAATTTGCTTACAAATGAGAAGAATTTCACACTAAAATGCTGATGAGTTTTTATGAGGGCTTTTTAAAAATGCAAACTGATGTGGAAATGTGGAGAACCGCACTTAAGAGTGGGAAATGAGAAACTGAGAGAAATCAAAATGGACAAATTTGCCCATCCTTGTTTGCGAGGGCAGCCCCATAAGGAGCACACTGCAATAACTCAGTCTAGGCATTGCAAAGCATGAATGATAACTGGCCAGGCTAATCAATATTATATATTTTTGCTACCATGCTAGGCCAGGCACCATTTGAATTATTTTCTTCAGGCATTTAAATGTCTTCGGACACTACACACGAAACAGGAACATATTCCAGTTACTGCATCCTCAACTCCTAGAAGTTGCTTACTTTTCACAGAGTGTGTGGGATGAACTGTACATTTCAGACTTTAGGCTCACATGGCAGATGCTCAATGGTGGGAGTGGTGACAATTTACAAGAAAAATGGCATGTTGGGAAGTGTAGCAGGCCCCATTCACAGTATTCTTTCCAGTCGACTGCAGGTACAAAGATAATACATTTTCTGAACAATATTATGGGGCCCTGAGCTGTTTTCTCTCCGGTTTGATGTGGGGCTTGAGGTTCTTCCACAAGAAGTTTTCAGTAGCTTTGCAACCCTACTATTCCTAGGGTATCTTTTTGGAAGCTGTATCTACTAAAGGGGTTGAACACTCAAGGATCACCAGACGAACTTGGCTGCTAGATGAGGCCAGAGGCCCATTTAGTCCAGCACTCTGTTCTCAGAGTGGTCAACAAGATGCCCATGGCAATCTTGCAAGCAGGATCTGAGCACAACAGTGCTCTACCTACCTGTAATTCCCAACAACTAGGGTTGCCCCCTTTGGTTGGGCAAAATACAGAACAGGTCGGGCAAAATACAGAACAGGTCGGGCAAAATAAAGGGCAGATCAGGGTGGGGATAGTGGGGCACGTACACTCTCATGGCACCAACCCCCCCCACCTTCCTGGAGGGGGGGTTCCCTTCATTTGGCCTCCCACCTCCCTCACCACCTGGGCCCCGCTCTTCCCCTTGACTCAGGTAGGCAGGCAGGGACCAGGGGAAGACAGCTGCCTCCCACAGGTGACAAGCTATGGTTCCGGCCTCTCATCCATCAGAAAAGACTCAAGCGCAGAGGAGGAGGAGGGGCGAGGAGGGGTGGCAGAGGGGGCCAAGCAGCAGCAGACACACACCGGCAGGTGGTGGCTGAGGAGGAGTACCAGTGAGAGGGAAGGATGGAGGGGTGAGGGAGAAAGAGGAGGTCACTCTTTCCCTCTTCTCTCTGATGTCTCTTGTGCTAGGCCAGGCTCCTCATCAGCTGCACCAACAGCGACTCAAGGGGCTGAGCTCAAATATGGGTGAAAATGTGTCCTATTTGTCCAAACAGGACAGGGGACACTTCTGTCCAAAAATGGTGCAATCCCATTTTTCTAGGGATAGGTGGCAACTCTACCAGCAACTGGTATTCAGAGACATACTGCCAAACTCTGCACACAGACCGAAAGATGGGTCATTTTGTCTCATAAATCATGGGCACTGAGGAAAACACACACCCCCCTTCCTCAGTCATTCACCAGTTTGGCAGGGCTCTGAAGAAACCTTGCTCTCTGTGTAGGAAATTATTTATGAGGCATGCGTGAAAATGTTTTATTAACTCCTTACTCAAATCAGGACATGTACATCTGTTTCTGTGAAATTTCCACAGCTATAATTCCATCTTCCTGGTTCTGGAAATCAAATAAAGATTGTTTCACAGCTTCCTGCTTTCCCAAGTGGACAGACGTTCCTACTTTCCAGAGTTAGTCAACCCCTCTTTCCTGAGCTAGTCACATGGTGACCCCACCCACTCACAGAGTGAATAGGATCGATAGTGGACCTTGGCATCTCAAATTTCACTGGCACCCTGTGTGATGCCCAAATCTGTGACACACACACACACACACACACACACACACACACACACCTCGTCTCTTGCCTTCCTGTGGATTTCATCATTCTGGTGCCTGCTGCAGCACCCCAGAAGTTCTGTGCCTGGTGTAACCTCATTGGTCATGCTCCCCTAGATCTGCCTTTGATAGGATAACTCAACAGCAGATGAAGCCAATCAGAGAGCCAGTGAGAGCAACTGAGAGCAAATGAAGTGAAGGTCATGTGGATGAAGGCATGACGGTTTTCTGAAGAAGCGCTGCAAGTCAATGAAAACAATAAGCATGGACTGACACTGTCAAATATTTTCACAACAAGATGCTTCGTTACGGCTCAGATCTTCTCAGAACACATTGGCCATGTCTCCAAAGAACGGGGGGGAAATGAATCTTTATGGCAACAACTATATTTCTTCACAAAGTGTAGCAATGGATATAATTGAGATTTAGCACAGAACATGCAATATTAAGAGCTAATCAAAATCTACAAGGTCTGAGTCAGCTGTCCATGTCCATGAAGATTCTGCATGTTGATAGGAAAATAAGAAGAGCTCTGCTGGATCCGACCAAAGGCCCATATAGTCCAGCACTTTACTCTTATAGTGGTTAACCAGATTATTTATTGAATTTATATACCACTCTATACTTGGATGTCTCAGGGCGGTTCACAGAAAAGATCAGAATAGATAAAATGAAAACAATAATCCAATAACACCGCCCCCAAAAGAGCCTCATTTTTAAAAGGATATAGGATGTCTATCAGGTCAACCAAAGGCCTGGTTAGAAAGGAACATTTTTGCCTGGTGCCTAAAGGTATATAATGAAGGCACCAGGTCAATTTCCCCGGGGTGAGCATTCCACAGACAGGGAGCCACTGCAGAGAAGGCCAGTTCTAGTGTTGCCAGCCAGCTGCTCCCTCCCTGCTGGTTTTTATCAGCCAAGAGGGGCAAGGGTCTAGAGCGCAAGTGGTCTCCCTGACTGATCCAAGCACCTTGTCCACATCCTTGAGCCTTAACAACTGAAGCTCATCCAACACATCAGGACTAGACTGTGCTCTGGACACCCCATGATATTCATCTGCTATAACAGCTAAGTCAAGGTCTTGGTGGATGCAAGCAATTTTATCCTCAAAATGCTTTGCAAACAAGTCACAGAGAGCTACCATTGGTTCGATCACCTCCTTTGGGCCAGCCTGTAAAAGGCCCCATACAACCCAGAAAAGCTCTGCCGGATGACATAACGAGGATGCAATGGATGCGTATAAGCAGGGCTCTCTCTACTTGTGCTCTGGAGAGCCAGTGTGGTGTAGTGGTTAAGAGCGGTAGACTCGTAATCTGGTGAAACGGGTTCGCTTCCCCGCTCCTCCACATGCAGCTGCTGGGTGACCTTGGGCTAGTCACACTTCTCTGAAGTCTCTCAGTTTCACTCACCTCACAGAGTGTTTGCTGTGGGGGAGGAAGGGAAAGGAGAATGTTAGCCACTTTGAGATTCCTTCAGGTAGTGATAAAGCGGGATATTAAATCCAAACTCTTCTTCTTCTTCTTCTTCCTCCCCAGAAAATGGTTTTCAGAGGCATGCCACCTCCAAAATTGGACACAGTACACAGTCATCTTGACTAGCAGTCGTTGATAGGCCTTATCCTCTAGAAATCTGTCCAATTTTCTCTGCCTACTGTCTTCACACCACACATGTTCTGATATACCTCTTACCATGTCCCTCCTTGCTGACTTTCCTCCACTAAACTAAAACGCCCCAAATTTTATAACATTTCCTCAAATGGGAGTTTCTCTATCTCCTTGATCATTTTGATTGCCCTTTCTTGGTTGTTGTTGTTGTTTTAGGTCCAGCAACCAAAACTCTGTACTTTCCTACAAGTAATGAACCTATATGCATTCTGAGGCTGTACAATCGCATGAGAAGTCTATGCCACCTCAGAAGGTGCATGTTAGAATGAGCTGAGAAATTCCTGTGGGTAGCTAAAGTTCAGTTATTTAGCAGGCAAACTAGGGGGGGGGAGGGGAGAGAGGCCCTCAATGTTTTCTTGGCCAATGCTTGTTATATATATGGACCCAAACGATAATATTGGTTTCAGTGCCCCCTGAACTTTATCTCCTCAGGAATGCTTTGAAACAATCTTGCCTCAAAACCAGACACATTCCACTGGGGAAGCTGGGGATCTGCAAAGCCACAAATGATTGTTCCCATTATATAAATATACACAAGCTACCCAGAGACATTGGCTTACATTGTTCCTCCGGTTTACTTTGGAGAAAGCAGGCAGATCATTTTACCTTGGTGTGTAAACTGTCTTATTCCCTATGCTTCCCCTTCCCAGCCCCCACCCCAAAAAAATCCTTTTTATGGGTTTGGAAATATTTCCACATTCCCAAAACTATTTCTATGTAAGTTCGGACCCTCCAAGTGCCCCTATTTTCCAGGGATGTCCCTGATTTAGAGAAGCAGTCCCGGTTTCTGACTTAATCCCAGAATGTCCCACTTTTCCTTAGGATGTCCCTATTTTTCTTTAAAAAAACACAAAAAATCCCAAAGCTTTTCTCTTAGGGGTTATAGGATCAGAAGTACCAAAAAATATGGTTAAGTTGTTTATGTATGTAACAACAACGGCTCGATTCTTCATGCAAAAAATAAAATAAAATGGAAGGAAGGAAGAAGAAGTTCCCACTAAAGAAGAATGGATAAGTAAGGTGATGGACTATGCTGAAATGGCAAAGTTAACAGCTAAAATAAGAGAACCTAGCAATGACTGTTTTGTGGAAGAATAGAAGTCCTTTTCAGACTACTTAAGGAAATACTACAGTGTTATGTACTGAGTATGATGAACTCGTGAGCAGGATTTGAATTATGAGCAACAGAAGAAATTAGATAAGGTGGTATTGTTGTTATGGTATGAGAGATTGAAAGTGGTGTGCAGCAGAGAGGGAGAAATAAAAACACCATGGAAAACGGGATGGGAAGTTTTTAAAAAGATGAATTCATTGTGTATTGAAATATATATGTTAAATTGCTGAAGATTTAATAAAATTTATTATAAAGGGGTGGGGGGGTCTGTTAGCACCAGGGCCTTTTTTTATACCTGGAATATTTCCACCTCCTGCAATCGCCCACTGCTATGATGCTTTATTCTGGTGCTATGGCTCCACAAAGCCCCAAAGTGACAGGAGCTGGCTGGCTGGCTGGCTGGCTCATCTAACCCAGCCATTGCCTGTGCAAGCAGTCAGGGCAGGCATTCTCCATTATCTCTGGCTTCCACAAACAACTTCTGGGCTGACCTTTTCAGAAGACACTGACCCGCAACAGCCAGGAACAACATTACTCATCAGATCCTCTGAGGGAACAATATTTGCTTTCTTTTATTTCCATGGAAATTTTGTAAAGGGGGGGGGCGGAGGCGGGAGCAGAACAGGACCAAGAAGAAGCATGGCGTAATTTCATTTCAGGTGGGAGACATCTAAGTACAAGGCAGCTAAGCCAGATCAAAAGACAGCAAATTCTCTTTTAAAGTCTGCAAATCAGAGAGGTCTAAAACCGATTCCCTTTAAAAAATAAAAAATAAATGTATGGTTTTGTGTTTATTTAAACCCATGCATTGATTCTGTTCTCTATATTTGCAAGGAGAATTCCACCTGAAGCTCTGATAAGATGGGTAGACAGCGTATGATTTTTGAAGATGCACGTTGCAGTCCTGTACCTATTTATCTTGGTATAGGTTCTATTGAGCTCACTGGGATTTAGTTCTAAGTAGGTGTGGATAGGTTTGTTCTGCGAATTAACCTCAATAAATCATTTGCCTTGTATCCAGCCACTTGGATGAAAGTAAGACAGACAGCTCACAACAGCAAAACCAAAGAGAATTTTAAATGTGCAGGGAGCCGCTACACACACACACACACACACACACTTTCTAGTGCTTCAGATTCAAACTGGCAGGCAACCCTGTTTTGGGAAGTTTTTTAATGGCTGATGTTTTAATGTATTTTTAATCTTCTGTTGGAAGCCGCCTAGAGTGGCTGCGGAAACCCAGACAGATGGGCGGGGTATAAATAAATAATAATAATAATAATAATAATAATAATAATAATAATAATAATAATAATAGCTGCTGTTGTTACATGCATTAACAACTTTCACTTGGGGGCAGGATTTCTACACCTATCGTCCCTAACAGAAACGCTCTGGGCTTTTTGGATACACATGCGGCCGCTGAAAGGTTGCCCAGAATGGAGTGCGGCCCATGGTGGCGAGGAAATTAATTTGCTGCCCTGAGCTCTGCTGCAAGGAAGGGTGGGATAAACAGGCAATAAATGAATTCCGAAATATCAGATTTGACTCTTGACACGAACCTTCACATCTCTCTCATGTCTCTTAAACTGCAAACTCGGCGAAACCGAGAAAGACTGAACGGGGTCTAATCTGTACAGTGGACACTAAATGCATTTCCACCTTAACTGCAATAAAATAAAGGGTTTGCCGACTGAACGACTGCAGCTGGCTTAACTGATAAACCCGACTGGCCATAGTGCGAGAATTGAAGATGCTGGTTCAAGTTTCCCAGCCACTGCTGTTTTTCCGTTATCTTCTCCTTTGTAGAGTTCTTAAGATACGGAGAGCCGGGCTGCCGATGTGATTTTACAGTGAGGGAGCTTGTCTGCCTTTGATGAACATTACAGTGTGAAAAGCGAAATGCACATGCCCCATACACACACATAATAATTTACAAATGTCAAGACTTCAAAAGAGGAGATTTGATTCTCTGGGCTATTTGTGGGGTTTGGTGGGGGAAGCAGGAGATAATCGGATCAAACGGAACATCACGGGCTTTCAAACCGGTATCTTGTCACTTGCAAAGAAAATACTTGGCCTGTTGCAGAACACAGGAAATCTGTAAAAAGGAAATTACTGGTTGGGTGGGCCCCGTGATGTCGCCACACCGGCGTGAGAAGTAGCCATAAGAACAGCAGATCTTTTCCGGAAGTGAGGGGCTGGCGGAAAGGAGGTGACAGAACCAATGCTAACTCGGCGTGATTTGTTCGCAAAGCATTTTGAGGATAAAATCGCTTGTATCCGCCAAGGTCTTGACTTCGCTGTTTTAGCAGATGAATCTCATGGGGTGTCGAGTCCTGTTGTACTGGCTGTGTTTCAGGCAGTAAGGCTCAAGGATGCTCACGGACAAGTTGCTTGGATTGGTCAGGACGACCTTTGCCCCTTGTGGCTGCTACAACCTAGCAGGGAGGGGACAGCTGGCTGGGCTGTTAATTGCCTCCTTGCAAGAAGGAGACAATGGTAAAACCCCTCCTCCAGAAATCCTTTACAGTGGTACCTCGGGTTACATACGCTTCAGGTTACATACGCTTCAGGTTACAGACTCCGCTAACCCAGAAATATTACCTCAGGTTAAGAACTTTGCTTCAGGATGAGAACAGAAATCGTGCAGCGGCAGCGCGGCAGCAGCAGGAGGCCCCATTAGCTAAAGTGGTGCTTCAGGTTAAGAACAGTTTCAGGTTAAGAACGGACCTCCGGAACGAATTAAGTACTTAACCAGAGGTACCTCTGTACAAGATTTACGGTGTCAGGCCTGAGGAATCTCTCCCTCCCCTCCCAATGGTTTCAAGGAGCCGGGAGAAAACAGGAAAGCGTTTAAGCATGATTCATTCAGTCACTGCGGTAACAAAGAATTCCAGTCTTTACTCCATGATGGAGTTGCTCAATCTGGCTCCTCCTCCTTTCCCCTTCCGTTGCCAAACGTCACTCCGTAAGTTGTTCTTGTACCCTCAATGATCGTCATGTCCTAGGCGATGGAGGATCTTCTGCGCTGTCTATTGAAGTGTTTGTTCTCTGGCTGCTCTCCCCCCCCCCTCCCTTAATTCTCCTAATTCTGCATAGCTTGGCTGCTCACCTGTCCCTACCTCATTATCTTCCTCATAGTTTGACTGCAATTCAAAGCTGTCTCTCTCTCTCTCCCGCCCCCCATCAGCTACAGGAGAAGGGGGAAGAGATCTCCACCATCCCTCTGCCTCTTCATTCCAGTCCCTGACATCCAGATGGCGGCAAGACGAGAACAGGCCTTTTCTGCACTGTCTCCCCATTTGTGTAATGTTCTCCCCAGGGAGGTTTGTCTGGTACCTTTGTTATTTATCCTTAGGTGCCAGGAAAAAAATTGGATAGAAATTAAATAAATGTAATAATAAATTCCTGTTGTCTTTGTCCATGGAGTTTTCTTGGCAGGGATACTGGAGTGGCTTGCCGGTTCCTCCTCCAGGTGGATCACGTTTGGTCAAAACTCTCCACTATGACCTGTTCATCTTGGGTGCCCTGCTCGGCATAGTTCATAGCTTCTCTGAGTTATTCAAGCCCCTTCGCCACAGCAAGGCAGTGATCCATGAAGGGGATTCATGAAGCTGAAGCTGAGGCTCCAATACTTTGGCCACCTCATGAGAAGAGAAGACTCCCTGGAAGAGACCCTGATGTTGGGAAAGATGGAGGGCACAAGGAGAAGGGGACGACAGAGGACGAGATGGTTGGACAGTGTTCTTGAAGCTACCAGCATGAGTCTGACCAAACTGTGGGAGGCAGTGGAAGACAGGGGTGCCTGGCGTGCTCTGGTCCATGGGGTCATGAAGAGTCGGACACGACTGAACAACTAAACAACAACAACAAATTATTATTGCATAAGGAAAACCTGCTGGATGTGGCCAGTGGCCCATCTAGTCCAGCATCTTGCTCTCACCAACCAGATGGCCAACCAGATACCCTACTGGAAACCCACCAGATGGCCAACCAGATACCCTACTGGAAACTCACCAGATGGCCAACCAGATACCCTACTGGAAACCCACCAGATGGCCAACCAGCTACCCTACTGGAAACCCACCAGATGGCCAACCAGCTACCCTACTGGAAACCCACCAGATGGCCAACCAGCTACCCTACTGGAAACCCACCAGATGGCCAACCAGATACCCTACTGGAAACCCACCAGATGGCCAACCAGCTACCCTACTGGAAACCCACCAGATGGCCAACCAGCTACCCTACTGGAAACCCACCAGATGGCCAACCAGCTACCCTACTGGAAACCCACCAGATGGCCAACCAGATACCCTACTGGAAACCCACCAGATGGCCAACCAGCTACCCTACTGGAAACCCACCAGATGGCCAACCAGCTACCCTACTGGAAACCCACCAGATGGCCAACCAGATACCCTACTGGAAACCCACCAGATGGCCAACCAGATACCCTACTGGAAACCCACCAGATGGCCAACCAGCTACCCTACTGGAAACCCACAATCAGAGCCTGAGTACAAGAGCCCTCTCCCCTTCTGTGGTTTCCAGCAACGGTTATTCAGAAGCATTACTGCCTCTGACCATAGGGGGCAGCAGGACACAGCCATCATTAGCCTTCTCCTCCATGAATTTGTCCAATCATCTTTTAAATCCACCCAAGTACTTTTCTTTATCTGTCTTGAATCTTCCAATATTCAGCTTCATTGGATACCCATGAGTTCCAGTGTCCTGAGTGAGGGGGATAAGCTTTTCTCTATCCACTTCGTCCAGGCCATGAATAATTTTATAATCTTGACCTAGGTGGCCCATCTGATATTTATTTTATTCTTTAATAAATCAACTTCTGGACTGCCTTTCCAAATAAAAATATTCTGCCACAGAAGCTTACAAATTTTATTTTAACCATTTTAAAACTAAACATCAAAAGTCATAATTAAATTAGAGAAACAGTATGGCTTGTACCCAACTCAGCATGAACAGAGTTCTACTTCTGCAGTTGGACTTCTGTTTCTTTGTCATTGCCCCCCCCCCCAAAAAAAAAATCTGCCCCGGAAACTCTCCCAGCCTTCAACATCTGCCAGCTGAAACTTTCAAACTGTATTCCAGGGTAGCTCCATGTAAAGCGTGGTACAATAGTCTAGTCTGAATATAATCATTTTTTTTGAAAGGGTGTGAGTCATTGAGGGAAGATCTGTTGAGTCTTGATAGATCGGGATAGGGAATCTGAGGTCGATATGTCAAATGCAGCCCTCCAGCCCTCTATCAAGCAGCAGCAACAAGAATCTTCCCATTTTTCCTTTCCTCTCCCCCCCCCCCCGTGGCTGCTACAATGAAGCTACTCAACCCCCCAGTCCACCTGTGTTTCCCTAAAAAGATATAACACATCAAGAGTTTGGATTACAACACTGGACTACACCTCAGGATTGTTAGCCATACAGTGCTCTTTCTCAGTTCCTCCCGCTCCCCAAATAATATTGATATAGCAGCACAGGGCTACTTTGCAAAGCTTTGTCTGGAGAAGGGACTTCTGGGGTCATTTTGAAGCTGTTTTGCATCTTCCTTTGGGGTTCTAATGGGACGCGGGTGGCACTGTGGGTTAAAACACAGAGCCTAGGACTTGCCGATCAGAAGGTCAGCGGTTTGAATCCCTGAGACGGGATGAGCTCCCATTGCTCCTGCCCACCTAGCAGTTCAAAAGCACGTCAAAGTGCAGGCAAATAAATAGGTACCGCTCTGGCGGGAAGGTAAACGGCGTTTCCGTGCGCTGCTCTGGTTCACCAGAAGCGGCTTAGTCGTGCTGGCCACATGACCCGGAAGCTGTACGCCGGCTCCCTCGGCCAATAAAGCAAGATGAGTGCCGCAACCCCAGAGTCGGCCACGACTGGACCTAATGGTCAGGGGTCCCTTTACCTTTACCTTGGGGTTCTATGACTCTTCATTTCTCTACAGTGCTTGTCTACCACACCTCTCACTTCACTCATTGGATGAAAGCATTGAAAGGCAGGAATAGGATTCCATCTCACCAAGCAACTGCTTCAAATGTTGCCTGCACATTTTGGGTAATAACTTTTGTTCCATGAGGGGTAGAGACTTTAACAAAAGAAAAAGAAGTTCACTGTCTGTCTGGCTCTGGTGAGTACCCCCTTGCAACTCCATCTTGGTGTCTCTGACAAAGAGGCATTTTTGAAAGGGTGTGAAATGGCAGACTGGGGAGGTGAATGCTATAAGTTTGCTACTAAGCAAAGGGCCTCACTTTCTGCACCTGGCTCTTATTTAGTTAGTCCCCGGTTTTGATTTCCTTGCCTGCCTGCTGGCAGACATCACCTGCTCTTCAGCCTGAAAGGGAAATTGCTAGGGGGTTAGCAATTTCCTTGCAAATAATAGTCATTCAAGAGTGTGGCATTCAACTCCTCTGATTACCTTGAAGGGTGACTTGTTCAGATGGCATAAGTAATTTCAATCAAGCTAAAAACAAACCTGGTTGGGACAACGTTGTCAGCAGGATTCAAAGCGAAGCAGCTCACTAGGGTTCTTGGCTGCCTACAGAGAGAGAAGATGCACCAAAACCTGCCATGGTGTGAAATTAACACACTCTGATGTGGTTGGGAGAGTCATCTCTGGGATGGGGAGAGAGGAAAAAAGCTTTCTGCTGATGAGTAGATGAAAGGGACTCTTTCTCTAGAATGTGGACTTATACGAAATTGGTCAGCTGAAAAATGTTCCCCACCTTTGGCTTCGATGACTTTTTTAAGGATGAGACATATTTATGGGGCATGACAAGAAGTCTGAGGTTCCATTTTTCTCTGTCATAAATTTACTGCATAGACCTACTCGATTGTACAAGCTGCTGGCTGCCAATTAGCCGCCAGGCTAATTGTAGCTATATTGTAATTGTAATTGTATTGGGCATATTAAGCCCAATACAGCTTGGGACCAGGATACCTGAAAGATGGTCTCACTCTTTGTATACCCAATCTATATCTGCACTCTACAGGTGAGGGCCTCCTGCAGGTACCAGGAGAGCTAGTGTGGTGTAGTGGTTAAGAGCGGTAGTCTCATAATCTGGGGAACCGGGTTCGCGTCTCCGCTCCTCCACATGCAGCTGCTGGGTGACCTTGGGCCAGTCACATTCTTTGAAGTCTCTCAGCCCCACTCACCTCACAGAATGTTTGTTGTGGGGGAGGAAGGGAAAGGAGAATGTTAGCCGCTTTGAGACTCCTTAAAGGGAGTGAAAGGCGGGATATCAAATCCAAGACTCTTCTTCTTCTACCAGGAAGTCTTTTCCACACAACGATGCAGGAATCCCTCCTTTAGTGTTGCAGCATCTGTCCTTTGCTGAAGAGACCTGAGATTGCCCTAATAGAAGAAAAAAAGAACTACAAAGGTACAAAAACAAAACACATAAAAAATACAAAACACATAAAAAAATACAAAATACAAAACAGAGAACAGTTAACAAAAAAAGAAGAAAAAACAAACCAATATTTTCATATCTTGTACTTCATTTACTAGTTTCCTGACCTCCTCACACCTCCCTTTGTTCTTATTTTTTTATGTTTAAACTTTGAAGTTTTTTACTGTCTTTAAAACTTCAATAAATATTACTTTAAAAAAAAGAGAGAGATTGCTTTCAGACAATTGGGGGTTTAGGTGTTTTGTTCCTTTTTCCACTAAAGGTACCGCTGCCCATACGGGCCAATCGTGTCCGACTCTAGGGTTGTGCGCTCATCTCGCTCAAGAGGCCGGGGGCCAGCGCTGTCCGCAGACACTTCCGGGTCACGTGGCCAGCGTGACAAGCTGCTCTGGTGAGCCAGCACCAGCGCAGCACACGGAAACGCTGTTTACCTTCCCGCTAGAAAGCGGTACCTATTTATCTACTTGCACTTAAGGGTGCTTTCAAACTGCTAGGTGGGCAGGAGCTGGGACTGAATGACGGGAGCTCACCCCACCGCGGGGATTCGAACCGCTGACCATGCGATCGGCAAGTCCTAGGTGCTGAGGTTTTACCCACAGCACCACCCGCGTCCTTTTTCCACTAGCAGACCGCAAATCATCCCTTAAACAGCAGCACAGAACTTGGGCAGCCTTCAAGCAGCAAGTGAACGATGGAAGAAGCCAATGCCATTTCATCAGCCGAGCCAGAGGTGAGGACGTCAACAAGCGCTGAGAAGATGGACAGAGAAAGGTCCTGTGTTGATGACCTGCTGTGTACATGTGCTATGTTCATTTTTATTAGCTTTCTGGCCTGCGAGCATCATAAGGATGTGCGAGCTCATTGCTCTGTTGAAAGAGAAAGTAGGCAGACTGGAGGAGCGGATTTCTGCACACTGGGAAAGATGAGAACTGCTTGGAAAGGGCACGAGGGGCACTGCAGCAAGAGCAAAAGCAGGAAGTGGTTGTCAGCAAAGAAGATGAGAGTCCTTTTATACAAGTGCTACATCATGCTCATTTTGCACCTACAATTAGTCAATCCTTCAGTGTGACACTGCCTAGACTTGGGAACTCCCTGTCCATTGATATTCAGCAGCATGCCAAGCATTTGCCACCTGTGACAGCTGTCTTATTTTGCCTAATGGTTGGGCTGGCTCTGTCCATAAAGGGGCCCCTGACCATTAGGTCCAGTCGTGGCCAACTCTGGTGTTGCGGCGCACATTTCGCTTTATTGGCCGAGGGAGCCGGCGTACAGCTTCCAGGTCATGTGGCCAGCATGACTAAGCTGCTTCTGGTGAACCAGAGCAGCGCATAGAAATGCCGTTTACCTTCCCGCCGGAGTGGTACCTATTTATCTACTTGCACTTTGATGTGCTTTTGAACTGCTAGGTTGGCAGGAGCAGGGACTGAACAACAGGAGCTCACCCCATTGCAGGGATTCGAACCGCCGACCTTCTGATCGGCAAGTCCTAGGCTCTGTGGTTTATCCCACAGCGTCAACCGCGTCTGTAGGCTCTGTCCATACTCGATAATAAAAGAAAAGGACAGGCCCTTCTAGAAAGGAGAGCCAAAGTAATGCATTATCCGAGCAGACCCACTGAAATTAATAGGCATGTCTAACTTGGGTCCATTAATTTCAATGGGTCTACTCTGAGGTTGGAGACAATCCTTAAGCCAATTTTTAATTTTTTAAAAAATGCAACAAAAAGTGTTTATACAGTCCTGTATAAAATGTATTCCTTTGCTCTCTATTTTTGCTCGTTTTTTGCTTACATGCCTCGTCTGTGGTTTCCTCAGCTTTCAGATGACCCGAGAGCATTTCTTCACCCATCTTTCACCTCTCCCATGATGATGTCAGAATTAAAAATGGGACCTCTTGCACCTTTGCTCTCTGCAAAACAGCCCCAGCTGCAGAGCTCCAGTGAGTGGCCCATTATCCAAGTGTCTAGCTCAGCGGAATTTGTGTGTAAAATTAGAAGCACGATCACTAATTCAGATCAAGCTAACTTAGCCGAAATTTCCATTTTCTGCCCTGCTCCCAGCAACGGGCTTTAATTAAAACCATTTGGGTGACGGCTCGTTGAACGAAATGAGAGCCTGTGCCCCATTTGCCAGTGAAAAGGATGTTTCTCTGTCTCCAAGGGAAGAAACCAGCCTGATGTCAGGCTCAAAGATGCATTTGCTTCTCTGTGCTTAACTGGGGGTGTATCTGGGAGTGCAACATACCTATATTTGAGTGTATGTGTGCGGTTATGATGATGTGATTTATTAGCTTTTGACTTGTCATGTTTGCTTTTCAAAGGGAAAACTTTTTTTTCCTCCCATGATGATGTAAAGCCAAGACTATAAGGAAGTGAGTTATTGACACACACCAGGACCTGAGATCTCGCTCGTGTATGTATTTAGCATATCTCCCTTGCACATGCGGCAAGCAAAGACGACTGGCAGTCAAAGCCCAGTCAGGTTCATCCAACCCGTCCTCCTCTTTGATTCTCTCTCTCTCTCTCTCATTCTTCTTTTCACCCACCAAACGACAGCAAAGAAAGAAAAACCCAAGAAAACCCACAGAAAGCAAGTGCACGTGGGGAGGGGGAGAGATATAAAGCAGCTATGAGATTTCAGTATTGAACACTGCTTTGTTGTTGTTGTTGTTGTTGTTGTTGTTGTTGTTTTAAAAAATGCAATAATGGAGCTGTCAAACCCGCTTTGTGTGTCCAAATAATGTGCTGAACCAATGGTTCTAATCTGAAAAGGTTGTGTCGGGAGCTGTGTTCCTTGCTCCCTCTTAAAAAGGATGTGCGCCGAGCTGTGGCGTGATCTGAACTGGGAGGAATAGGAGGGGAAAGAGGAGCGATCGCTTTTGTTTCAGTTTAAATATTTAGATGTCATTTCCATCTGAGTTAATGTGCCCATCCTGCTTTCCTTTGCCAGCACGCACGCCCCTCCTTCACCCCCTGGCTTAGAGCAAACCGTTGTTCTCTTGAAGCGTTGATGGTGATAGATGACTGAGTCATCGGACTTCCGGTCGGTGCCAGCGCTTAATGGCGGTCCTACCTCCGAGCTCCGGAGAAGGACTGCTTCGCAAGTTCGGGTCTTACCCGCTACGGCAAGCGGGGGACCCCTAAAATCCCAGGCGCTGAAGCCTGAGAACAAGGAGACTCGGTGGGCACCTTCGCGCCCCCCGGTACCGTGAAAGAGCCTTTTTAAAGGCTACGGATCGACATCGGGAGTGAGCGCGGTGCTGAGAGTCGCTACCCAGCCTGCGAAGTGAAGCCGCGTCGCCATAAGCGGAGAGCGCCGATTCCTTCCTGAAAAGAAATTCGGACTGATTCCCCGTGAGTAAGAACTGAAAAATAACTGGGACTTTTTCAATTTTAAAAATTGGGCTAAAAACGGGGGAGATTTAAACAAAGGAAGTCTGCCTCCCCCCGACCGCATGAAAGTGAAAGCAACGGAGCTCTAAACCTGCATCCGTTTAAATCCGTTCTTTGATCAGCTAAACCGGACATTTAAACCTTTGATCTCCCCTCTAGCAAGCAGGGCAGAGGGGAGGCGAATCTGACCATTAACTGCATGACTTATTTGAAGGAAAAAACCTCTGCTATCTCATCTATTTGAAAGTCTGAAACGGTCTGCCTTCTTAGTACACTGAGCTGACTTTTCCCTGTGAAGTGACACCTTGATACAAAGTTTCCACAGTGCCTGACTTTTGTACATTTTAAGAAGAAACAGTATAAACAGCATACTGGGCAACTGTGGCAATTGGAAGCTATAAGACTTTAGTAACATTGATTTTGACTGGGTTAATCTCCTTTCTTTTTACATCTTGGATGGTCTCCTTTGTTCATGTATTTGGAAATTTCCTTCTATGGCCATTTTGATTTGCTCCCTCTAGAGGATAAAGTGAAGTCCAGCACGGCCTAAGACAGTGGAATTTTCCAAGGGAGAATAAATCCCGTGGGAATTGACCTTGACATGAGTGGGCCACAAGAAGAGATAACTACAAGAGCCAAGACCAAGCAACAACAACAGCAACAGCTGCAGCTGCAACAAGCAAAGAAAAGAGGTTCAATCTCAGGCGTAACAGCCGGACTAGCTGGAACAACAGGACAGGACAAAGGAGCAGCCGTTTCTATGGAAGCTGTGACAGAAGCTTTGCTTAAGATAAACCAGACTCTGGAGTCTTTGACAAAACAGACTTCAGAGAACACACAAAAATTAACAGAAATATCAACAAGATTAAACCAGAATACAGAATCTATAAACAAATTGGTCGAGGAAAACGCCACCACGCGTCAAATTGCCGAAGAGGCCAAAGCCACAGCTGGAGAGACGCAGGAGAAATTAGAGCCACTTGCCAAGAAGGTCTATGAGCATGATGCAACCTTGGCCTTGTGGGAGTTACAGAGGAAAGAGAGAAACTTAAAATTAAGACTGATTCCGGAGAATGAAAGTGACAACCTTGTGGAATATTTGACACGGGAGTTTGCGGATTGTTGGGACCTGGAGGAAGACGATTTCAAAATTACAACTGCCTTTAGACTGGGCAAAAAGCAAGATAGAAAGACACCAAGAGATTGTTTGATCACACTCAGATCTAAGGAGGAAAGAGATAAAATTTTAGGACTACACTTTGGAAAAGCCCTGCAAATTGGAAATTCAGCTGTACAGATCTTTAAAGACATACCAAAATACATCTTGGACTTAAGAAACTTCTACAAGGATTTGGTTCTTTTGTTAAAGAAAAATCTTATCCGCTTCAGGTGGGAGTTCCCACAAGGACTGTCATTCGACTACAAGGCAAAGAAAGTGAAAATAAAGACAATTCAAGATAAAGACAAATTTTTGGCAAGATATCAGGAGGACCTACAGAAGGGGACTGTGGACGTACTTGCAGAACAGAGGAGAGCACTGGATATCCTGAATCTCTCGTTTGGACAAAAACCACCACCGTCAGAAGAAGAGCAACAACTTGGAGCTGTTGGAGGAGCCTTAAGAAAATAACAAGATGGCTCTGCAATTCCTTAGTTGGAATTGTAATGGACTGAATGGGCCTTTGAAGAGAAGACAAGTATTTCATATTTTGAACAGAGAACAATTGGATTTGATATGTTTACAAGAAACTCACATAACTAGAGCCCACAGGAGATTACTCATAAATAAAAGGTTAGGACAAGAATTTATTTCATCAGACAAAGTTAAGAAGAGAGGAGTGGTAATATATGTGAAGGAGAAATGGGCTCCAAAAATGATATTCAAAGATGAACAAGGGAGATATCTGGCTGTGGAGATACAAGTACAAGGAGAAAAACTTTTAGTTGTTGGAATTTATGCACCAAATGAAGGCAAATCTGACTTCTTTAAGAGACTTCATGAAACTTTGACGGACTATCTGGATTACAACATGATAATCATGGGAGACATGAATGGCGTGGTCTCCACTAATATGGACAAGGCACAAAGACTAACAGTCACTAAAGAAGGGAGACTCCCTAAGACTTTTTTCGAAATGACAGAAAACATGGACTTGATAGACATTTGGAGAACAAGGAACCCTCTGGAGAGAGAGGGAACCTTCTTCTCCCAAGCAATGATGACCTGGACCAGAATTGACCAAATCTGGGTTACTAGTGGATTGGCTCCAAAGATTAAGAAAGTGGAAATCTGCCCAAAAACCTGCTCCGACCATAACGCCGTGAAGATGGAGATGAAACTCACAATAACCGGTCAATTTAGATGGAGAATGAATGACACCCTCTTTCGAGATAAGGAGATTCTCACGAAGGCCCAAAAGACCCTAAAAGACTATTTTGAAATAAATTTGAGGACTGACGTGGAGAAAAGAGTGATCTGGGACGCAAGTAAAGCTGTTATGAGAGGATTTTTGATCCAACAAAATTCAATAAAGAGGAAAAAACAAAATGAGAAAAAAGAGAAGATCTTGGAAATGATAAAGGAAGGAGAGAGGAAACTAAGAACAAAACCAAAGTCTCAGGACATTTTAAGAGAGATTAAGTTATATCAAACTCAATATATGGAATTGATGAACCAAGAGATTGAATGGAAGATAAAGCAAATGAAACAAAAGACTTTTGAATCAGCAAATAAATGTGGTAAACTTTTGGCATGGCAATTGAAGAAAAGGCAGAAACTAAATACAGTTACAAGCCTAGAGGTCGATGGAAAGAACATATCTAAACCTAATGAAATTAGAAATTGCTTTTTAAGTTATTTCAAAAAACTTTACACCCAAGGCCCGCAAAATGAAGAAGATATAGACAAATTCCTTGGAAGATATGGATTACAAAACATCTCTCAGCAAAGTAAGATGGACTTGAACCAGAGAATCTCAGAACAAGAGATAGAGGCTGCCATTCAGAATATGCAACTGGGCAAATCTCCGGGACCAGATGGACTGACTTCTAGATACTACAAATCGCTGAAGGAATGGTTGATTCAACCACTAAGAGAAGTCTGTAATGAGATTCTTGAGGGAAAAAGGGCACCTGAATCGTGGAAAGAGGCATATATTTCACTCATACCAAAGTCAGAGACTGAAAAGACTCAACTCAAGAACTACCGCCCGATATCACTCCTCAATGTGGATTACAAAATTTTTGCAGACATTTTGGCAAAAAGATTTAAAAGAGTTTTGATGGAGAAGATTCATAAAGACCAAGCAGGCTTTCTCCCTAAAAGACACCTAGCAGACAATGTAAGGAATGTAATAGACATTTTGGAAAAGCTGGAGGTGAATATAAACACTAAAGCAGTATTGATCTTTGTGGACGCGGAGAAAGCCTTTGATAATATCTCTTGGAGTTTTATGAGGAAGAATCTTCATGGGATGGGGGTAGGCCAGGGTTTTGAGAATGGTATGGCTGCAATATATTCCGAACAAAAAGCTAAGCTGATTGTAAATAATGTTGTGACTGAGGAACTTAAGATAGAAAAAGGAACTCGGCAGGGGTGCCCAATTTCCCCATTACTTTTCATTTCGGTTCTGGAGGTGTTGCTGAATATGATAAGAAATGACCAGCAGGTCAAAGGTGTGCAGGTCGGAGCTAAACATTACAAGTTAAGAGCGTATGCAGATGACCTAGTATTGACTTTGCAAGAGCCAAACACTAGTACGAAAAGGGTTTTAGAAATAATTCAACAATTTGGCCAGGTGGCTGGATTTAAGTTGAATAAGCAAAAAACTA
This sequence comes from Podarcis bocagei, assembly GCF_964188305.1. NCBI lineage: Eukaryota > Metazoa > Chordata > Lepidosauria > Squamata > Lacertidae > Podarcis > Podarcis bocagei. The sequence goes on from NC_138141.1 coordinate 20,553,494, forward strand.
AAGTCTTAGGGAAAAACCTAACAGATATGGAAAAGGAGAAATTTCAGGAGGAAACAGGTTTGACAGTGGTTAAGAAAGTCAAATACCTAGGGGTTTATTTAACACCTAAGAATGTCAATTTGTATAAGGACAATTATGAAAAATGTTGGTCAGAGATTAAAAAAGATCTAGAAATATGGTCAAATCTGAAACTGTCAATGTTAGGCCGAATTGCAGTAATTAAAATGAATGTATTGCCTAGAATGTTATTTTTGTTTCAGACCTTGCAGATTCTTGACAAGATGGAATGTTTTAAGAGGTGGCACAAAGACATTTCGAAATTTGTCTGGCAGGGCAAAAAGCCCCGAATTAAATTCAAAATACTGACTGACGCTAAAGAAAGAGGGGGCTTTGCCCTGCCGGACCTAAAATTGTACTATGAGGCAGCAGCGTTTTGCTGGCTGAAAGAATGGATGCTCCTCGAGAACACGGACATCTTGGATCTGGAAGGCTTCAATAATGCTTTTGGTTGGCATGCATATCTTTGGTATGACAAGGTTAACAGTACCTTTAAAAATCACATTGTTAGAAAAGCATTATTTAATGTTTGGATAAGATACAAAGACTTATTGGAAAATAAAACCCCTAGATGGGTGTCACCAGTGGAGGCTAAAGCAGTGAAGAAACTCAATATGGAGGTCGGATGGCCGAAGTATTGGGAAATTTTAGAACAGGACGGAGACAAGTTTAAACTACAAAGTCAGGAGAAATTGAAGCACAAAGTAGAAAATTGGTTTCAATATCGCCAAATAATGGAATTTTTTAAACAGGATAGGAAAATCGGTTTCCAAGTGGAGAAATCAAAACTAGAGACCGAATTGCTAGAACCCAATACTAAGAATTTATCTAGAATGTATAACTTGCTGTTGAAATGGAACACACAGGATGAAACAGTTAAATCTGCTATGATTAAGTGGGCGCAGGATGTTGGACACAACATTATGTCAGATGACTGGGAATGGTTATGGAACACCGGTATCAAATTTACGGCATGTAATGCCTTAAAGGAAAACATTATGAAAATGGTATACAGGTGGTACATGACCCCAGTCAAGCTGGCAAAAATCTACCATTTGCCCGATAATAAATGTTGGAAATGTAAAGAGACTGAAGGTACTTTTTATCACCTTTGGTGGACATGCCCGAAGATAAAGGCCTTCTGGGAAATGATCTATAATGAAATGAAAAAGGTACTTAAATGTACATTTTCTAAAAAACCAGAGGCCTTTCTCTTGGGCATTGTCGGCCAATTGGTGACAAAGAAAGATAGAAATTTCTTTATGTATGCCACAACAGCAGCAAGAATACTTATCGCAAAGTATTGGAAGACACAAGATTTACCTACTCTGGAAGAATGGCAGATGAAAGTGATGGACTATATGACACTGGCTGAGATGACAGGCAGAATCCGTGACCAACGCAAAGAGATGGTGGAAGAAGAATGGAAAAAATTTAAAAGCTATCTTAAGGACTACTATAAACTTAACGAATGTTAAAATGTTGTGGTTGTTAGAAGTAACAGGGTACAGGGATACAAGGTTAGACAATAAAGGAGGACTAAGACGACAGAGATTAGAAAGTAACAACTGGGAGTTGCTAGTTCAAATATGGACACTGGGATGCAGAGAGGGGGGGTATGGGGAAGTCCAAGAAAAGAGGTTTATGAAAATATCTTTGAAATTATTTTGTATGTTTGTTTTGTTTTGTGTTTGTTTGTTTTTCTTAAAAATGCTGTAAAACCAATAAAAATTTATTAAAAAAAAAAAATAGATGACTGAGTCATCATTGCCCGTGGCGGCGTCTATGCACTCAGCCCCGTCGACTCTGGCAGGAAACTGGCTTGGCAGGCTAGACCTCACTAAAGAGGACAGCGGGTCAAAATTAATAAATATTTTGTTTATGTTGTGCCATGCAGTGGACGTGGCGCATTCTAAAGGGCCCTGCCCTGAGGAGGTTACAGTCTTAAGATATGATGCAACTGAAGGGCAGGGAAGTAGGGGAGAAAGTATTATGGGATTGTCTCAGGCAACATCTGCACCATACATTTGAGGCAGTATGATACCACTTCAGTAGTCATGGCTTACCCCCCTGGGGCATCCTGGGAACTAGCTTATTAAGGGCACTGAGAGTTGGTAGGAGATCTCTGTTCCTCTCACAGAGCTACAATTCCCAGAATTCCTAGGGAAGAGGGGCTGATTGCTCAAATGCACCAGACAGGTTTGCCCATCCTTCCTAGGGCCCTCCAGATATTGTTGGATGGACTCCAGCTCCCATCAGTCCCAGTCAACATGGCCAATGGTCAGGGATGATGAGAGTTGAGGTCCCACAACACTTTCAGGGCCACAGCCACCACATCCATGGTTTACAGCCCACAAAATAAAAATAAAATAAGAAGAGTTCAAAAAGCAGCATCTATCTATCTCTGTTGCACCTCATGTTCCAATTTGCCACAGGTCAGTCCTTGGAAACCGGTCAGAAAGGTTCAGCTCTTGATTTGAAGCCAACCTGGGAAGCCTCTGGGAACCAGTCTCTTGCTTTCAGGATACTCATCTCTCTGCTCAGTTATTCTTCCATCTGCCTGCTCATCTCTATTAATCTGCGGCTGAATTTGGACACCATCGACAGTAACTCCGAAAACTGACCGAGGATGGAGGCAGACAGATAAATCTAAAGATAGGATAGGATGGGGGAATATGTACACCATATCTTCAGAAGAATCTTTCATGCTTGAAAAAAGAATAACAAAAAAGCAATGTAGATATGGGAAGGGGGTGTGAACAAAACCCTGTATCTGATTAGAACATTTGTCCACATCAGAGAATAATCTCTGACCAGTAACTGGAATAATAGAAAAGTGGATTCCTGATCCGTACAATACTTGCCAGTTCCTTGGTTCACACAAAGCATCGGGGAAGTAATAAGGACTTTCCTCCTTTACTTTTTAGATGAGTTTCTGACACAATGAACCTCTCCAGCAGAAAGGCGATGGGCAGCTAATTGGAACAAGACATATTCATAGAAGCGGCCATCTCAGCAGCAGCCGAGTCGGCATCTATTGATAATCTTCTGACCTTTCGCTCAAATGAATTTCATTTGCCGGTGTCTTTAACAGACAAGGTTCTCTTTTTTTGCAGTAATTGATTTGCAGCCTGGATGGACTGCAGCAGGGACAGCGGTAGGGGACTTTGGGTAGAGGAGGTAAGGCAGCGTTGCCTGAAGGAAGATGGCAGGGCAAGGGAAGGCTGGGAGACTTCCCAGGATCCATTGCTCCAGGGTCCCGATTTTCTGTCCGGATTTAAACTGTTTGAAATATGGCAACCCTACATGGAATGAATGAATGCATGCATGAATGAATGGGAAGACTATGAGAAAGGTGCTAAATTCTGAAATGCAGGAACACATCATGACAACCCTCATAGCCATGCCCCCAGAGAAAAACCAAGCCACATGATTTGTGTTGATCCATGTGTCTCTCAAACTACAGTGATACAGAACATGGTACCCAATCTATTAGGTAGTGAGCTGGCGAAAGAGTGATGCAAGTAGACTTTGGCTGGGAAAACCTGGGTCTGCATTCCTGGTCAGCCATAAAGTTCATTGGGTGACTTTGGTCCAGTCACTATTTGAGCTTAACCAAGCTAACAGTGGGCTCTTTGCAGGTCTGGACCTGCCCTCCAACACCCACACACCCCTGCCAAAAAGATATTTATAGTATCTATCACATAATACTGCTCTGGCAGATGACGGTATTGCTTGGCGGGTGAAGGAAGTGTCACATTCTTGCTTTATTACACCACCAGCAGGTACACATCAGGCATGCAGATACAGTGGTACCTTGGGTTACAGACGCTTCAGGTTACAGACTCCGCTAACCCAGAAATAGTACCTCGGGTTAGGAACTTTGCTTCAGGATGAGAATAGAAATAGTGCTCCGGTGGCGTAGCAGTAGGAGGGCCCATTAGCTAAAGTGATACCTCAGGTTAAGAACAGTTTCAGGTTAAGAATGGACCTCCAGAACGAATTAAGTTCTTAACCAGAGGTACCACTGTATGTAAATTGCAAATGGTTCCAGGTACCTTTTATCATATGTGGTAGACTTGTGAGGTAATGAAAGCTTTGTGGGAGATGATATATAATGAAATGGGGGGGGGGAATGTTGAAAATAAATTTTGTTAAGAAACTAGAAGCTTTTTTATTAGGAATTACAGGTACCGATATACCAAAGGAGCAGGAAAGACTCTTTATGTATGGAACAACAGCCGATCAGATGTTATTAGCCCAGAGTTGGAAAGAAGACAAAGTCCCTACCAGAGAAGAATGGCAAATCAAGCTGATGGACTATGCCAAAATGGCAAAGCTGACTGGAAAACTCAGATACCAAGAGGACAAAAACTTTACAAAAGAATGGGAAAAATTTATAAGCTATTTAGGAGACCACTGTAAGCAGATGGAAACAAGAGCATGATTTTGATTCACTTGTAGTGTAAAAATACTATGGATAATATGGTCTGATATAATAATTGGAGTACTTATAAATATGCAGATGCAGATTCTTAAAATGAGACTCCATGGAAGGAATCGGGGGAAGTACCGAGATTCAGAGAATCCTTTTATACAGATATATCTTTACTAGTTTGTGTTTATTTGTACTTTGTATTTGTAAAATCAATAAAAATGTTTTTTAAAAATAAAATAAAATAAAATAAAGGAGCAGGGGACTTTGAGGAGTGGACTGAGGATGAATCATAGTGGAGGGCAAACCAAACTCACTGGCCTGAGTTTTGGGCAATTGACCTGACCCAAGGGTGGAGGCAATTCTTTCTCAGACTTCCTCCAGACCAGTTAACCTACCATGCCAAAATCCACCCACCAGCCCATCCTGGTGAGGGGCATATTTCATTGGGAAACCTCTTTACACTGTTCCCAGAGAGGCAGCATCCAAAGAGGCCCTTTATGGTTGACACCAAACAGACAAGAGAGAGGGAGAATGAAAATTAAGAATTAAAAATACATTAAAAGCCCTTACTTTGCCCAGGGCTAAGCAAGTGTGCCTTCTCGTTTTTAATTTGCTCTTGCCATTAATTTCAGTGCAGCGAATGCCTTTCGCTTTTAATGGCTCCGTTAATTGCTTAGCGTGCACAGCGATGGGAAGAAACGATTTGCTGCCAGACGACGTGTCCACAGACACATCAGGAGTAACTCTGCCAGTGTAGCAGCCCTGCAAGAGAAAAGGGGGTGGGGATCACCCCTTTAAAAAACCCAGACAGGTGTTTGTTTCTTTGCATGCACAGATGGGACCTTCTATTTGTACAGTGCAATTAATACACCTGTAGGCTAGTGACTGCCTGCCCTGCAATCTGCAGGAATTAATCTGCATAGCATTGTATCGCTTCTGATTGGTTGGCCAGCCTGGCTGCCAGAGAGAGAGGGGGCGGGGCTTCTCTAACTGCCATTGGCCCAGCTTCTCTGCATCATCTCTGGCTGCTACTGGATGAGCCCAGTGAATGACTGAAAAGGTTGGAAGCCTTCAGAAAGGGTTAAATAAGAATTTATGGTACACGCGGGTGGTGCTGTGGGTTAAACCACAGAGCCTAGGACTTACCGATCAGAAGGTCGGCGGTTCAAATCCCTGTGATGAGGTGAGCTCCTGTTGCTCCGTCCCTGCTCCTGCCAACCTAGCAGTTCGAAAGCACATCAAAGTGCAAGTAGATAAATAGGTACCGCTCCAGCGGGAAGGTAAACAGCGTTTCCGTGCGCTGCTCTGGTTCGCCAGAAGTGGCTTAGTCATGCTGGCCACATGACCCGGAAGCTGTACGCCGGCTCCCTCGTCCGGTAAAGCGAGATGAGCACTGCAACCCCAGAGTCGGCCACGACTGGACCTATTGGTCAGGGGTCCCTTTACCTTTACCTTAAAATCCATAGCTAATGCTGAAAAGGAACTCAAAAATTAAGGTACAGTGGTACCTCGGGTTAAGTACTTAATTCGTTCTGGAGGTCCATTCTTAACCTGAAACTGTTCTTAACCTGAAGCACCACTTTAGCTAATGGGGCCTCCTGCTGCCGCCGTGCCGCTGGAGCACAATTTCTGTTCTCATCCTGAAGCAAAGTTCTTAACCCGAGGTACTATTTATGGGTTAGTGGAGTCTGTAACCTGAAGCATATGTAACCTGATGCGTATGTAACCCGAGGTACCACTGTATAGCAGTGGACAGAGAAACAACACAAATCATTTTCAACCATGTTGCAAAACAATCTGCATTGTTCAAATGCCTCCCATGAACTGTGCTCCTAATTGAAATTTTTAATAACTCAAGTGAGAACATCATCAGGCCCCGAGGATAACATCCTGACACTTAACAAACAAAACAAATATTTTAGAAGGACATGTTACTACCCTCCAATGCCAATAATTATTCTTCTTCCCAGGGACTGTGACCTATATTTGTACGCATGATTTTTCTGTGTTTACTTTTTATTCAGTTGTATTTCCCCCCCACCTCACCCTTTATTTCCTTATTTTGTACACGATATTGAATTATAAGCTTCTGACAAAATAAATGAAACGGAATATTAAAAAGAAAAGGGCAGGTGCCTTGGGGAGACATCCCTGGCTGGGCCTGCCTTCCTATTTCTTCTTGACAAACTGGGAGGAAAGGGAGGAGGGAGCTTACGAAATTCTGCAAGAGCCCATCCTGGTTCCAGTAAAAGACGTGGTTTTGCAACACACATTCAGGACCTGTTGTGTATTTTATGCCCTGAAAAGCGCTTTTTTCACAAGCTAGTTTCATCCTGGAAACTTAATGCAGATTGATTTTACATTACTGAGCTGGGGGTGGGGAGGGCATATTATATTCCTGATCCACCCCCCTTCCAATTCCTGGATCCAGCATAGATTCAATTGCTGGAATAGCCAGGCCAACCTAGTAATGGCCCACTAAACATGGGTTGTTAAGGTGACAAAGGGAGTAGCTCTGTGCCAAAGAGCAAATGTGTGCCCCCCCCAGTCCCTCAAGTGATTGTTAGTCAGAAAGACAAAAGGCCGGAGTTCAGGGTTGAGTGCTGTGAGCTAGAAGCTGGATGCAAAGGCTGTAGACTGGGCAGCTGAGAGACAGAGCCATGCCTTATTTCTCCTGGAAGAAACAAGATGCTTGGGAGAGACAAGACCCTTTGGGGTGTTTAATGCTGTGAACCCCTGGATAGCTCAGTAGGTTAGAGCACGGTGCTGATAACACCAAGGTTGAAGGTTCAATCCCCTCCATCATAGGCTCAAGTTGCATATATGTGTTTCTTCATGAAAAAGTACATGAAAATGATGTATAGATGGTATATAACACAAGTACAGATAGCAAGAATGTATAAAACCAGGTCAAACATACATTGGAAATGTAAAGAAAAGGAAGGGACCTTTCACCATATATGGTGGGAATGCAGAGAAATTAAAAAATTCTGGGAAATGATATATAAAGAATTGAAGAAAATGTTTAAAATGACATTTGTAAAAAAAAAAAAAATTTAAAGAAGCATGTTTGTTAGGGATTGTAGGACAAGACCTGCCAAGGAAAATGAAGAATTTATTTATGTATGCTACAACAGCAGCAAGAGTCTTGATAGCACAAGGATGGGAAAATGAGGAAACCCCGACAAAAGAACAGTGGCAAGAGAAATTGATGAACTATGCAGAACTGGCGAAAGTGACATACAAATTGCGAGACAAGGACAACTGTGACTTCAAAGAAGAATGGGAAATTTTTACAAAATATTTAAAAAGACAACAAAATGAACTGGACTCCTTGGCAGGTTTTGAATAAACATACACAAATTTATTGAGGGTAGATAGATAATAAAATGATGTATACAATTTTACAGTATGCAGAGAACAATGTGAGTTGAGAAACCACCGACCTTCTGATCGGCAAGCCCTACCGAGGTAAAACTATTTCGTTAAATGGATTCAACAAAAAAGTCTGATAAGCATTTACACCTCCAGTACCCCTACCACCCACTTGAGACCCCACCCCCTGGGCAACCCCACCACCCATAGGGGATGGCACTGCCCCGTTTGGGAGCCACTGATCTAGACAGAAAGCAGCATGTTGAAGAGGAGTGATTCCTGATCAAGGAAAAACTACTTCTTTCTACAAACTAACCCCAGGTCAGTTTGTACACGGCCTAGATGTGGCGTCATAAGCTCTCCACTGAAAAATAAATGCAAGAGAGAAAAATGTGGAAAGGTTTCTATCGATTTGGGGGGAGCAGAGGCAGCAATTCCACGGGGAGTCAGAGTTGTCTGGTTTCACAGCAAGGGAGGGGGGAAGCGCACCTGACGCCATTCCCCTGTCAGATCACCAGCCGCACTAAGAAGCCTCATGTAAATCTGTCCTCTGGACTCTCCCGCTAAGCAGCTTTGAAGTAGGAAGAAAAACAAACAGCTCACTGATCTCAGCACTGCAAGTAAATTAAATGTCTGCTTCTGTGGCAGGTGGTGTGGTTTTATAAATAGAACATGAGGCCCACGCGGAAGACACAAACCCCTGCGTACTCACATACTCTTACGGTGGGGATGGAGGGGAGAGGGGCAAAGTCAGGGTACACTGCAGACATAGTTTCCAAATTGTAAAGGACCTTCTAATCAAAGTGGCACTACAGATTATTTTGCCGTGCAATAGAGGCAGAAGGGGCCGTTCCTACGACAGGGCTCTTCAGCTGCTGGCATTTGCCTTCAGTCCTATCTACCTTGCTTGTTCTCAAATCGGATCCACCATTTTTTATTTTTTATTTTGTTCCTTCCAAGGAAGGGTTATGCTGGGGTAATTGAGCTGTCAGCCCGGATATGTGGAGAGAAGTTTTATTCTAGGGTTCTGCTGAACATTTGCAGCCAAACTTTTTTTAAAGTGTGCAGCAAAGGCACTACAGTCATACCTCGGGTTACAGACCCTTCTGGTTGCGTTTTTTTGGGTTACGGACCTGCCAAAACCCGGAAGTACTGGAACGGGTTACTTCCGGGTTTTGGGAGTCCTGCATGTGCAGAAGCACTAAGTTGCACTTTGCGCATGCACAGAAGTGCCGAATCGCAACCCGCACATGCGCAGACGCGCTGCTGCAGGTTGCGAACATGCATCCCACACGGATCACGTTCACAACCCGAGTGTCCACTGTAAACATTCCCAAAACCTCCCCTTTCTGCACTGGTTAAAATCATCTTAGAGGCTATGCTTGGCTGTTGTTTCTCCACCCCTTGAAAAGGGGGGAAAGAGTGCTGTCATACCCGATCCGATTTGGCTACATGGCAATGATACAAAGGGCAAACTAAGCCAACTCCTAGTGAGGGCAAGGCCTGCTCAGAGAACATTGCCCTCACCCTGAACTGGCTTCTTTTGCCACAATATCTTTTTTTTAAAAAAAAAAATATTGGTTTTTCCACTTTTATAAAGACAAAACACACACAAAAAAGACACAAGACAAGAACATGTATAAATTCCGAAAATCCTAGTTTCCTAACCCTATTCCCAGACTTCCCCCCACCCCCCCTCGTGCATCCCAATTCCCAAGATTGTGTCAGCAATTTGGTGTTTCTCCTCTTAACCATCTTATTACCTTTTTTACAAAGAAATATAGATTTTTCCTAAGTTGGACTCAAGTTCTCTTCCGTCGATTTCTCATTTTGTCTTAATTAAAAGTCATATTAACTAAACCTAAAGGTCTTGAGTGTTTTTAAGATTCTCTTCTTCCCTCCCTCCCATCCCCGGTTTTTGTCCCTTCCAAATACATATCCAGAATAGCAGTTCTTAGCCTGGGTTCCTCACGTCCGAGGCTTTCAAATCTCTTTCAGTCCCTCTCCGCCGGTCTTGTTGGTAGTCCTTTATGTCGGTCATCAAGTCTGGAAAAAGTTCTTTTGCCATCAAACCATATTCTCTTCCCACAAGGACATTTAAAAGCCACTGCTGAAAAATTTCCACAAATCCTGCATCTTCAAAGTCAGAGTCAGCATGGAGGCCCCAATCATATTTCTTTGTTTTAAGTTCCTGTGTTCCATAGACTCCCGGGGCCTCCTCCTTCATCTTCTTCATCTTTCGCAGACTTGTGGTAGATGTAGTCCAAAAATCTCCTTGCTTGTATTCCACAGATGTCGGCTTTTGGTTGTTACTTCCCAGTTTTACTTTCTCTTTTTCTTGTTTAGTCTCTTCCACCTCTTCAGATATCAGTTCCCATTCAGCTGTGGATTCTTTCTCATTCAGGTCCTCAATACATACAGCAGAGCTGCCTGTTCCAGACGTCAAGGTCATAAGTTGTTTATTCATAGCTAAGCTCTGCTCTTGTAGAGTTCCCACCAATTGAAACATCCTTTCGATTTCCACTAGTAACTTTCCATCCACAGCCATTGTATCCATTGTAGTTTCACAGAATTCCCCCTAGGGGGAATCTGGTTACTTATTAATCTTTTCTCCAACAATCCTTTAACTTATTTTTATTACTTTGTTTCCAACAATCTTGGTTCAATTGTAGCTCATCTTAGTCCAGAGGGATCTTAAATAGGAATTTTTCCACTCTAAACTGCCCGCTTGACAGCTTTGACAGCTGTCAAACTCCACAGCTCTTACACAGGCACAGAGACAGGACGCTCCCGGGCCCGGGAGGGGGGGTTGTTTAAAGCAAAAAGAAGGCTTCCCAGTCTCCACTCTCCAGCTCAAAATTTCTTTTAACTAAATCTTGGAAGTTAGTGTCCTTTTTAACTCACCCCTCCAAGGGTAGGCTCTCCAGCTTAGCACTTTGTCGTTGCTTAGATCGTCTGCAAGGGGGGGTGCGGACTTCCTTTTAGCACACCCCCCGGTCGTCTCCAATTCAGGGTAATGTTTTTAAGATCCAATTCCGTCTTACTCACGGGTTCTTTCTTTTCAGTCCAAATTTCAAGGAAGGAAGTCAGCGCTCTCTGGTCATGGCTCGCGGCTTCACTCCACCGAGGTAGCGATCGACTCTCAGTGCCACGCCGCCCTCCGTATCCTCTCCGCAGCCTTTAAAAAGGCTCTTCGTGGATCGGGGGGCGCTTAAGGCACCCGCCGAGTCTTCAGTCCGCAGGCTTCCGCACCTGCGGTTTTTAAGGGTCCCCGCGTCACCGGCGCGGCAAAGACCCGTCCTCGGTTGAGCCGATTCCCTCCGCAGCTCGGAGGGAATCCGCCATTTCCAAATCGCGCCAACCCGGAAGTCCCCTCTTTGCCACAATATCACAATATGCACAGTTCTGATTCACTACATGATAACTCTCTTATTCAGGTTGGATGACCCTGGATGGCAAACAGATATGCAGTATAGGAATAAAAAAATAATTGCAATTAAAACTTCTAAAAGCAGCTTCAGTTAAAAGGATTCCTTCATACCCTGATCTTAGAATTGACAGGAACAATATTCTTCAGCCACCAAACGCCTGGGTAAGTAGGAATGTTTTCAATTTACTCCTGAAAGTGAATAATGGTGGAGACAGACACACCTCATTAGGGAGGAAACAAAAATAGTATGTTACTGGTAAGTTTATATTGGACCATCCACACATCAATCCATTTTATTATTTGTTCTGTGGTGCTTCCCAGATGATACCACATTATTACTACCCAGAGGGGCGCACACTTCTGCTATAGCAAAACAAAAGAGGAAAGCATACCCACACACCCCATGAACATTTGTGGTACAAAACATTCTAAGATTTGAGCAGGAAGCTAACAGGACATGCCCCCAGCTGGAAAAGAAGCAGTATTTTTGCTCCACATTTTTTTGCAAGTACAAACAGTATTGAAAGCGAGATTGTGTACAAGTGCCCTGATAATAACGAGCACTAATTGTTTTATTTCATTTACAACAACTCTATTTCCCTTAATATATCCTTTTAAGTTGTGTACAGAAAAGTAAAGTGACAAGAGACAACTTAAGCAGCAGCAAATTTTACAAAAATGAACGGCTGCGTATAAAACTGTTACGTTGGTGCTAAATTACTAACACGTATAAAGCAATTATCAGTTCCTTCTTCTCGCATGCCTCCCCTCTCAGCCTCCTGGCTCTCACCCAGGGCCCAAACAAACCCACAAAATAAATCACAAAGGCTCCTGGAGACTGCTGATAGCACCCATCTTCCACCCTATGTTTGCTTTTTATGGGTAGGCCCAAGGAGAATGAGGTTCATCCTCAGGCTGCTGGCCGCTGAGTCCCATACAGCCCCGCTTCCCATGTCCAGTTCCACATACAGCAGCTTGGTGAGTTTCCCAGGGGGTCCCAAGGGTCAGGAAAGGACAGCCATCCACTCACAGTTCTTTCTCCAGCTTCTGCCCTCTTCTCCTTCAGCTACTTAATAATCATGAATCCACAATTTAAAAGAATGACTGGAGGGGGCTGAGTTTTAAAGAATGCATTTTAAAAGCCCCCTTTAAGCAGCACGCAAGTGTGTTTTATCTCTCACACAGCTATGAAGCAAACCTCTGAAGCTTTATATGAATTTTGTGGGCACCAGGATTTGTAAATGTGCAGTTCCTGTTGATGTGTTGTTAAGAGCAAAGGGCTGGGCACCGGAATTGTTGAAAACACACACGCAGACACACACACACACTTGCACAATTACACTCCCCGTTCCCTAATTTAAGGCCGGTTTGACCTGGAAATTAGTCCTCGAAGGCACAGCAGGCCAATTAAGACAAATGACCCACCATGAGGGAAATGGTCTTATTGCTACCAAAGAGGGCAAATCTGAGTTATAGTCTCAATTTTCTCCATGCCTGACAGATTTGGAATAAGTTCAGGGAACAGGTCAAGTGGCTGGCTTCTCGTTTGCTGATCCTACACATGCACAAAAAGATGTTCCCATCCATCTCTCTGGGGTGGGTTACCCAACGCCCCGATCTTGTATCTCCCCTTCGCAGATATTTCTTGACAACCTTCCCTGAAGATCATTTAGTAAAGCCTGACTTGCAGTGCTGCATCTAGTCATCTATGCTGAGTTTTTGGTGGAATCATATCCTCCTAGGAGCTCAGAAAGGTATACAGATCTCTCTCTCTCTCTCTCTCTCTCTCTCTCTCTCTCTCTCTCTCTCTCTCTCTCTCTCTCACACACACACACACACACACACACCATTTTATCCTCTCAACAATCTGTGAGGTTGGCTGGAATGGGAAATGATTGTCCTTGGGTTACCTATAGAGCTTAACAGCTGAATGGGGAGTTGAGAGCAGGTCTTCCTGGTAAGAGTAAGACCCGCAAACCAGTTCACCACACTGGCTGTCGGGAGGGGCTGTAACTCAGTGGGAGAGCACCTGCTTGGCATGCAGAAGGACCCAGGACCAATCCCCAGGGCCTCCAGTTAAAAGTATGAGGTAGCCTGGAGACCTCAGAGAACAGATAGTTCGCTATGCTGATGGAAAAACCCTCAGAAAGTGTATTGTTAGCCCAGAAATGGAAGCAAGAAGAAATTCCGATGAAAGAAGAATGGCAGACAAAATTACTGGACTATGCAGAATTGGACAAAATGACAGGAAGGATTCGAAACCTGCAGGACCAAGAGATTTACAGAAGATTGGAAGAAGTATATGAATTATTTGAAGAGAAACTGTAATCAACAAATTACGCTAGTAGGACCACAAGAAGTTTTGTAAGGAGAAATATACAAAGTGTTACAAAGTAAAAAAAGATAGAGATATTGGTTATGAGTTTGAAATGTAATAGGGAAAATAAGAAATGCATACTAAGAGATTAGATTGGAAAATTTTCAGACAGGACTGATGGAAGTCAAAAAAATTGAATAAGATGTAAATGTATGTTTAATTATTGTTGAAAATTGTATGTTAAAAAAACATATATATATATATATATATATATATATATATATATATATATGATGGAAAAACCCTAGGAAGGGCCCATCACTCCATGGACAAGCCATGGCCTTGCAGGCAGAAGACCCCCAGGCTCTGCCCTAGACCTTGAAGAGTGACTGGCAGTCACAGGTCACATTCATACTATATATGTGAAGCACTATAATGCCACTTTTTAAAAAACCTTGCTTTCCCCCAAGGAATTCTGGGAGCTGTAGTTTGTTAAGGGTGTTAAGAGTTTGAAGACTCCCAGTACCCTCACAGAGCTTAAATCCCAGAGTGTTTTAACCATCTTCACGGGGAATGTGCAGACTTCCCCAATAGCAAAATACAGACACTGCAAAAATCAGAGGAAAAGCAGGGCCACAAACTCACAAAACAGGCAACTCTGCCCTCCCCAGCAAGCAACAATGCCCCCCCCCTGAACTCAGGTTTTTTTTAATTGAGGGGATGCATCCCATTTCGCCACCTGAGGCAAAACGAGACTGTCATACTGTGATGCCATGAGCCTGCGCTGCTGCCCCGCTGTTGCCTCACCATGCTGCCAAAGCCTCCCTTTTTCCTGGCTTGCATGCCAATGCCTGCTTCTCTGCTGGCAGGGCAGGTGGGGTCTTTATAGGAGCACCGCCTCTTGGGCTTCCGCTGCCTGAGGCAGCTGCCTCACTCCACTTCATAGGTGAGCTGGTCCTGTCAGTTGGAAACAGCATAAAGTAGCATTTTATATGTTCAGATACTTCTGCATAAAAACATATATAAGAGGATGAATTAAATAGCTGACAATGTGCTGCCCCTTTGAGGATGCCCAAAACCTGCCCCCTGAGGCTGGCTGACACCTCACCTGTCCCATAACAGGACCAGCCTCTTATGGCAAACCACTTCCTCCTTGATAGCCATCATCACTTTTAAGGTCCTCCTACTCCAGCTCCTAGGGATGCGGGTGGCGCTGTGGGTTAAACCACAGAGCCTAGGACTTGCTGATCAGAAGGTCAGCAGTTCAAATCCCCGCGACAGGGTGAGCTCCCATTACTCGGTCCCTGCTCCTGCCAACCTAGCAGTTCGAAAGCACGTCAAAGTGCAAGTAGATAAATAGGTACCAGTCTGGCAGGAAGGTAAACAGTGTTTCCGTGCGCTGCTCTGGTTCACCAGAAGCGACTTAGTCATGCTGGCCACATGACCCGGAAGCTGTATGCCGGCTCCCTTGGTCAGTAAAGCAAGATGAGCACTGCAACCCCAGAGTCAGCCACAACTGGACCTAATGCTCAGGGGTCCCTTTACCTTTACCTTTTACTCCAGCTCCTACTTCTGTACCAAGTGTGGAGAGCCTTTGGCTCTCCAGATCCTGCTGAACTGCAGCTCCCATCAACCTCAGCAAGAGTTGCCAATGGCCAGGGGTGATGGGCATTGTAGTTCAGCAACATCTGGTGGGCCAACAGTTCCCCACACCTGTTTGATACCAAAGTCTCCTTGAGGGGCACAAGGACAGAGACGCATCAGTATTGATGCTTCTCTGACACCAACTGTTCTCTCTCGTTCCCTCCTGCAAGCTTTTCCTTCCTTTTGCCACCATGGGATGCAGAAGCAAAACCATTTAGATGCACGAGAGAACCATTCCCTCCCCCTCCAGGGCAGGCAACTCCATCTTCCCGGCAGCCAGAAGTAATTACTTTGCACATTGTTGCCTGTCTGGGATGGTGAGCACAACGGGGTACATGTTTTGCTCACTGTAGCAGCCACTGTGGGTAATGAGACTTTGCATGCAGTGTTTGCAAACCCAGAGTGCTGGCCAAATGCAGCTCTTTAGCAGCTGTTCTGTGCATGGAGGAAAGAGGAAACAGCGGGATCCAGCAAGGGAATCTTAAAAACTAGTCACCAAGGGGAAGGGGAATGGAAGTAGGCTAGCCAAGGAATTGACCCCTGTGGCTTTGCCTGCACTAGAGATATCTCTGAAACTCATATTGCTTGGCTTTGAAATATGAACCCTGCAGCTCACAATGCTTACTTCCAAGGCAAGGAGCACATTGTGAAGCCATAGTTCTTCTCTGGCTGATTTTTATTTCAGCCGGAGAAGAATTTGATTCCTTCCTCTGCCCTACCTACTGGCCATAAACTGTGGGTGGGAGTGCTCTAGGAGAAGCAGACCTTGGGAACTGCAGCTCAAAGATAACTAGCATCTACAATGGTTCTTTGGAAAACTACACACCCCAGGTCTGCTTGTGCCTATGGGATGAGGAGGGACATCTTGCTAGCATTGCAGGAAGTAGCAGCCTGGTAAGTGAAGGCCTTGAAGAAGGGATCAGACCCCCGTCAGGTTTCCAATGACATCTTCCAGGGCATGTGAGGATCTGATTTGGTTCAAAACTGAGTTTTGGAGCTATTCTCCCATTTGGTGGGGGAGATTGTTTTCTGAACCCAGTTGCAAACCTAAATGGGAGAGGGGGGTTGCTCCATAATTATCTGCATTAGACTAAAGCACCCTCCACTAAACATGTGCCTTCCAGATGTATGGGGACTGCAACAGCCGCAGTATTATATGGCCTTGCTGGTTGGGGTTGTTGGGAGTCATAGTCTGAAACATCTGGAAGACACCAGGTGGACGGAGACAGGTGCAGGATGTTTGTGTGTGTGTTCTGCATTGTTCTTCATCACACTAGGGCAACCCTTCTCATCCTTGGGTCCCCAGGTATTGTTGGACAACAACTCCCACCATTCATAGCCAGCATGGCCAGTGGTCAGGGATGATGGGAACTGCAGTTCAAGAATATCTGGGGACCCAAGACTGAGAAAGGCTTTTCTAGGGTCTTACGTTTTAAAGGTTTAAGTACCGTTTAAAGAACCTTAAGAAGAGAGAGCAACAGTGTGTGCTGAAGACCTTCCTCTTTCAACAAGAGAAGGGTTTTATTTTTAATCCCAGAAGGTATTTGTATCGAATCTGAAATTTTACCATTTCTACAACTCTGTGATTCTGTTAAAGAAAATAATTATGCACATCTATGCCACAGCAGCAAACATTATATGGGACCCTCCAGATGTTTCAGACTACAATTACAATCAGCCTCACTCTGCACAGCTATGTTGCCCAGTTAATCAAGATGCCTAACAACTTAATCCAGGCATAGGCAAACTCCGGTCCCCCAGATGTTTGGAACTACAGTTCCCATCATCCCTGACCACTGGTCCTGTTAGCTAAGGATGATGGGAATTGTAGTCCCAAACATCTGGAGGGCCGGAGTTTGCCTATGCCTGGCTTAATTGATCAAAGGGTACAACTGGTCCCATCTTCTAGTGCTCTGGCTAACGAGAAGAAAGACTCTGGCATGATTGACAAGCACATGGTATATTATGCATTTCCCCCTTTTATTAAAATGCAAATTTCTAGTAGCAGAAATGATTGAACACTACCTTTTGAACACTTGCATTTTTATTTAAGTGGCTTCACATTGACTTCTGATGGCTAGCCCAACTCTCCCAAAAATCCTGGCCACAGGATCCCTCTCCCTTCTCTGAGCTGTCAACCACTTTTTGCACATTTTGCAACTGATGAGTTTCCAATGCCTTTAAAGAGTCATCAAGCAGCAGCCATTTGTCTTCATTTCCCACAAGCTATTTGGGCTCAGGAAGAGACACTTTGCAAGGGACCAGGGAGGATGCCAAATACCCCTGGCTTCTCTCCCTAACAATCTAGTGATCGTTTGGCAACATCCGAAGACTGCCTGGAATGAACATGGAATGGGCTTGTGTACAGCAGTCGCTTGGCAGCAGAGGTGTGCTAAGGAGCAGGAAGATGGTCTGACTGGCCACAGATAGGGCTGGCATCTCCAGCAAATCAACCGAGCCTTCTCCAACCAGATGCCCCCCAGGTGTTTTGGACTTCAACTCCCTTCAGCCCCAGTCAGGGCTGGGCCATAGTCATCCTAACACCAAGACCTCTGAAAATTCATACTCCCGGCTGAAATTGGCCTCTATGCTCAGTTCCCATCTGTTGTGTCCACCTGCTGTGTTTAATTGCCCAGAATGTACTTACTACCTTGCCTATAGGTCATTAAAATCCTAGGTATGCATTTTATATAGCTATGATCCCAGCAGGACAGTAGATCTATAAAGATGTATGCTCCCATAGGATCAGGTTTAGAAACAGGCCCTGCACTGGTTGAAGGAAGGGGGGTGCAGGGTATTAGTGGCATTGGGCTGAGGGCCTCTTGAAGTCTGACTCCAGCCCTGTGCAACAAACCCCAAAGCACAGATAATGAGGTACCCAGTGGAAATCCTTACTGGCCGTGACATGCCCAGTGACTAAAATTCAAAAGAAGGTGGTGCAATAGAGTTTCTCCCGTTATCTCTCCTCATCAACCATCACAGAGACAAAAGATTCTTAATTAGGCTGAAGGCACTGCTTCAAATGGTAGATCCAAGACACAAGGTTTTTTTTGGGGGGGGTCATCTATATCTGCAGAAACTCAACATTTGGGAACAGTTGTCAAAGCATGAACCATGGAACAAACTTACAGGGGGAAACAGCACAGGTGTTTGACTAAAGGCAGGTTGTGGGTGCCAACTGTCATCAAATAGTTGGACTACTGAATATGTTTGTATTTTTTTATTTTTGAAAACGTGGTGAAATATTCTTTGGCACCTGAATTTTGTTGGAAACAGGGCTGGGCTCATCTCCCCTTTATTATAACCAATGAGTTACACAACTTTTAACATGTCACTGTTGTAAATGCTCCGAGTGAGAACCGGTCAACAGAATGGTCCAGAAGTCATTTCTGCCTTGTTGGAATGCACTAATTGTCCGATATGTGGCAATGTTTATTGAAATGGGCAATGGGAATGCTTGGTTGTGAAGCCTCTTCTGGCTACAATGACTGGCTCAGCTGCCTTTATTTCATAGGGGAGGAGAGAGTGGGTTGAACAGGCTCTGCTGCTCAAATCCTAAAGAAGTGGCAACACAATGCAGGAGGGTCTTAGTTTAAGCTTTGCAAGCGCCAATGATTGCTGTTTGCTGTGCATGAAAGGCCCAACAATTGGTTGATTGCAAAGAGCCATACAGTACATGGCACTAAGCAAGCCCCAACAATCAACTGATTGTCGGAGATTGCATAGAGCCACACACAGGGCTTTGAAGCCCTGGCAATCAGCTCTCCCCAAAAGCTGTGCATTAAGCTTCATGCCATTTTCACATGGCCATCTTCAGGTACCCATCTAGGGGAGGTACTGAAGGTGGTTCCCCAAGGAAGGGCCTTTTCTACAATGGCTCCTCAGGGAGGGGTGTCTGACTCAAACCTCAGTGGAAGGCTTTTAGCTGATTGCTGTTTAATGATGATTGCTAGTGATGCATTTATGGTGGGAAATGTGTACTTGGAGAGGTGTTTAGAGCGATCACTATCAATTACTGTTGTAGGGTGTTTTTAATATTTATTTGCTCACTACGCAAGTCACCTTGAGACCTTTGGGCAGAAGGTGATGCATAAATAAAGTAATATTATTAATAATAATATAACAATTAATGGCACAAAACAATGTGTGTAATACTTTTAACATTATGCACGCAAGCTACATAATAACCTACAATCTCAAGAGAAGCTAGCGCATATTTGCAAGAAACAAATACAATCAAGCTTAGAAAGAATTGCACTGAAAACACGTCCTGCATGGTTTTTTTAAAAAAAACACACACCATAAAATTAAAACAAATGGAAGCTGGAAAGGCTTTCTTGAGGCCCTCAAGATTTGGAGCAAAACAGAACGATAACGGTGAATATTTCAGGGAAATGTTTAATTTTTCACACCAGCCTGTTTTTGCTTCAACTCGGAGTCTGACATCAAAGCTCCCCTTTGTTCTATGCAGAGACAGAGAGAGAGAGAAGGAAAGACCATAATGTAGCTATACAAGCTGCTGTTTTTGAAGGGTTTCCCACCCAAATGTATATCCCCGGTGGATTTTCCCTTGTCTACAGGAGGGCTACATACTGGGTTCTGAAGACCATCTTTGTGCATGCATCCATGTTTGCTCAATGACACAGGCTTAGGCGACACATTCCATGGAATTTCGTGTTTATGGTGTGGGTGTGGGTGTGGGTGTGTGGGTGTGGGTGTGTGTAAATAAAAAACAACTTAGGCAGACCATGGGTCATAGTGGAGAAGGATGGTCAGAAAAAGAGGCAGCTGAATCCTTTCTCCTTCATTCGTTTTCAGCTTAAAATCAACCTACCTGACCTGCCCATCCTATATGTTCTACCTCCACAGCCAGAGGCAGTGATGCTTCTGAATATTGGTTGCTGGAAACTGCAGGAGAGGAGAGTACTGTTGTGAACAGGACCCGCTTGTGGGCTTCCCAAAGGGATCTGGTTGGTCACAGGACACTGAACTAGGTGAGCCTCCAACCTGACCCACCAGGACTCAGAAGATGTTCTTACACTTTTTCCACCCATGGAGGAAATTATTCCAATGTACAGAGGCAGCCCACTCAGTGAGGTCTAAGAAGCATCATTCTCCATGTTTTCATTCTGATCTCTTTGCTTTTCATGTGATTCTGTTATGAATTCCCTAATGTTGTAGTTCTTCTTGAACTGTACAGAGCTCACTTCTCAGCAAGCTGTTTGTTCACATGCAGGATATTCAGGCTGTCCGGTCCCAAGGTCACTGCCATCAGGTTATCAATATGTCAAGCTTGTCTATTGTCATCACTGAAATCTTGTTGTTTGGAAACATCAGCATCAACCAAACCCATCTAAAAGATGCCTTCTAGTTCTTCATGAGCATAAAACTGGCCAAGAAGTTGAAGGTTCATATGGAGGAGATATATGCTAGGAAAGCCAACCTGGTATGCTCCAGAGGTAATTGGACTACAATTACAATCAGCTTTAGCCAATGCTCAGGAATGATGGGACTAATAGTCCAACAACCTCTGGACTGTGAATATCTGGCTAGCCCTGCCATATGCAATGGCCTGTGAAACTATTACCATCAGTGATGAGAGTTTTCTAGTTCATGCAGCAAAGAGTTTTCTGGGAAATGTGTTTAATGATTTCCCCAAGTTTGATGGGTCTTTCACTGCAATGATGCAATCATATGGCAATTTACTTATGAGCATGTCCCATTGACCACAGTAAGACTTACTTACTTCATCTTGACTCTCCCAGGTGGTTTGCAAACTTCTGTATGCAGTTTGCTTATGCATACAGCCTGTAGCCAGAAATTAACTATTTTGGCCTTACCCAATGCTAAGCTCCAAAACTATTTGGTTCCTCTCTGATCTCTAACAGTCGGGAAGCCACTGTTTTGCACTCAGAGATGGAGGTGAGTTGACATTATATAGATAGCCTAAATCAGGGGTCAGCAAACTTTTTCAGCAGGGGGCCAGTCCACTGTCCCTCAGACCTTGTGGGGGGTTGGACTATATTTTGGAGAGAGAAAATGAACGAATTCCTATTCCCCACAAATAACCCAGAGATGCATTTTAAATAAAAGCACACATTCTACTCATGTAAAAACACGCTGATTCTCGGACCATCCACCAACTGGATTTAGAAGGCGACTGGGCCCCCGGGCCTTAGTTTGCCTACCCATGGCCTAAAACTTGTGTCCTGTTTAGTATAGTTGGGTTTTACATTTTCATGTTAAAATCCATGTTTTGTGTTCAATTTTTTGCCCCAGCACCATTCTGGGAGGGGAGCACATTAAGCCATCAATCAATCATGCTTTTGTAACTGTCAGGGTTGTTGTTGTTGTTTACACATGTACAGGATGAGCAGGTATAATAGGGGGTGAAGCAGCAAGAATACAGGAAGTTCTAGTTCTTTGAGAGGTGTCTCTTGGCAAAGGCAAGAGCCCAGAGCCCATATGAATGAGTCAGTAACAATGCAAGCTTGGCAAGCTTCTTTGCCTAGTCAGCCTCATGTGCTGAGCTGACAAAACTACAATTTTGAAGATAAGCTGATTCAGCAGGAAAAAGGGATAGATTGAAGGTTCTACTCTTATGCGCTGGGAAAACCCAATGAGTGACTGTAATTAACAATCAATGGAGCCGATTGAAATTGACTTGAAAGGTTGCATGGGAAACAGTGCCAATAAGCTAATGGTTTTTGCAAGCACGGCAAGCAAACAAGCAAAACAGCTTAGTGCCTTGAAGGTGGGCTTGCACAGACCAGCAGAAACCTCTGTGACCCTCACTTGACCCGTCAAGAAGCCACCAACTCCAGCTTTCCCATATTTTGAGCATGAAGGAAGAAGCAGCTCCTCTTATGCTGTGGCATCATCTGATCTCTCCTAGCTAGAAAATGCCAGGCACTGCCAAAGCGTGTAAGGAGCAGCTCCAATGAAAGACTGCTGGGGTGAAAAGATTGGCATAAGGGCAACAGCATCATTGGTTGGCAGTTCCTGTTCCTTTCTCTTGGGCAGAAGCATCAGTACGTGATGGGAATGTTGTTGTTGTTTAGTCGTTTAGTCGTATCCAACTGTTCGTGACCCCATGGACCAGAGCACGCCAGGCACCCCTGTCCTCCACTGCCTTCCGCAGCCTGATCAAACTCATGCTGGTAGCTTCAAGAACACCATCCAACCATCTCATTCTCTGTCGTCCCCTTCTCCTTGTGCCCTCCATCTTTCCCAACATCAGGGTCTTTTCCAGGGAGTCTTCTCTTCTCATGAGGTGGCCAAAGTATTGGAGCCTCAGCTTCACGATCTGTCCTTCCAGTGAGCGCTCAGGGCTGATTTCCTTCAGAATGGAGAGGTTTGATCTTCTTGCAGTCCATGGGACTCTCAAGAGTCTCCTCCAGCACCATAATTCAAAAGCATCAATTCTTCGGCGATCAGCCTTCTTTATGGTCCAGCTCTCACTTCCATACATCACTACTGGGAAAACCATGGCTTTTACTATACGGACCTTTGTTGGCAAGGTGATGTCTCTGCTTTTTAAGATGTTGTCTAGGTTTGCCATCGCCTTTCTCCCAAGGAGCAGGCGTCTTTTAATTTCGTGGCTGCTGTCACCATCTGCACTGATCATGGAGCCCAAGAAAGTAAAATCTCTCACTGCCTCCATTTCTTCCCCTTCTATTTGCCAGGAGGTGATGGGCCCAGTGGCCATGATCTTCGTTTTTTTGATGTTGAGCTTCAGACCATATTTTGCGCTTTCCTCTTTCACCCTCATAAAAAGGTTCTTTAATTCCTCTTCACTTTCTGCCATCAAGGTTGTGTCATCTGCATATCTGAGGTTGTTGATATTTCTTCCGGCAATCTTAATTCCGGCTTGGGATTCATCCAGCCCAGCCTTTCGCATGATGAATTCTGCATATAAGTTAAATAAGCAGGGAGACAATATACAGCCTTGCCGTACTCCTTTCCCAATTTGGAACCAATCAGTTGTTCCATATCCAGTTCTAACTGTAGCTTCTTGTCCCACATAGAGATTTCTCAGGAGACAGATGAGGTGATCAGGCACTCCCATTTCTTTAAGAACCTGCCATAGTTTGCTGTGGTCAACACAGTCAGGCTTTTGCATAGTCAATGAAGCAGAAGTAGATGTCTTTCTGGAACTCTCTAGCTTTCTCCATAATCCAGCGCATGTTTGCAATTTGGTCTCTGGTTCCTCTGCCTCTTCTAAATCCAGCTTGCACTTCTGGGAGTTCTCGGTCCACATACTGCTTGAGCCTTCCTTGTAGAATTTTAAGCATAACCTTGCTAGCATGTGAAATGAGTGAAATTGTGCGGTAGTTGGGGCATTCTTTGGCACTGCCTTTCTTTGGGATTGGGATGTAGACTGATCTTCTCCAATCCTCTGGCCACTGCTGAGTTTTCCAAACTTGCTGGCATATTGAGTGTAGCACCTTAACAGCATCATCTTTTAAAATTTTAAACAGTTCAGCTGGAATACCATCACTTCCACTGGCCTTGTTATTTGCAGTGCTTTCTAAGGCCCATTTGACTTCACTCTCCAGGATGTCTGGCTCAAGGTCAGCAACCACACTACCTGGGGTGTACGAGACATCCATATCTTTCTGGTATAATTCCTCTGTGTATTCTTGCCACCTCTTCTTGATGTCTTCTGCTTCAGTTAGGTCTTTACCACTTTTGTTCTTTATTATGGTAATCTTTGTACGAAATGTTCCTTTCATATTTCCGATTTTCTTGAACAGATCTCTGGTTCTTCCCATTCTGTTGTTTTCCTCTATTTCTTTGCATTGCTCGTTTAAGAAGGCCTTCTTGTCTCTCCTTGCTATTCTTTGGAAATCTGCATTCAATTTCCTGTATCTTTCACTATCTCCCTCGCATTTTGCTTGCCTTCTCTCCCCCGCTATTTGTAAGGCCTCGTTGGACAGCCACTTTGCTTTCTTGCATTTCTTTTTCATTGGGATGGTTTTAGTTGCTGCCTCCTGTATAATGTTGCGAGCCTCCACCCATAGTTCTTCAGGCACTCTGTCCAGCAAATCTAAATCCTTAAACCTGTTCCTCACTTCCACTGTGTATTCATAAGGGATTTGGTTTAGATTGTATCTTACCTGCCCAGTGGTTTTTCCTACTTTCTTCAGTTTAAGCTTGAATTTTGCTATAAGAAGCTGATGATCTGAGCCACAGTCAGCTCCAGGTCTTGTTTTTGCTGACTGTATAGAGCTTCTCCATCTTTGGCTGCAGAGAATATAATCAATCTGATTTCGATGTTGCCCATCTGGGGATGTCCATGTGTAGAGTCGTCTCTTGTGTTGTTGGAAAAGCGTGTTTGTGATGACCAGCTTGTTCTCTTGACAGAACTCTATTAGCCTTTGCCCTGCTTTGTTTTGATCTCCAAGGCCAAACTTGCCAGTTGTTCCTTTTATCTCTTGATTCCCTACTTTAGCATTCCAATCCCCTATAATGAGCAGAACATCCTTCTTTGGTGTCACTTCTATAAGGTCTTGTAAGTCTTCATAGAATTGGTCAATTTCAGTTTCTTCAGCACCAGTAGTTGGTGCATAAACTTGGATTACTGTGATGTTAAAAGGTCTGCCTTGGATTCGTATTGAGATCATTCTATCATTTTTGAGACTGCATCCCAGTACAGCTTTCGCCACTCTTTTGTTGACTATGAGGGCCACTCCATTTCTTTTACGGGTTTCTTGCCCACAGTAGTAGATATGATAGTCATCCGAACTGAATTCGCCCATTCCCGTCCATTTTAGCTCACTGATGCCCAGGATGTCAATATTTATTCTTGCCATCTCATTTTTGACCACATCCAACTTACCCAGGTTCATGGTTCTTACATTCCAGGTTCCTATGCAATATTTTTCTTTACAGCATTGGACTTTCCTTTCGCTTCCATGCATATCCACAACTGAGCATCCTTTCGGCTTTGGCCCAGCCGCTTCATCAGCTCTGGATCTACTTGTACTTGTCCTCCGCTCTTCCCCAGTAGCATGTTGGACACCTTCCGACCTGAGGGGCTCATCTTCCAGCGTCATAACTTTTATATGTCTGTTGTCTTTGTCCATGGAGTTTTCTTGGCAGGGATACTGGAGTGGCTTGCCGGTTTCTACTCCAGGTGGATCACGTTTGGTCAAAACTCTCCACTATGACCTGTTCATCTTGGGTGCCCTGCTCGGCATAGTTCATAGCTTCTCTGAGTTCTTCAAGCCCCTTCGCCACGGCAAGGCAGTGATCCATGAAGGGGCGTGATGGGAATACACACAGTTATACCAACTGCCAGGGGCTGGACTGAGGAGGAATGGTGAGAGCCGCCTCTCCCTCTCTCTACACCTCCCCAAGAAGAGGAGAACAGTATAGATTTAGAACAGTGGTTTGGAGAAGGGCATAGTTCAGAGGCTGCCGAGGAGAACAGCTGGGAAATATTGGGGGAGCAGCAGCAGGAAGGAGAAGCACTGGAGGAGAGACAGATAACAGACTCAGTGTCTCTTGAAAGCATTCCTAACCCCCTTCCCCCAAAACCAGGTGGGCCGTGAGAGTAGCAGAACAGAAATCTCAAAGGCAGAAAGCACTGGCCAGCCGGTGCAGGAATGATGTAGATTAGGAGGGACTGAAGGGGTGGGACTTTACTTGGAGCAATGCCATTATTTAATAGAGACAGTGTTCCTTTGTCTCTTTCTGTGAATACTGAATAAATTACATGGTAAGCACTTTTTTGGATATCTGCTTTTTTGACTGCCACTGGGGGAGGGATCGTAATTCCCTGAAGCCTTGGCATAAACCTGTTTGCCTTGTGCTATATTTTCAATACTGTTTTTCAGCATTTAGACAAAGCTTGTGCTTTGCAAGGATGCACCCTCATTGGTGACATATCAGGTGTGCTTGCTCCAGGGCCAGCACAGCCATTAAGCACTGTGGTGGCAGATGCCGAAGGGAGGAGAATGAGCACAAGTTGCTAGAGAACAGAGATGAGCATGATCTGTCCTGCACCACCTAAGCTAGCTTCCTGGTGCCCACAAGTGCAATGAAGGACATTGTCCCTTCACCAGGGCTGAAAGAAGTCCAGTCAGATTCAATAGTGTTCTGACCCATGGGTACCCACAGGAGCAAGGCAGCAAGGCAGGTTGGTGGTTGCAGCACCACGGATAGCTCCAAGCGAGCACCTTCCCCTGACTGAGGACTCATCTATAGAGCTGCAAATAAGGATGCTCCCTGTGGCATTGGGCAGGTATTGTGGCATGGGAAACACTTCATTTCTCCAATGTGTCAGTCTCAAGGGAAGGCATCAAATGTTGCAAACACATGAGCCATGCCTAGATCAGGCAGTGGGTGAGCATGATGGCTCTGCTGACTTTTCGAGGTCAAGTTCATGTTGGCGCTCAGAAAATGGGCCAGCCCAGAGGGTGATTGCCCAGTATCACTCAGCTGACCGCAGCACCTCCAGCTCTGCTGACTTTTCGAGGTCAAGTTCATGTTGGCGCTCAGAAAATGGGCCAGCCCAGAGGGTGATTGCCCAGTATCACTCAGCTGACCGCAGCACCTCCAGCTCTGCTGACTTTTCGAGGTCAAGTTCATGTTGGTGCTCAGAAAATGGGCCAGCCCAGAGGGTGATTGCCCAGTATCACTCAGCTGACCGCAGCACCTCCAGCTCTGCTGACTTTTCGAGGTCAAGTTCATGTTGGTGCTCAGAAAATGGGCCAGCCCAGAGGGTGATTGCCCAGTATCACTCAGCTGACCGCAGCACCTCCAGCTCTGCTGACTTTTCGAGGTCAGGTTCATGTTGGTGCTCAGAAAATGGGCCAGCCCAGAGGGTGATTGCCCAGTATCACTCAGCTGACCGCAGCACCTCCTGGGATAAAGTAGCATTGTATCACTACTTTAGCTTCATAGGGCAGCGGGATTTAAGCTGGACCTCTCTCATCCCACCTTCTCTGCACAAGAATCTGTTGCACCGTTTTTCCTTTTGTCCTCCATATGTTGCTATTGCCAAGGCCGTCACCATCCACTTTCCCCAAGACTTTTTGGGCTATCACAGGAAATGTTTGTCCCTGCTTTTCAGAAAAGATGGAACGTTTTGCAGTGGAAGAGGCACGGAAGAGGCCTCTATGTTCTGTTTTCCTTGCAGAGCACAAACAGAATTTAGAAGCAGGAACGTTCTGTTCACAAGCAAACCTAATCCCCACAAACAATACCTTCCAGCCCAGCTAACACAGCAACAAATCTTCTCTTATGTGGCTGCAACTTCGACACCTAATCCTGTCTCCCAGCAGGCCGGCAGACAGCCAAGGCATGGGAGGGGGGCAAGGGGAGAGAAGGCCTGATGCTCAAAGTGAAAGCAGTCACTCCCCATCACAGGGAAAATATTGTCAACAACTGTTTTCCCTCCTGTGGCTGCAGCAAAGATGTTTTCAACCCTCCATTTTGGATGCTCCTCACAGAGGCGAATCTGACGATTTTGGTTTCTCTCAGTTCCTTATTTTCCCCCACATTAAGCTCGATTATCGGCATTTCCTCATCAGTATTCAGATTTGCGGGTGGGGTGAAGTCCTCGTGAAAACTCAACTACATTTGGGTGCAAAAAAAATATTCTAATGTATACATTTTGCAAAGCATTTTACCCTAATATAACGCAATTTTAAAACATTTTTGCCAGTTGCCTTGGCTTGGTGCCCTGTGCAGGGAAACTGCCTGGACCACCCTAAATCTGGCACTGATGGAGGCAGTAAAGCTTCTGAATACCAGTTGCTAGAAACTTCAGGAGGGGAGAACACACATGTCCTGCTTGCAGGTTTTCCTTAGGCACCTAGTTGGTCACTATGAGAACAGGATGCTGGACTTGATTGGCTTTTTCGCCTGATTCAGCAGGGCTCTTTTCCTGCCCTTATGTAAAATTTCCATTTCTAGCTGGGCTTAAGACCCATATTGTGCTGGCCCTGGGGGTAACTAGAGAAATGCGGTCCAGGTCCGGTCCAGAATCCGACGGTTCCGCTAGGAGTCAGTCCAATGGGGCCAAGGCAGGAAACGAGGCAGAATCTGACATACAGCAATGTTGCTCCCACAACCTGGGTCAGGGACCGGCAGCCTTTATCTTTGTTGGGGTAACGACTGGTCCTGATCCCCCGGTGACGCACCTCCCTGTTTCGCCTGAAGGCGAGCACTCCTCCTGCGAGTACTCAGGTCTCTCCTTCTCTCAGACCTTAGTCTCTGCAGCTCGGGAGATGTCGGTGGGTTACTAGACCCAGGGGCCGCCTCAGCCTCCCCTGACCAAACCGGTAGTGGAGCAGCTGTAAGTGATTGCCCAGCTGAAGGCAACGAGGTAATCCCCGCATCTGGAGCCAGGGCAGGCTCAGGCCCCTGACTCGGCTCAGCTGGTGTTTGTTGCAGGGGCACCTGTGCAGGCTGGGACTCTTCAGGATCAGGCCCCAGACTTGGTTCAGACAATGCCTGTGGCAAACGATCCAGTGTAGACTGAGACCCCTCTGGTTCCGAGTCCGAGCCTGAGTCCCAGGCCATCACATATACAATGGTACCTCGGGTTAAGTACTTAATTTGTTTCGGAGGTCTGTTCTTAACCTGAAACTGTTCTTAACCTGAAGCACCACTTTAGCTAATGGGGCCTCCTGCTGCCACTGCGCCGCTGCTGCATGATTTCTGTTCTCATCCTGAAGCAAAGTTCTTAACCCGAGGCAATATTTCTGGGTTAGCGGAGTCTGTAACCTGAAGCGTATGTAACCTGAAGTGTATGTAACCCAAGGTACCACTGTGTGACTTAAGAGTGGCTCATCTCTCCCTGGCCTTATAATCACACTTTTTTTAAAAAAAAAAAGTTTTCCTGAACATCAGTCTCCCCATGCTTCAGCCGACTTTCCCACTGCCAGCTCCAGCTTGCCATGCTCTGACCGCGCATGAGCTGCGCATGGATGGTTTTGAGAATTGGCCCAGCTGGGTCAGACCTTGCCACCTGCCAGCCTTCTAGTCCAAAGCTCAGCTGGAGGGAGGCCCGGTTGCGTCCCCCCATCCATTGGCACATATCCCATTTGATGGTCCACGAGCCTGGATGAGATGGAGGAGGCTTTTGGTTTTCCACATTCAAAGAGGATCTGTTCCAAGCGAGAGTCACAATGAAAATGCTTCAGCAACAAAGCTTGCCAAAGGGGGATGCATCATTCCCCTTGGCCCTGGCCCAGAGTGGAGTGTCTTGACATCAGTTCCAAGCGAATCCAGAAAGCTATGGAAATGGGGCTCCAGGCATGGAACAATAGGAAGATGAGACTGAGAGCTTAGGATAAATCCTGGCTGCAAAATCTGACAGAAGTGCGTAAAAGTGGTTCAATGGCTGGATGGCTTAGCATTATTTTTTGTGTATCCATTGAAACTGCAGCCATCTGCCACAGAGGAGAGATTACACCAACAATGGACCATTTCCTGGAGTGCATGATGATTCCAGCCAACGCAGCCGCATCTGAGCCCATCACTGCCACTAGTGCATGTTTTGGACCACAGGAGCCACTGGCTAGAAAACATCTATCTGAAAACCAGACCGAGATTATTGTACCCAAAAGCAGACAGTGTGTGGCAGTTAACAAGAATACCGTTGTATCTTTGCAGGCTGGTTGTACAAGAGCTGAGGATCTCATGATATCCATGCCAAACTATAGCTCCTATGTAAAACTTCAAAACACCATATTAAAAAATAATAGATAATTGTAAAGGTAACTGGCAAATGGGTGGTCATCTCAAATACAGAGACTTGTGGGGATTCCAGACTCTGCAGCACCAAACTAGAGATTGGAGAGTCCTTGGTGTGGATGGCAGGTTTTGTCAGTTTCATGTTTCTCCGTTTTCCAATCTTAAATTCAGTTCTCCACATTTTTGTAGCAATTGGCCAAAAGGAAAAAATCCTGATGAAAAAAAATTAGATCAGCATTTTAGTGTGGATTTCTCCGTTTAAAAATTGTATGCAGTTTTGACTAATGTACACATTTTGGAAAGTGATTTTCACTAATATAATGCAAATTTGGATTCCCCCCCTCCACTAATATATTCATTTTTATACACGGTTCCTCCTAATACATACAGTTTTGCAAACACTGGTATGGAAAACTGCATTGCAAAATTCGGATAAGTGCAAGTTTTGAAGGATGGATGTGTTTTGGTTTTTCATTTTGTTTCGGAAAGTCTTAATTGGACAGATTTGCTTTTAAATGTGAACTGAATTGAATCCCTCTGTCCTGCAAAATAAATAAATAAATAAATAAATAAATAAATAAATAAAATGTCCTGAGGCAGAGACTAGCTCAGGGCTGTCGGAAATCAGCAAAAATGAGAATATGTCTCTTCTCATTTTTTATACTACTTCAGCACTGGATTTTATTCTCAAAGCCCCAGGTAGCCAAGATGTGTTCCCACTATGTTTCCCTCTGCATTGAGAACACTTGTGTTGGTTCATGCTCTAGGGCAAAGTTCGCAAGACTATTATTATTATTAATTAAATTTATATACCGCCCTTCATTCGTAGATGCTGCTGCTATTACTGTTTCCAGTTAAGTGAATTTTCAGCTGGTTATGTTTGCAGAAACGTATGCAATATTCAGATTACAATGACAAAACTATGAGACACAATAACATTTGCAACTGTTATAACTAGAACTGTAATTCAGATGGTAAATCAAAAAATCTATTTTATTAATTTGTTATTAACAGGTGTCCCAGATTAATTGCATGGAATATTTTTTTAAGTTAATTATTTTTGATAGAAATACTGCAGGTAGACAAGAGAATCTTTGAAGAGTCATCACACACACACACACACACACACACACACACAGACACACACAGCATGTGTCATATAAAGCAAAAAATAATTTCCGGTTCAGAAAATTGTTTTAATCATAAGCAGGTGCATGCAAATGTAGCCCATTAGTCAACATATACAATGAATCCACAAATATTTAATTTGTTCAGGTGACAATATGATTTCTTATAACACATCTGAAAATGCTTCACATATCTTATTACAATCAGCCTCTGCAAGATACATTGATATTATTCTACCTATACTACAGATGGAGAAGACTGAGGTTGAGAATGAATTGCTTGCCTAAGGTAGTCCATTTGTGGCAGAAGGGGGATAGAATTTTCTCATCCATAGTTCTATCTCTACTAGGAGGGGAGGTGGGCTAAAGATCCTCAATTTTAATTTTTTGAAAGAATGAGTTGTAACTCAAATTCATCCAATATCTGAATTTATGCTTGACTATAGATAGAGAAATGGAAATGGAAAAATGTGCCTAAGTTTGTCATTTTTTCTGAACCTAAATTCAGCTTGCTAAATTTTCATATCCCCTAAAATATGAATTTTGTACACACAATTTGGTTGGAGTAGCGCATCACAAAACTCAGGAAGTGTGAATTTTGAAGCCGGACTGTGTTTCAGTTCGCGAATTGTTTTAAGAAGTGCGAAAGAGGAAGGTTCAATTTTAAATGTGAACTGAACCGAATTTCTACCCATCCTAATGAATGAGTAGATGGAGATTAGGAAAGAAGGGGACGAGGGGTTGAAATGCCAGCAGCAAATTCTCTCCCTTGCTCCAGTCGCCTCTCCTCCACCTCCCTTCCTCTCCTCTTCCCAGCGAGTTTTCTTTAGGCCCTTGTTGTAATTAGAGAACCACCAAATCAGTTCCTTGTCCAAGAAGAGCTGTGCCAACTTCTTCACACAGTGCAAGCCATCAATTATGGCCAGAGGAACCGTTTACCAGAGTTCAAGCATTTTTGACTGAAATAAAAACAAATCAGAAAGCCAAAAGGAGGGACAGGCAGCCCGATTCAATTAAAGCTCTATTTCTGAAGGCAGGCGTTGGAAGGTTCAGGAGGGGGGCAGTTGTGCTGTCCCTTGATGCACTCAGGTCTAAAGGGAGATGTTTCTGCGTAGCATTTAAAGAAGCAAAACCGAACACTGGGATGGGGAGGGAGAGAGGGTGTGCGTTCGTCATGCCCTGATTGGAAGGAATGGGGAAAAGGGGGGAGGCAATCTGATCTGCCATGGCCCCATCAAAGGTGCACAGTGACTGGTTGAAAGCCAGGGCTGAATGCATCGCTTTATCCATAAGGAACGAGAACCCTGAAAGTTTAGTAAATGACGCCCCCTGGAGGGAAGGAAGGATTTTCCCCACACATAATTTTGAGCTTCCTTTCCATGCCCAGATTTTGTCAGATCAAATGCCTACTTATCTGGGGGGTGGGGGGTGGGGGAGTTTGGGGAAGGGGGAAGAGAGGCGATGGCAATTAAACCCCCAACCTCTTCTCCAACAATATGTTATTTCCAGCGTAACAGTGGCATGCCCGACTCTCCTATTTATTTTAACAGCATGTCTGCTTAATTACTATCTCCATTTCCAGACATAATAATCATGCTGGCAGGGGAGGGAGCTGGTTTGACACAGAGGAGTGGTGTGGCTTTGCCCAGTGTGGCACAGCCAGGGAGCGATTGGGGGGGGGGCTGCTTCCGCAGCTGCATATTCTACTCTTCCAAGATCCAAAAATGGAAACATGGTGGGGAGACCAGAAATCCATTTATTCTGGTGTTGGGTTTCGCTGTCTCGGCCTGCATGGGAAGCCGGCAGAAGCTCAAGGCAGCATGGTGCCAGGGCATGCTTCCAAAATTGGGCTTATGAAATCCTCAGACCCCTATAGCAGTAGTTGTAGCATTAGTCTTTATATCCCACCTTTTCCCCAGGACTTAAGGTGGCTTGCACAAAATTAAAAAAGTAGAGATGAAATACAGAAGGCTAAAAACATGCTCTGGTCCATGGGGTCATGAAGAGTCGGACACGACTCAACGACTAAACAACAACAAAAAACATCTCGGTCCAGTATACCTGGAGGAGCGTCTCCAGCCCCATCGTTCTGCCCGGACACTGAGGTCCAGCGCCGAGGGCCTTCTGCCGGTTCCCTCGCTGCGAGAAGCCAAGTTACAGGGAACCAGGCAGAGGGCCTTCTCGGTAGTGGCACCCGCCCTGTGGAATGCCCTCCCACCAGATGTCAAAGAGAACAACTACCAGACTTTTAGAAGACATCTGAAGGCAGCCCTGTTTAGGGAAGCTTTTAATTAATGTTTAATAGATTATTGTATTTTAATATTCTGTTGAAAGCTGCCCAGAGTGGCTAGGGAAACCCGGCCAGATGGGTGGGGTATAAATAATAATAAATGTATTATTATTATTATTATCTAAATGATAGTATTTAAACTAGAAGCAAATTAAAACAATATAATAAGAAATCTATTAAAATACAGATAATAAAAACAGCACAGCATTATTTCAAAGCCCTTTCCTTAAGAAGCAATCAGTCCACCCCACCCCCCCTAATCCTGTTGGCATTACATAGTCTTCATCTGCCGGCAGAAGGACAACAAGGAGGGAGCTAGTCTAGCCAGTTCACCTAGTCCAGTTTTGTCTTCTCATACTGGCAGTGCTCTCAAACCAGTAGTGTTTAGGATGGCTGCTACCTGATACCCTCTTTCCACTGGAGATGTCATTGAATCTGGGAGACCTTCTGCATGCAGAGTGCATGCTCAGCCAATGGTAGCCACCTAACAGAAGGCACAGATACAGGAACAGGAGAAGGAAACCAACAAGGCAGTTGGCAGAGGTTGCAGAAAGAAATATAGCCCGGAACAGAAATGTGAGAGGAGCATAGGGAACTACCTTGTACAAACCATTGTCCATCTAGCTCGGCCAACACCTCTCCAGGGGTTCAGGAAGGGATTATCTCCCAGCCCTACTTGGAGATGGTGAGGATTGAACCTTGGACTTTCTGCCTGCAAAGCAGATGCTCTACCACTGAGCTATGGCCCCCTTGCCCCCTCCCCTTTGGAGATGCCAGGCATCAAGCAGTTGGTCCCTTACCTTTCCCGCCCCGACCTGGCCACAGTGATCCATGCGAAGGTCACCTCCAGGCTTGACTACTGTAATTCGCTCTACGCGGGGCTGCCCTTGAAGCTGTCCCAGAAACTCCAGCGGGTGCAGAATGCTGCTGCTAGGCTCCTCAAAGGGTCTCTGCCATGGGAGCATATTCACCCAGTGCTTTTCCAGCTGCATTGGCTCCCGGTGCAGTACAGGGTCAGATTAAAGGTGCTGGTTTTGGCTTTTAAAGCCCTTCACGGCCTAGGACTCTGGTACCTATGGGACCCCCTCTCCTGGTATGCCCCACGGAGGACCTTAAGGTCCATATATAGCAACACCCTAGAGGTCCCGGGCCCTAAGGAAGTTAGATTAGCCTCAACCAGAGCCAGGGCCTTCTCAACGCTGGCTCCGGCCTGGTGGAATGGTCTGTCTCTTGAGACCAGGGCCCTGCGGGATCTGATCTCTTTCCGCAGGGCCTGGAAGACAGAGTTGTTCCACCTGGCCTTTGGCTCAGAATCAGTTTGATTCCCTTCCCCTCTTTCTTTTCCCTTTCTCCTCCTATGAAGAGATTGCTCCCTAATTTTTTTAATGTTGTATCTTAATCTTTTAAATTATATTTTAATCAACTTGTTTTTATTATTGGTTGTTAGCCGCCCTGAGCACGGTCTTGGCTGGGAAGGGCGGGATATAAATAAAATATTATTATTATTATTATTATTATTATTATTATTATTATTATTATTATTATCATCATCATCATCATCATCATCATCATCACCATCATCATCAAAGCTGGGCCTTTATATCTCGCTTCAACAGAGCGCCATGCTCCTAAGTGTCTCTCATGCAAGACCATAGCTCACCTGGGGCACTGATTGCATGCAGTACTTGGCTAACATTTAAGCTGAGCATCAAAGCACTTTCCTTCCCCTTCTCAGCCCTCTACAGTCATGGGAATAGAGTGCTGATTGAATAACTGCACGTCTGGAGTCTACAGCCGGCCAGCTCACAACACGGTCAGAGCTGCTTTGTGGATTGTTAAAGGTTGACCACACAACAAGGCTTGTCTTCTGCCCACCCTTTTAAGGCTGTCTTAATAGGTGCTTGGATTTATTTACCTTGAGTGGCTTATCAAAAGTGTTGAGCTAAGGTCTATGCTTAACTTCTTGCAGCAGCCCAGCCAGCGTGCAGAGGTTAATGCCTCCATTTAAATGGAAATTGAGTGCTGAATTATTAGTAACTGCTTGCAAGAGGCAAATTAGAAAGGAATACTCTCCGTGGCAGGGGGAAAAGAAGTTTGCTGGCAGCTGTCACTAGGAGTGTCATGGGGGTCAAATCCACCCGAAAGTCAGCCCAGGGCAACAAGCCAACCTGGGAAGAGGCGGAGATGCCAGAAACTCCAGAATAAAATCTCCTTGAGGAGTACACATCAGCTTTTTCTTTTTGTCTTATGCCTTTTACTTTCTGGCCATGATCACTTCCATATGATCTGTTTACTGAGCATTCATTCTGATTTGTTTGTGGGAAGGTTAGATGCCATTGCATCAAACAAGGATGGCTAGACAATGTTGCATCAAGCAAGCATCATCCCACAAATTCCAGTGCACTGTCTCGTCACTTAAAATGCTGCTGAATTTTCTTGAGGAGTTGGCTTTTGTGTTATTTTAAAAAAGCACAAACTGATGGGGAAATGTGGAGAAGTGAACTTAAGAATGGAAAAATGGAAAGCTCATAGGAACTGAAATTGACAGATTTGCCCATCCCTACACAGAAGTACTTGGGAGAAAAGCAATGACAAACCTAGACAGCATCTTAAAAGGCAGAGACATCACCTTGCCAACAAAGATCCGTATAGTTAAAGCTATGGTTTTCTCAGTAGTGATGTATGGAAGTGAGAGCTGGACCATAAAGAAGGCTGATCGCTGAAGAATTGATGCTTTTGAATTATGGTGCTGGAGGAGACTCTTGACAGTCCCATGGACTGCAAGAAGATCAAACCTATCCATTCTTAAGGAAATCAGCCCTTTGTGCTCATTGGAAGGACAGATCCTGAAGCTGAGACTCCAATACTTTGGCCACCTCATGAGAAGAGAAGACTCCCTGGAAAAGACCCTGATGTTGGGAAAGATGGAGGGCACAAGGAGAAGGGGATGACAAAGGACGAGATGGTTGGATAGTGTTCTCGAAGCTACCAGCATGAGTTTGAGCAAACTGCGGGAGGCAGTGGAAGACAGGAGTGCCTGGCATGCTCTGGTCCATGGGGTCACGAAGGGTCGGACACGACGAAATGACTAAACAACAACAACACAGAAGTAACACACACAAACAAAACCCCACACATAATTCAGAAGCTCTAGGCAGTTTCAAGTCCTACTGATCTCCATGGGATTTCTAAGTATCTTCACAAGTTTGGCTGGATCAAGACCAAGGCTTCCTTTTGCCTTTGGAGAAGACTCTGAAGAGTTGATTCCTGCAGTCTTTGATGTGGGCTTGTTTCCAACTAGGTTCAGTTTATGTGCTGTCAGCAGGCCTGCTTTGAATCAGACCGTGACAAGTGGCCACATGACTTATTCTGCCATGCGCCTTCTCCACTGTTGAGGAGCCCCGGTGGGGGCTGTTTCCCTTTCCTTGCATCACAGCTGCCAAAAAGAGGGAACGACACTTTGGGTTTAGCTGACAAAGGCAGAAAATGAAGTTTCCACACGAAGCAGGAATGTGTATGCAGGAAGGAGCATTGAAAAAAGCACAAGGGAAGAATTTGGATCCTTTTTTTTCCTTCTAAGGGGGCAATAAGTGAGAGAATTAGATCATTTTGGAAATATTAAGCAGCCCGCCTGCCTTGCCGCTGCTGCTAAACGAATTCGCACTGCTGCATTTAATTCATTTCAGACTTGGATAAATATTGTGTTAGGGACTTCTACTTTTAAAAAAGGAAACACAGGACTCATGGCTGTTTACACTTACAGTATAGAAACGTAATGTCCAGATCAAGGGAAGTAAGAGTGCCACTCTATTCTGCCTTGGTCAGACCCTACATGGAGTCCTGTGTCCACTCTGAAGGATATTGACACACTGCAACATGCGCCAAGATGATGAAAGGTCTGGAAACCAAGCTTTATGAGGAAGGGTTGGGTGAGTTGGGTATCTTTATCCTGGAGAAGACGGAGAGGTGATGGGATAGTCACCTTCAAATATCTGAGGGGCTGTCACATGGAAGATGGAGCAAGCGCGTTTGCTTTTTCCTGCTCCAGTGTGCAGGATCCAAATCATTGGATTCGAATTATAAGAAAGGAGATTCTAACTAAACACCAGGAAGAACTTTCTGACACTTAGAGCTGTTCAACAGTGGAACAGACTACCTGGGCAGATGGTGGATTC
The DNA here is from genome assembly GCF_964188305.1 of Podarcis bocagei. Classification (NCBI taxonomy): domain Eukaryota; kingdom Metazoa; phylum Chordata; class Lepidosauria; order Squamata; family Lacertidae; genus Podarcis; species Podarcis bocagei. The sequence continues at coordinate 20,591,056 of NC_138141.1, forward strand.
TCCTTCACTGGAGGTTTTTAAACAGAGGTTAGGCCATTTGTCAGGGCTTTTTTAGCTGTGGTTTCCGCATTGTGGGGCCACCTCAGCAATCAGAATCGGGCCCTTCTGCCTCAAATAACCACACATGGCTGTTTTGCATTTTCTTTGCTGCTTCCATTCAGAACCAGTTGGTACTCTTTTGTGAACTGCAGGGCTATATCCGAAACCCTCCATTGCAAGCGATGTCTTAGCACCAAATTATGCCATAATTAGACCTCTTGTGCACTTGCTGATTGCATGTGTGTGTGTGTGTGTGTGTGTGTGTGTGCCTTGCTCTCTTTTTCTCAGTGGTGATTGACTAAACATCAAAAAACACATCAGCTCTCTCTGCCTGTTTCTTGGGAGATGTCAATTATCTTCAAAAGGCAATGGTGTGGTTCTTTTGTGAGTGGCAGGTGCTTTGGGGGGGGGGAATATTTGCACACTCGCCCCCAAGAAAAGAAAAGTGTTTGCTTGACAGCTACAAACTCTCTGATGCGTACAGCACAGGAGTCATTAGTTTCTTGGGAACAACAACAGTGAATTCTCCTAACAATTGCTGGGTGTGTCATCTGATAACTTCCCTGCTAACAAATCAGAACAAACACAAACTGTGGTATCCAACTAATGTCTACTCTGAGTAGTCCCACTGAGTGCTGTTAACTACAGTAGCATAAACTGGGAACTTCTGTTTGATGTACAGGCAATCCTCATTTTTTGCAGGTGTTCCATTCCAGGCCCCTGTGTGCATCGGCAGAGCATGTGTAAACCAGCCCCACCCGATTCCACCCCCTTCCACCCCCTTCCACCCCTTTTCATGACATTTTTATGATGTTTCGGAGGCTACTTCCAAGTTTGTGCATGATCCACATGTGCATGATCGCATGCTATTCGTATGTGCCTAAATCAGTCGTTGCCTGTATTACTTCCTGTGCTTTTGGGGGGGCACTGCAAAATGTGGGGTTTGCACAAACAAAATGCTGCAAAATGATTGCAGTGTCTGGCACCAGTTTGGAGTAAATCGGGCAATGTAGGATTCTGAGTGCTATTAACCAGGAACTCTGATTTGAGGCATCTCTTGCAGTGATTTTTGAGAGGCAATGGGCACTGCGAAATGTGGAGGTTTTTTGCTGCAGAATGCTACAAAACGATTGCAAAACGTTGGCACCACTTTGAAGGGAACCCCAAATTTCAGGGTTTGTCATTAATGAAGCTAATGCCATTGTCAACACATTTCTTTAGAAAACTTGCTTTGTCTTCCTCCGTCAGCGGCAGGCCACACTCTATGACTTAAGAGGTGCTCCATGACACGCTGTGGAAGTTATTTTGGCAGCTTTCAGCTCTAACTGACTTGCAAAGGGGGTATTTAAAAGGGGGCGAGAGGGAGAGACGACAACAGATTAGAGTTCCTAATTAACTTTCCCGCTGTCAGAACACGGTGGTAGTGAGAGGTTCTATTATTTCAGCAGCTAATTCTAGTCTACACTAGACGGAGAGCCTTCATTAAAATGCAGTTCCCATAATAAGGTTTTTAGATTTGTTGGGATCCACCTCGCGTGTTGTATGGCAACAAAGGGAATGAAATCTTATTAAGCTTGTCTGTTCAGATAACACCTTAGCATGGTGTGCACAGCAGCTGCCTTGGCTCAGTGGGGTCTGGAATCCAGCACAGAAAACATCCCAGATCACATGCAACAGCGAGACACAAGGACTCCTGCGGCTCTCGAACATTGTTTTGGAAAACACTAATGGTGTACCAGGGGCTGCACTGAATATAAAAGAGTCATACACATGTTTCCTGCCCAGAGCTCAAATCCCATCTCACCACCTCACCTTGCAAGCCCTGGAATAGCACTGGGGACAGGCTTCCATCTCCTGCAAATCCCAAGTTTCTAGTCCTCAGCAGGTGGAAATAGGTTTGAAAGTGTATGGACATTTCTGATGAAAGCTAAGGAACCAGGGCATGACAATTTCTGCCCCACAGGGCCCAAAATAAACTATGCTAATCAGACGAAATTGCATTGCGCATCCAAACTGCTAAAAGCTGGCTAAATTTCTTGGTGCAAAATCTGGGTGATTTTAGCACAGAATGCTGTCCTTTGATTTTGAAGCACAGAATGGAGGACACTTGTTACCCTAAAAAACCTCCGTTCTTTGCTCTGTCTTAAGGGGAAGCTGAAATTCTCTACATTCTGAGCAGGGCTGATGTGAAATTCCAGACACATTTCCAATCTGGTACTTCTCTTTTTCTGTGTAAATTGTGACATCATAAAGTAGCTCGCTGTGGGAAGGGGTGCAATCCCCTTCCTAATATGAAAGGGGGTTCTATTTTCTTGTAGTAATTCTGGTTAAAGAACAAGCAAAGTGGCTGTATTTTCCTGGCTCAGATGCAGGAAAAAAATGTTTACCTAGCATGAGTCATGGATAATATGTTGAAACAGACTCACTAATAATGAGACTAGATTGAGAAGCAAAAGAGACAGCTGTTCTTTCAATGGCTGGCGGGGGGCTTGCTCAGCATTTATTCAAGATGCCATGCGTATTGCATGGCAAAAGACCAAGCTCTAGCCTACAAATCAAGGTGTCGCTTAGAGAAGAAAATGTGTGACTGAGAACATCATAAGAGCCCCGCTGGATTGGGCTACAGGCCCACCTAGTTCAATATTCTGTTCTCACCATGGTCAACAAGACACCCCAATGGGTAAGACATGAGTACAGTGGTACCTCAGGTTACAGATGCTTCAGGTTACAGACGCTTCAGGTTACAGACTCTGCTAACCCAGAAACAGTACCTCAGGTTAAGAACTTTGCTTCAGGATGAGAACAGAAATCACGCTGCAGCAGCGGGAGTCCCCATTAGCTAAAGTGGTACCTCGGGTTAAGAACAGTTTCAAGTTAAGAACGGACCTCCAGAACGAATTAAGTTCTTAACCCGAGGTACCACTGTACAGCAGAACTTTCACCACGGGTATTCAGACTCATACAGCACATAGTCATTGTGGTAAGTAACCACTGAGAGTCTCAGCCTCCATAAATCTGTCTAGTCCCTTTTAACTTGCTTGCTTATTTCATTTATATGTCCCACGTTTTTCTCCAAGGAGCTCAAAGTGCCACATGTTTCTCCCCCTCATGTAGTTCTTAATCCCCACAGCAAAACTATGAGGTAGGTTCGGTAGTAGCTGAGCTAATGTGAGCTTCATGGTCCAGTGCAGATTTGAACACTGGTCTCTCAGATGCTAGTCTGACACTCCAACCACTACCACACTGGCTCTGAAAGTCATCTCTCTTTAAACCCATCCAAGTCAGCGGCCGCCACCATAGTTGAACTATGCGCTGCGTGAAGTATTTTCTTTTGTCTGTCTTGACTTTTCCAATGTTCAGTTTCTTTCAATTCCAGAATTATAGAGAGGGGGAAAGAAAACATCTCCCTGTTCACTTTTTCCACCCCACAAATCATTTCAGAAGCTTCAACCATATCTCCCTCTTCCCTGCAGGGCCAGCTCAAGATATTTTCCTGCCTGAGGAGACGGACAAGATGTTCAATTCCACCTACAGAAATCAACTGGACTGGCAACTGAATCTACCTTTAGGTGCCAGCCAAAAGCATTTCCTTTCAGCCAGGCCTTTGGCCTTTGACTTGGAGAATTTTAGACATTAAGGCCTCTCTTCGTTAGACCATCAATGTTTTAGCTTCTGTTTTTGCTTTAGATTAGTTTTCATTTTGATATATATATATATATTATAATATTTATTATTTTGTAAATAAAAAGCAAATAATAAACTCAATAAACAACAACAATAATAAATAGTGATGCCTCTCAACTTAAGGTAAAGGTAAAGGTACCCCTGCCCGTACGGGCCAGTCTTGACAGACTCTAGGGTTGTGCGCTCATCTCACTCTAGAGGCCGGGAGCCAGCGCTGTCTGCAGACACTTCCGGGTCACGTAGCCAGCGTGACGAAGCTGCTCTGGCGGGCCAGAGCAGCACACGGAAACGCCGTTTACCTTCCCGCTAGTAAGCGGTCCCTATTTATCTACTTGCACCCGGGGGTGCTTTCGAACTGCTAGGTTGGCAGGCGCTGGGACCGAGCAGCGGGAGCGCACCCCGCCGCGGGGATTCGAACCGCCGACCATGCGATTGGCAAGTCCTAGGCGCTGAGGTTTTACCCACAGCGCCACCTGCGTCCCAGCCTCTCAACTTAGATGGCTTCAAAGAGGATGAGATGGCTACTAGCCATAATAGTTATGTCCGGCCTTCGCTGTTAGAGGCATCCACTGCTTTCCTTTCTTAGGGATCTTTCCTTAAACTAGACTTGTCCTGCACCTTCAGGTTCAAATTGAGGACTACCCTCTGTAGACTAGTACACTGGGCTACCCTACAGAGAGGCCTTGTTAGTCCTAAAGTAGCATTGCTCAAGCATTCCACAACCCCTTCAGAAAAACAGTCCCCCACCACCCCCAGCCAAAATCTATTTAGATTTCCTCAACGATGCTCTTGTCACTGAGACCAAACTGATTGCTGTTTTCTGCTGCCCTCCTAGGCAGGAGTATATGACTCATTCCAGATCTTCAGAACAGATAATGGCCCAATTTCTCTCATCTAAGAACATCAGGATTAGGTGAAGAGTCATTTTGAAGAGCGCGCCTTAATGGCTGCAACATTGCCTTCCGGCCCTGCACTTTGACGATCCTCAGATTTTAAGAGGTGTTGACCACTTTATTTTTCAAGCAGCTGAGGTTTTGACTGGTGCAAAATTAGCCCTTGCTCATCCCACCCACCCCCTGGTCTCACATCGCCGGTGTTTTCAATCGCAACAAGCTCCTTAGGAAATTGAGGGAGGGAGCTGTCTGGCACTGCAGTTTAATGCTCTGTTGTGCTCTAGCGAAAGGGGGGGGGGTCTCTCTCCACAGGCCTGGATTTGAAAGTAAACAGAGAGCCAGGAGCACGCAAGCAAGCAATTACAGACTCCGGGATGGTTCAATGTGTGCGCGGAGATACATTTCAGTGCCTGACTTAGTAGGGCGCATTATTCTTTTTGTAAGCAAGGAGTCCAGCCTCCCTGCAATAAATACATTTTCCCAGGGAAAGATGCATCGCCCCCGCCCCCAGCGCAGCCAGCAAGCACCATTGAAAAGCATCCTGCAAGCAGCCCAGCAAAGCCAGAATTCTTATCCAACTGGGAGCCTCCTCTAGGTTCCGTCTGCCTCAGTATCAATGGGATTAAATAAAATGGAGTTCAAGGGCCTCTGGACTTTAACCTGATTTATGAATGAGGCTGGAAACCCAGGATGTCTGCTGTTTGACTGGCTGCTCAGTAAATGTTCAGAGGCTTTTTCTTTTCTTTTCTTTCACTTCTTCTGCATTTCCCAACACTGTCAGCCATTTTAACTAGAATTTATCAGTAGATTCTATCTGTTCCCCATCATGACCATGTGAAGATGCCTTCATTAGCCCATGTGCTGCATTGGTCCATATAGCCCAGGAGCGGGGAACCTCAGCCCTAAGGGGCGAGTGCGGCCCTTCTAGGCCTCCCTATCTGGCCCTCAGAAGTCTCTCCAGGCCACACCCCTCACTGGTTCTGCTTCATATCTGTCTTGAGTGTTTGTGCCTGGCTGGAATAATCCCATTGGACTCTGATGAGGTCTCTTGCTTTGTTTTCTTTTTTTTAATAAATTTTTTATTGGTTTTTCACTTTTTATGTAAACACAAACAACACACAATACACAATACAGACATACAAACACATAAACAAACAAGTATAATTTCAAATCCTTTTTTCTTAAACCTTACTTCACCGACTTCCCCATACCTCCCCTTTCTGCATCCCCATTTCCAAATTAGTTTCAGCAAATTCTCCTCCTTAAGTTTATCTAATTTTCACTTGTTCTTTTCTTTTACTTAACCTTTTAAAGCTGTAATCCCCTTTTTTCTATACCCTCGACATTTTAGCACTCATTAATTTTACAATATTTCTTAAGATAAATTTTGAATTTCTTCCAATCTTCTTCCACCGTCTCTCTCCCTTGGTCTCGGATTCTGCCAGTCATTTCAGCCAGTCCCATATAGTCTATCACCTTCGTCTGCCATTCTTCCAGAGTGGGTAGATCCTGTGTCTTCCAATACTTTGCAATGAGAATTCTTGCTGCTGTAGTAGCATACATAAAAAAGTCCTATCTTTCTTTAACACCAATTGGTCGACAATGCCCAGGAGAAAGGCTTCTGGTTTCTTGGGGAAAGTACATTTAAGTACCTTTTTCATTTCATTATATATCATTTCCCAGAAAGCCTTAATCTTCGGGCACATCCACCAAAGGTGAAAAAAGGTACCTTCAGTTTCTTTACATTTCCAGCATTTATTATCGGGCAAATGGTAGATCTTTGCGAGCTTGACTGGGGTCATGTACCACCTGTAGATCATTTTCATAATATTCTCTCTTAAGGCATTACATGCCGTGAATTTTATACCGGTGGTCCACAACTGTTCCCAGTCAGCAAACATAATATTATGACCAATGTCTTGTGCCCACTTAATCATAGCTGATTTAACAGTTTCATCTTGTGTATTCCATTTCAGCAACAAGTTATACATTCTTGACAAATTCTTAGTATTGGATTCTAACAGTTCTGTTTCTAGTTTTGATTTCTCCACCTGGAAGCCAATTTTCTTGTCCTGTTTGAAAACCTCCATTATTTGATAATAATGGAGCCAATCTCGTACTTCAGGCTTCAATTTCTCATAGCTCTGTAATTTCAATTTATCACCCTCTTGTTCCAAAATTTCCCAATATTTTGGCCATTTGGCCTCCATGTTAAGCTTTTTCACGGCTTTAGCTTCCATTGGCGACAACCACCTTGGGGCTGATGAGGTCTCTTGCTTTGTCTGCATGGAAGACAGAGGAAGGTATATGTGTTTGCGTGTAGAAATCACCCTGCTGTACAAAGGCAACTTTTATTGCACCTTGCCCTTTTGTCCCTACCCCTGTCCACCACTACACCACGAGCACATGGCCCTCAAAAGCTTCCTCAGAAATGAATGTGGCCCTCCAGCTGCAAAAGGCCCCCCACCTCTGATGTAACTCAGTTGTCTACTCAGATTGGCAGAGGTTCTCTAGGAAAGCCTTCCTGGACTGACTGACTGGCTGGCTGGGGTTGATGGGAGTTGTAGTCCAAAAGATACGAAGATCTGCAGGATAGTGGATTCTGCTTTAGGGTCTCGGGTAGATGAAGAGGTTCTTTCTCATCTCTCACCAACCCAATCTTCTAAACCAGCCTGAGACCTGAGACCTGTGACCTTCCACTAAACGCCCGGCTCTAAAACTTTTTGTCCCCCATCAGGTTTTTTTTGGGGGGGATACTCCCTGGACTATAGAAAAGGGGGAGAATAATTTAAGAGAAAAATGACACAATCAGGTTGTCTCTGGGGAAAAGGCAAAGTGTCTCCATCACTCAAAGAGGAATAGCCAATCATGATTCTTACAAGAATCACACAGTTATCACACAGGGTCTCCGGATGTTTAACGGTCTATTGATCCCTGTGCCACCACTGTGGTCACTTCCCTGCTGCCACCAACCAGTTACTTTCTGGTAAAACACTGGGTCCAGTCAGTTGTTAAAAGTGAACCGAAAAAAACAAGTTTATTTTGCAAACATTAACAAGTTTATGGTTTCTCAGATAATATTCCTGTCAGTATCTTAACTTTTGTTTCTTTACTGCCCTATACCTTCCTAATACCTTCTGACTGATTATCTCAACTGTTTGACTGACTCCTCTTAACAAATTCTCTCACTCTCTCACACCAGACTAGCCCAACCCACAGACTTACCTTCTCTGTCTCTTCTAACTCCAGACTGTCTTCTCAACCACCCTAACTCTAACTCCTAATTCCTCCAAAAACCCTTTGTGCTTAAACCTTATACAAAATTAACTCTGCCCCTTGGGGTCATCATTGGTTAGTCATTTTACAATTAGTTAACCTTTTCCTTATGAACCCAGTATGATGTCACACACCTAGGAGGGCAAACGCCACAGAGCCTAAAATCTTCCATGACTGCTACAGGCAGTTCAATAGGCATAGCTGTAAACTTTTCCCTTTTCTTGCTAGGAATCCTATTCGGAATAAGGGAATTTCCCTTTTAAAAAGGGGGAAAGTTGACAGCTATATCAAGAGGGATGGTTTGCAAGTCCGCATCACCATCTCTAACGCTGTTCCTCCACCATTGTCCCAGTGTCATTCTTGGTGTCCTCCACAAATTGAAAGTGATGAGCATGGTGAGAAGGTGGCGAAGCTAGCACATGTATCACTGATCTCTCTCATTATCACACGGGGCAATTAGAACATCTGAATATGGTGTTTGCTGTGTGTGTATGCTTATTGAGTCATGGGTGTTCTAATACAGAAATTCTCCTGTAAAACAATGACACTTTGACTTTAAAATGAAGCAGAGGAAGAGGAAAAAGGAATGGGAAAAAGAGAAAATATTAATTCCCTTCTCCAACACAGAGCAGGGCTGGTGGGGATGTGGAAGAGACCATGGAGTGGCTAATCACATACAGTCTGTAGCAAAGCCTTTCCTCTCTGCTCCATTCAGCTGCTATTAGCCCTGAACATACTGATAACAGGTTGTCATTCCACACAGTTGGTGCCTTCAAAGTGGAATCAATAAGCTAAGCAGCTAATCGGGGCCTCGCGCCATTCCTCGTCACACCAGCAAGAGGGTTCAGAGGTCAGCACAGACTTAATTGACCCCTGACTCTTTAATTGCTTGCAGTGGGGAAATACCGGTGGATTCAGGATATTTAATTAAAAACGGAGGGGGGAAATGGTATCAAATTAATTAACATATAACTTTCAACAAAATCACCCTGCAAATACTCCTTAAGATGGGTGTAGGCATGGCAAAGTGGCATTAATTGTAGCAATTAATTAGGCATTAAACTGATAATGGGTACAGCTGCTAACAATTAGGACCTAATTATAGCAAGTGTTTTTAACCCTTGCAGGGAGGGAGTCTCATCTAGTGGAAGGGAGGTGGTACCAGCATCAGTTGGTGGTTCTTTTCTGGGAGTAATTTTTCCTCTTACAGCCATTGATTGATTGTAGAGTGGTTTTTCAACCTTTACTAAATCCACAGTGTAATGTGAGTCACAATTAGTCCCATTCTAAAGATGGAAAAATTGAGGATGAGAGTCTTGTGTCCTCCAGAGGTTTTTGGGTGACAACTCCCATCAGTCTGGTTCATTCAGGTTGGGAGAGTTAGTCCCTAAGGTATTGGGGTTCTGGGCTGCAGGTTAAAAACAGCATTTTGAATTGAGCCTGGAAACTAACTGGTACCCAATGCAGTCATGATAAGATTAGCGCTATATGCTCAGATTGTCTTACCCAAGTCAGCAATCTGGCTGCTGAATTCTGCACCAGGTCCAGTTTCTAATCTGTCTTCAAGGACATGCCCACATATAGCCCATTGCAGGAATCTAACCTAGAAGTTACAAGAGCACTGACAATTTAAGGTTGTATCCAGCTCGGTACTAATCAGACTAGACCACTGGATCTACTTCACTAATGTTAATAAATTTTAATGTGTCTGCTCTGAGTATGACTAACATTGAATACAGTCCTTAACTTTTGATATCTGATGGTTGGTAAATGTTCACATTTGATACCTTTTTGGAACAAGTCAAGAATCAGGCCAACAAGTCAATCCCATGTTGAGCTTCCATGTTCATATTGCAGATCTGAATTTTCAAATTAAATCTTTCAGAATTTGAAATGTTCAAAGCAATCCAATATTTCTGAATATTTATTTGAGTGCTAGCAGAGGAGAATAAGATATGTGACATTGTTGCAGAAAGCAAGGCTAGACTCCTGTTCCACTGGCGGAGGAAGGGGGTGCGGTGGGAGCGGTCTGCCCTGGGTGCCATCCCTGATGGGGGGTTGACATCGCCTCCCCCTGGGACGCTTGCTCCACCCCCAAAAGCAGGTAGCCCTGCCCCCGAATGCACAGCTCCTCCTCTTTCCTGTTCAAGGCAGATCTGACATCCAGCACCTTAAATCTCAAAATAATGCAACCAAATGACTCAAGCGCTGAGATGTTAATGAGATGCACACTCTGAAGCACTTGGTTGTCCACGTTGCCAACTGATGCATCCCAAGAATATAATGCCAGCCAGATTTAGCCTAAGAGTCATGCTACACCTCTGCAAAAATGTGAACGGGCCAACATTCTCCTGGGCTGCCAAGCAGAAGTAGCTCATTCTCTGCCAGTGATGCTTCCTCAATGGGCCACAGCTCAGCTGCAATGGAGGCAATCTCCTGCAGATGTCCACATCAGATACAAGGCCGGCAAATGGAGAAAGGAAATGTTACAGTCTGTGGTTTTGTGATAATGGCATCATACCTCAAATTAACTGAGATCAGAATCCATGCATGCTAGCAGACCTTTCCTCTCATGCACCATTGATCATGAAGCCACTTCCTTTTTCTTCTTTCTGACTCAAGAGAAACTATTTCCATTCAGTTATGTTTCGTAAGGCTTTAGTCTTCCAAGTAGTAACTCTAAATGCCATAGAAGTGGCTAAACATCATTTCCAGTAGTACTGTATTTATCCCACCTTTTGCAAGGAAATCATGTGCCCTACCACTGAGCTGGGATGCAGGTGGCACTGTGGGTTAAACCACAGAGCCTAGGGCTTGCTGATCAGAAGGTCGGCAGTTCGAATCCCTGCGACAGGGTGAGCTCCCATTGCTCGGTCCCTGCTCCTGCCAACCTAGCAGTTCAAAAGCACAAAGTGCAAGTAGATAAATAGGTACCGCTCCGGCTGGAAGGTAAACAGCATTTTCGTGCACTGCTCTGGTTCGCCAGAAGCGGCTTAGTCATGCTGGCCACATGACCCGGAAGTTGTACACTGGCTCCCTCAGCCAATAAAGCGAGATAAGCGCCGCAACCCCAGAGTCATCTGCAACTGGACCTAATCGTCAGGGGTCCCTTTACCTTTACCTTACTACTGAGCTATGGCCAGTGCTTTTTTTTCTAGAAAAATAAGTGCCGGTACTCACCATGAAGTCGTTACAGTAAGTGCCACACTTTTTAACAATAAAAAGGTGTCAGTACTGTGTACCCTTGAGTACCCCCTGAAAGAAAAAAAGGCGCTGGCTATGGCCTTTCACAGAGGGACGCGGGTGGCACTGTGGGTTAAATCACAGAGCCTAGGACTTGCTGATCAGAAGGTCAGCGGTTCGAATCCCTGCGACGGGGTGAGCCGCTCCGGCAGGAAAGTAAATGGTGTTTCTGTGTGCAGCTCTGGTTCGCCAGAAGTGGCTTAGTCATGCTGGCCACATGACCCGGAAGCTGTACGCAGGCTCCCTCGGCCAATAAAGCAAGATGAGCGCCGCAACCCCAGAGTCGGTCACGACTGGACCTAATGGTCAGGGGTCCCTTTACCTTTACCTATGGCCTTTCATAAAAGTCACTGGAAAACAGGGAGCTGTCTTCTACTAAGTCGCACCATTGGTCATCTAGCTCAGGATTGTCTACTGCAGCAGTTCTCCAGGGTTTCGGACAAGAATCCATTGTTGCCTGGAGATGCCAAGGACTGAACCTGGCTTCTTCTGCATGCAAAGCAGATGCTCTGCCAATGAGCTACAGATCCTTCCTCCTTCAAGGTGAAAAGCTGCCTTTCGAATCGAGCCTGGCAACAAACTGTCAATCAACGAAGCTCTTTTAACATTGGTGTGATACATTGATAGCAGTCAGTCCCAGTTACTGACCTGGTGTCATGTGTTAGTTGACGTTTCTGAACACTTTTCAAAGGCAGCCAAGCAATGTAGCATGTGCTGCAGGAATTTAAGCTTGGCGATACTGGAGCAGACACGACCAATCTATCTCTTTCCAGAATGTCATTGTGAACACCAGCTACAAGTTGCGAGAGCAATGGGTGCAAAAGAGGACACGATTTCCTCCCCTTTAATAGTGGTGCAGAAGAGAAGATTTCAGCAAGGGATGCTTATCATGCGAAGGAGTGCAGAGCTTCCACACCTTGAATTGGTGCATAGAATTTCAGCAGGTGTCAGTTGCCATGCAAGCTGCACCTGCTGAAATCCCTTTTTCTACCCAACTATTCATGGTGCAGGGAACGTCTCTCTTGCACCTGCACACCCAGAAGCCATTTTAGTGGTTGGTAACACATCGATAGCAAGCTGATAACCGGGGGCCTAATGCCTCTGGCTAAGCTTTGTAAATCGTTGCAGCTCTGATTCCCAGCCGCAATTCAGAGCTGCTGTTGGCAAACAAGAGGCGAGGTTGTTTTGCAGAGTGGAAGAGAGTTGTTTCCTATACATACATACATACATACATACATACATACGTGTGTGTGTGTGTGTGTGTGTGTGTGTGTGTGTGTGTGTATTCCAGTCCTTTAGTAAGTGCCCCATTTGACTCATGTAAATTAGATCTGCCTGGACAGCCACGTTCGGCTCCTAAAAATGGCTGTGGGCTAATCACATTTGCAGATGTATTTGCACAGCTGTTGCAAGACGAGACAAATGCTAGAGACTGACCGTAATGCTGAGCTCTCCTCTGTTTGGGCAGAGACTCCCGGCAAATGAATGCTGTCTTTCCCCTCCCTAGTTTGCAAAGCCACAAGTTAGCCTTGCTGGCCCTTCTGCAGGGAAGAAATGAGCCCCTCACCCTACTGCCGCCAGACTCTTCAGCTCTGGGGGTTTCTATGCCGCCGAAGCTGATGGAAATACCTCTGACAGGCCTTCTTCACCGGGGCCATGTGCCAAGGACTGCACGGGGCTCCTCCCTCCTCCCGTGAAACTCAGCTTCTGTCACCTTAGTTCATCTCTCCAGGGGGCAGGAGGGGGTTCCAAGTTCAAAGAGACAATTTCCCCTCTACTTATTGTAATGTTGCCTTTTCTGAGAGGGCTTTGCCTAACCTTGTTTCACAGGGGCGATAAGCTCTCCGTGGGGCTAGTATCACTCTGCTGACTGCTTGCTCCTGAATCTCCCCACTTCCCCATCTGCCTTGGAGCTGAATAAATGGCCCATGAGTCAAGCAATTACCATGCCATGCCAGGAAAGGTCACCCATCGGCTTGCTTGTGACTGAGTTCTCTGGAAGATGGGTGATTTAAAAGAAGCCGGGTGCTTAAAGGAGCTGAGAGACATTTAAAGCACATGGAATGGATGGCTGCTGCCGGACGGTCCACACTCTGCGCACTTCCTCTGACATACATCAGCTTCACCATCTCCCTACTAGAATGCCTTGAGAATGAAACGGCCTCTTTGAATTAGCTCATAGCATGCTCATTCTCAGAAGCCAAGTCTTATTTCCCCAGTGGGAGATTTCACTGAACTTAAGCAGCCTGTCTTTTAGCTGTGGCTGTTCTCTAGGTGTTGTTGTTTTTTAGTGTTGCACATAAGCCAGTTTTTCCAGCCCCAAATCCTATCTTCCTCAGTTTCCCCAAACACTAAGGGGCAATGCCTAGGAACAGAGGCTATGGAGAAACTTTCTCCACATTCCACTCTAGGCAAATTTCCTGGGCCACATGACAGTGGTGGGTGGGGCCAGAAGCAAAAGGGGTGGAGCCAAGAAAGCTAATTTTACCTTTAGATGGCAGGCTAGTATCTACATACAGACGCTTCTCTAACTTTCATTCAAGCAAGCAAGAAACATTATTAGGGTTCAAAGGCATATTCTAGCCTGGCAAAAATGAACCAGCAGAGGAGTGTGGTTTAGAAAGAAGGGGAGGGCCAGCTAGGGAGGCCTGGAGGGCCACATTTGGCCTCCATGTCCGAGACTCAGCTTCCATGCTGTCAAGGGTTTAAGTAGTCCCCCATTTAGCCTCAGAGTCACTGAGTGGCTTTAGCCAAAACTGCTACTGCCTAACCTTTCTAGTCTACAAAACAGTAGAGGATAACATGACCAGCCAACCTCGCAGCACTTTCAACATCCAAGGCAAGCCTCACATAGATACCTCATGAAAAAGGAGCATTTGGCATTCAAAACAAAATCCTGCATCCTGAAGAAAATATTTTGGCTTCCTTTGTTTCTAGTCCACATGGCTGCACTACACAGATGTGTCTGAAACGAATGAGAAAGTGAAACCTCAAAGATTTAGGTTAGTGAGAGAAAAGACTACAATGTCCCAAACAGCTCCTTAGACTTCTGCCTAGCAGAAGCAGAATAAGCAATGCAACAAGAACCCATATCTAGGTGATCAGTTTACATGGTTCATATGGTTTCTTGAATTAAGGCAAGGATTTCTTTTTAGAAATCAGCAAATAATTTTGACTTTTCTTTTTAAAAAAATGTTAAATAAAATAAAAAGGACTAGTAATGCAGCTCTGGCCATTGGCGATGCACTGTATTAATTGCAGTAACACTGCCTTGTGATACGGCCGAGCGCATATCTGGGCCTGCGCTGGTTGCTAGGCAACCCGGAGGCCTGTGTCACAGATTTCATGGGCTCCAGGGCCTGATCGCTGCAGCAGCAGAGCGCGGTTAAGCCGCTGAGCACCACTGGCCTATTAATTATTTAAGACCTAATAAAAAATAAAGCCCTCTTTTCTTTCCCTTTCTTTTTAAACTCCCCACTCCGCCTCTTTTGCTATATGGGATCATTAATCCCCAGGGACTCTCTCCTCCTCTGTCACGGTCGATGCCTCCCCCCCTGAACAGGGGCAGATAACCAAAGTGGCTTGTTTAACGGTGCCAAGGCAGTGGAGTATGGTGTTTAAATTTAATTGTCCATAAACTGCTAGCATAATATCCTATCATTTCAGCTCTCGTCTGCAATGTAAACAAGTGGACACGTTCTCCGCCGGTGGAGAGCAAGATTCCCTGGCAGAGGACTGGGAGGGTCCATGGACCCCTCAGCTTGAGGCCTGCCTCGAACCTCTCCAAGTGGCTCCCCCTTCTCCCATGGACTACCATTGCCTTTTTTGTGCTGAGCCCCAAAGCTGCCACAAATCCTGCCAGGTGCCACATTGCCTTACGATGAATCTGTTTAAAAGCAGGTTTAACAATGCAATCGTATCGTTGGCAGTGCCCTGCTTTTTTTAGTTGTGTGCGTAAGTCACCTGGAGATTTTTGCATTAGCTGACAAAGAAATCAAATATATTATTGCTATTATGACTGTTACCATGCATACCACTTGACAAACTATGTTGGTTTCCTTGTGTCCATTATCTGTGTTTCCTCATCTTAAGTTGTTTCTTTGCCCAGATTTTAAACTAGTTTTAGCTTTCTTTTTGGTATATTTGTAAATCGCCTCATAATGTGTGTATTATTATTGCAACGACTTGAAATGCAACATTAAAAACCATCTAAAACAAATTAGATTAGGAAGAACAGGGTGGATCCTACAAATATATATCTCAAGTGTCAATGGCCAGGGTAAAGTGTAACATCTTAAGCAGGCATAGGCAAACTCGGCCCTCCAGATGTTTTTGGCCTACAACTCCCATGATCCCTAACTAGCAGGACCAGTGGTCAGGGATGATGGGAATTGTAGTCCCAAAATATCTGGAGGGCTGAGTTTGCCTATGCCTGATCTTAAGCATTCTCTGAAAGCTCTATGGTGAAGTTGCCAGATGCACGTCTGTGGGGAGGGAGTTCCACAACATAGGGGCTGCCACAGATAAGGCCCTCACCTAGGCCATCCCTGCAGCTTCTGAGGGTGGCAAAAGATATTCCCTTTCTGTATCAAGATATACTCAGGGCAGCTCACAACTGTTCAGATTCCTGCATTTTAGGGGGTTGGACTAGAGAGCCAGTATGGTGTGGTGGTTAAGAGCGATAGACTCGTAATCTGGTGAACCGGGTTTGTGTCTCCGCTCCTCCACATGCAGCTGCTGGGTGACCTTGGGCTAGTCACACTTCTCTGAAGTCTCTCAGCCTCACTCACCTCACAGAGTGTTTGTTGTGGGGGAGGAAGGGAAAGGAGAATGTTAGCCGCTTTGAGACTCCTCCGGGTAGTGATAAAGCGGGATATCAAATCCAAACTCTTCTTCTTCCTCCTCCTCTTCTTATCGTCACTTCCAACTCTAAAATTCTGTGATTCTAAGAATAGAAGACAATAGCAAACTTTGCCAGATTTACACTTTAATAAAAGTATTTGGGCAGCCTTGGTAGATCAAAGCCATCTAGATCAGTTTCCTATCACCAAGTAAGCAGATGAGATGTATCAAAGAGTTGGCCGTCACTATTCACACAAAAGCCTAGAGCTATGGTGATCTCTTCACTTGCTGCAGTACAATACATTATAAGGAGAGGCTGCAGCTTGGTGGTAAAGCAAATGCCTACGTTACAGATTCAATCTCCAGCACCTCCAGATAAAGGGTTAGGGAGCAAGTGATTGGACAAGTCCAGGCAACAGGGGGCTAGTTGGACCAGTGGTCCGATCTGGGCATAAGACAATTTCCTGCATTCCTAACACAGTAGCATTTCCAAAACACAATCTTACTTGGATTATGTTTCATGGGTTTCCCTGTTGTGTTCTAATAATGCTTTCAGGAAGCTTCAGATCCTCCCCGTTCTCTTTCCACTTGATATGACATCGAAGGACTCGGAGGAGGCATTAGAGGTAATAAAGAGGAACCAGTGGAACAGCTGGAGGAGCTCAGACAGGAGATGGCAGCTGTGCGGGGGTCTGCTTCATTGCCCGCTTCAGCTGAATCCTCAGGGTCCGCAGCCCTGCCAGTGCCAGGCAGAGTCACAGAATCATATGCTGAAGAAGATATTATGGCCTCCCTAAAAGCTGCCACTGAATCATGGGAGATGAGCGATTCTAGAGGGCCTTGACAGTTCCTCTGCAAGCATTACAACATTTTTAGGGGGGAAAGGCAAATAAGCAGGATGGGATATAAGAGTTAGATAAAATTATGTATGTTGTGGGTAAAGTAAATAGAGAGAGGAAAATGTTTCTCTTTTTCTTAATAGTAGAACTCTGGGCCTTCCAATGAAGCTGAATTTTGGAAGATTCAGGACAGACAAAAGAAAGTACAGTGGTACCTCGGGTTAATAACTTAATTTGTTCCGGAGGTCCGTTCTTAACCTGAAACCGTTCTTAACCTGAAACACCACTTTAGCTAATGGGGCCGACCGCTGCTGCCACTGCACCGCCTCTGCACGATTTCTGTTCTCATCTTGAAGCAAAGTTCTTAACCTGAGGTACTATTTCTGGGTTGGCGGAGTCTGTAACCTGAAGCATCTGTAACCTGAAGCATCTGTGACCCAAGGTACCACTGTACTTCTTCACACAGTGCATCGTTAAACTAGGGAATTCTCTGCGACAAGAGGTAGTGGTTGCCGCCAACTTAGATGCCTTTAAATGACTAGACAGATTCTTAGAGGACAAAGCCATCACTGGCTCCTAGCCACAATTGGTGGATTTCTGGTGGATGCTTAATCTAGTCCTGCATCTTGCTTCCAACAGCAGCTTGCCAGATAGTGTTAGTTGGTACAACTCAGATGGAGAAGCTTTCTGTGTGCGCCCTGCTCACAAAACCCACACCTAATATTTCACGCATGACCTACAGATGTGGGAAGAGGTGCCAGGGCAGCGCTTGCTGGAAGGAGATGGCATCTTCGTTGGCTACCATGGCACCTTAGATCAGCTGCTTAGCCTACCTTGTTTAGCCTCTCCAAGGCTGTGTACACATTGCCTCTTATTCCAGCTCAGGTGGACTCCCACTGCTGGTGTTGGAAACCTAGTACACATGACGCTATCCCCAATCCTTATCTATTCTGTAGCTTCCTGATAAATACTGCTGTGTCACGCCTTTTCCCTCGAACCATATTCATATTTCCTTCAAGCCACATTCACTTGGGAGCCAGTGTGGTTTAGTGGTTAAGAGCGGTAGTCTCGTAATCTGGTGAACCGGGTTCGCGTCTCCGCTTCTCCACATGCAGCTGCTGGGTGACCTTGGACTAGTTACACTTCTCTGAAGTCTCTCAGCCCCACTCACCTCACAGAGTGTTTGTTGTGGGGGAGTAAGGGAAAGGAGATTGTTAGCCGCTTTGAGACTCCTTCGGGTAGTGATAAAGCAGGATATCAAATCCAAACTCTTCTTCTTCTTCTTTGCAGTTAAGGTGAGGTGTCTATATCTCAGACAGCCATTACACATGTGCAGCTGACAGCACATGCAGGGTTCAGAGCTTCATGAATATGAGGGTTGCAGGCATGGGGAAAACAAACAGTGAAGACACCCCTCGCCCCTCTCTGATGTGTACAGCAATGTGCGAATGCAGGTTGGAACACAGCAGGGAAAACGACCTCACTGCATTTCAAGCTGCCAATGTGTACAGAGCTCTAGCGTTAAGCTGACGTGGTTTTAAACTTCTATATTACTGCATTAAGGTTACAATACCAACTGTTTCAAGGGATTTCAGCTTCCTTGTGCCAACATCATGTTATTTCGTCTCACCCCTTTAACCTTCTTCCATCATTGCAAATTTGCTCCTTTGGCGGGGGTAATATAATATTTCTTCTCGGCGCCTCCAAATTTGAGTTCTAATTCAAGCCGAAGCAGGCCCTGGGCTTTCACAGAATTAATTCCACGTGCCTCTTTTGCAAATGCTTTGATTTTCTAGCAGGCCCCTTCCATCGATATGATTAAAACCAAGTTATGCTTTTCTAGATGGTTTAAAGAGGGAAATGAGTGGAATAGGAAAAGAAAAATCTGATAAAGAGCTGGTGGGTTATTTCTGGTGTGGAATTAAGTGAGACATTATCTAGCTTGCGGCGTGTTTGCATGCATACATGACCCTTTGTTAAAAAGAAGACTAAGTGTGATTGGATGGTTCCATTTATTTGAAAAACTATACATAATATGTGAATCGATTCACCAGATTGCTGCTGGTGGGGTGCCTAGCAACTTTCGCATTTCTCCTGGCCCAGTTTCTATGTATTTAACTCAGGACTTGATTTAAGCAAAGAGTTCTAGTCCTGGATCCTGGTTTGTTGGTATTCCAGCCCAGGACAGATTTTACTTATTTATTTATAAAACTTCTTAATGTCTCCACATTCGCTGCTGTGTCAGGATGGCTTGTAGCAATTTAAAAGCCATGAAATCCAAGAAAGAATAACTAAAAGCAAAAATAAAACAGGTAAAAAGAGAGGGAAGTGTAGCACCTAAAAACCCATTTAAACTACAAGGGATTGAACCAGAATAATCCTCAGTTTAAAAACAGGTCAGATAAAGTGCTGATGAAGAGAGTTCCTTTAAGCACGTACAGCAGGCATAGGCAAACTCGGCCCTCCAGTTGTTTTGGGGACTACAACTCCCATGATCCCTAGCTAGCAGGACCAGTGGTCAGGGATGATGGGAGTTGTAGTCCCAAAACATCTGGAGGGCCGAGTTTGCCTATGCCTGCTGTACAGAGTGCTTCCCAGACTCTGTGCCACTGAGTAACTACAACCAGCTGTGCCACACCAGATCTGGAATTGCAGGCATTGTGGTTTCTTAGAAGCCTTGAGCACCAAATTTCAGTATTTCCCATGCTAACAAATCAGCATGTGTTCATGGGTTTTCCCAGTTTAATTTGGTTGTGATGCTCTCCCACAAATACTTTTAAAATTAATTATTCCGAGATTTATATCCCGTCAAGCGCGGCTCCCTCAAGTCCTCAGCGTGGTTAACGCTGTGTAAAAAGAATTTTTGGAATGGAATGGAACGCCACGTCAGTGCCAGTTTCAAGTCATGGGCCACATGGCATTGTGGTCGGTCCTGTACAACGGGGGTGGGGAGACTTCAAGCTTCTAGAAGTACTGCTTACTGGCTGTTGGAGGGGAGTGGCAGTTGCAGTCCAGTGTGGCTGTGATGCTGCCACGCAGACTTCCCGCTTCAGTGCAGGCCTGAGAAGGACATCACTTCCTCCTCCACCACCAGTGCTTGTGGCTGTGGCTCTCCCACAATTGAAGCCAATCATGAGTGAGATGGTAGGGCATGGCTCTGGGAGTGGACCAGAAAAGAAAACACCTTCCCTGCAGTTCCCTTCCTGGGTATTTAAGCCAGCCACACCCTGCACTTGGCTCCAGTTGGAGCTTGATTCCAAGGGATGAGGACATCCCTGAAGAGACCTCCAAACAGCCAAAGAATCAAGTGGCTGTAGCAGCCGTGCCATCTAGGGTCTCTGAAGTGGCCAAAGTAGTCTCCTGTGAGGGCAGCAGCAGTGCAAGGGCCATCTAAAGAGGGCAAAGAGAGGCAGCCTGAACTCACAATCTACTAGGTTTGCTTTTATTAGAATCCCAAGACCTGCCAGCCCAGAGTCCTTCCGCTGACCCCAACTGCTATCCTCCTCAGTCTAACCCCAAAATATGTGAAGCTGGCTGTGAAGCCAGTACTACAGTAGAACCTCATGTGATGGATATTGCTGGAGGAATCTAACCATTTGGGTTTTCAGGTTGCAGAAAACCTGCAGCAAGGGCTTGAAGGGTTGTTGCTCAGGGGTAAAGGAGATGCTCTGCGTGAAGAAGGTCTGAGGTATGATCACGACCACCATCTCTAGGTAGGGCTAGGAAGGACCCCTGTCTGAAACCCTAGAGAGCTCCTGTGGTCAGTGTGGACACAATCTTGAGCTAGGTGGACCAATGGTCTCATTGATGAGGGCTCATCAGTGAGATCATTGGCCCATCTAGAAAGCACTGGTCCAAGAGATTTTCACAGGTCCGAGTGGTTTTCTGTTTGCCCTGCAAACAACGTGCTCTTTACCACTGAATTAGAGCAGATGTCAATCTGCGGGGGAACCCATTTGGGTTTTCTCAGAGAAATCGGTCGGACAAATGGAAGTGTGGGTGATCCCTCAGTATAAGGAACCTTCCTATCTTCAAAGAATCTGTCTGTAACCAAAGATCACTAGCAATCACCCAGAACCTGCAGTGAGGTTCAGTAGGGATGTTCTGCAATGGCCCTAAGCTATGTATTCACTGGGCTCTTTCAAGAGATGTAAAAAATGATTCTTCTCATGACGTGTGCATAACGCTCCATTAGCCAACTGCCATTTGATGTAATTTAGTGTGGCGTTTATCCTATTGACATAAGTTATTTCCCATACAATCCAGAGAATTGAGCTGAGCAGGGAGCCTTGCACTCTTGACAATGGGGAGATGGATAGTTATTACCTGAATGGTTATCAACATGAATTGTATAACAAATAGCGTGCCGGGCCTGATCTGTGTTTTGGCTGAGATGCTGTGTGTTTATTTCTCAGAGTTATTTTATAATGGGACACTCGTGGGAGGTGGAAGGGCCATTGCACAATCCAGATGAATGCACGTTGTTAAGGAGAATGCAGCAGATATAAAAGCAAAAGGGGGGGGGGATTGTATTCCTTTTCAGCGCTGGCTTAACAACCGCCAGCTCATCAGTTTGGGACTAGGGGTGTGAGAAGGTAGTGATTTCTTTCTTGCCCCATGTTTGTCACATGCAGCACTGTTTCTGTTCCACTGCAGTTCAGCTTCCAGCAAAAACATATGCCATTTGCCTCACTGTCTGCTGTGGTGCAATAACGTAATTAATTGTGTTATTATTACATTAATCCACAGCATTCATTTCAATGCAAAAGAAATGCACTGCAAATCAGGAAGGAGGGAAATGTCATCAATTACATATCAGTTGTGGACTGAAATCAACAACAGCAGCAAATACTGATTGTATGTGCTTTGCTGGTTTATTGACAATGTGGGATGAATAAACTTTGGTTGGCATCCATCTGTCTAAGCAAGCCAAGCACTGGCAATTTGCACTCCATTTCTGTCAGAATTCTCCAACATCAGTTTCTGGGACCCTCTCTTGGTACCTGGGCATTAGAAGCATCAACCTCGGATGGCTGCCATTCGTTACCCCAGGCCATGTGAAATATATGCAAATTCACATCCAATCACAAGGATTATAGGAGCCTTCCCCAACCTGCTGCCCTCTAGGTGTGTTGATATACAACTCCCCTGTGCCTGCCTGGATTGCTGAGAGTTGCAGTCCAAAACATCTGGAGAGTACCAGGCTAAAGAAGGTTGAATTAGGGCACACACACCACCTTGCCCCATGATAGAGGGAGCCCAGGGCCGCGTGATGTCAGTGTGCTGTGTGTGAATGCATGACATTGTATGCACACAAATGCCTGGCGGCATGTGTATGCAACTACCAGAGAAGTGGGGGGGAGCAGCCCTGTCAGGAGCTCGTCCTACACTTGAGTAGGACCCTGGCAGAGACACATGCCCGACTGGCATATTCCCTCCCTCCTGGTCAATCGTTCGGGAGCTTCAAGAGCTTTCTTCTGCCCGAACATCACAGTGCCCAATGCCAACAGACATTGGCACACTCAGGGATCCGCAGAGTGTTCGCAGCTTGCATGACAGACCTCAGCAACTCAGCATTTTTGTTAATCAACTTTATTTACATATAAATTACACACACAGCACTGCGACATGGCTCCCTCTCTCTCTCAAGCATCAGACAGCAAAGTGAAAAAACAAAGGACAATAATCCAACTTCACGGAACACAGTAACACAAACATCCTGTCTCCGTCACTTCCCACTTTGTGGAGTCAAAACATACACCGTCATGTGAAAGACAACATTCCCATGACTGCAATCATGGAGCAGGAATTCTAACAAACCCTCTGAATTAGAATTTTGTGGCCTCCATCCCCCTCCATATTTGGCACCCTTGAATTTAACACTTGCCTGGTCTGATTCAAGATTTGTTTCAAAAACATCGTAGAAAACAATTTTGGATTTTGTTCAGAGTTTTGGTGAACAGGGCCAGGAGGATGACCTGATACTGCTGCAGAACCAACCCTCCCTGTGTGCTTGCACTGTAATGCTTGCTTGAACTGAGCAGTTATAATAAACAGGTTCTTGCAAACAAAAGACTTGAATGGGTCTCTCCTGCAAAGCAAAGGGCACCTTGGTTTACTGGGCAAAGAACACCCTACATACTCAAAGATGCAACTGACTACCATACACGGTTATTGCTATTGCCTGAGAGGGGAATGTTGTTGCCATAGCAACCTGCCTCCCTGTGAGTGGCCAAGAACATAGGGAGGGGGGAGAGGGGAAAGGGAGAGACAAGCAGCCTCACAAGATAGTTAGCTGCAAGTTGGAGGCATTCAAGAACCACCTACTTGGGGGCTCTCAGTTTGCTGACTGGTTAGGTAGAGAGGAAGCTGCCTTATGCAGAGGCAGACTAGGTTTCAGACAGCAGTCTGTCCCATTTCTACCTGGAGATGGCAAGGACTGAACCTGGACCTTTACTCTTCACCTGAGCTACAGTGATATATGTCATGCTTTTAAGGAGTACCATAAGCAGAGGACTAGAGAGGGGTTCCTGCCCTTATTCAGCTTACAATCAGGGTGGAGAACCTGTGGCCCTCTAGGTGTTGATAGGCTACACACCATTTGCCCAGTTGGGGCAGGTGGTAGATAGTTTCTGGTAACATCTGGAGGGTCTCCAGTTCCCCTCCTCCTTGATCCAATTTCTGAGAGGGGAGAAGGAGGCAAACCAAGAGAAGAGAGCAAAGTGGTGCCCACATGTTACATTTAATGAGTATACAATCTGTGTACACAAGCAAGCTGAGCTGTGCACTTGTACACATGTAATGTCCATTGAGTGTACGGTCTGTGTACTGTGTTAGAGATTTGGGGAGTCAGTTTGGATGATGCCTGCAGGCCCCTTCCAACCCTGTGATCCTGTAGTTGTGAAAGGAAAATGTTTAAGATGAAACTTGCTAAACCAGCCAAAACAGTTCCTTTCTTAAGGCAATCGCCCTGGCTGGCCAGTTAACTACTGCCATTTGCATGTCCAAAGAGGTTGCTCTGTTGCTCTGGGGACAAATGGGTGGGCCTTTTCCCACCATGTCATTCCAGGATGGAGAGAAAGAGAGGCTTGTCTTGCTCTGTGCTGGACTCAGAACTGTGGCTTGAGGATCTCCCTGGGAACCTAATGGGCAGACAAGATATGTTGGGGGCTGTTAGTGCTGTGAGCCCTTCCATCCTATGCTCAGGTTATAAAGGTAAAAAGGGTAAAGGGACCCCTGACCATTAGGTCCAGTCGTGGCCGACTCTGGGGTTGCGTCACTCATCTTGCTTTATTGGCCGAGGGAGCCGGCGTACAGCTTCCGGGTCATGTGGCCAGCATGACTAAGCCGCTTCTGGCGAACCAGAGCAGCGTGTGGAAACACCGTTTACCTTCCCACCGGAGTGGTACCTATTTATCTACTTGCACTTTGACGTGCTTTCGAACTGCTAGGTTGGCAGGAGCAGGGACCGAGCAACAGGAGCTCACCCTGTTATGGGGATTCGAATTGCCAACCTTCTGATCGGCAAGTCCTAGGCTCTGTGGTTGTATACAGATTGTATACAGGTGTAAATAAACCATTTATCCTAAAGACACCACAGTAGCCATTGGTCTTCATTCAAAAGAAAATAAGCACAGGAGCCTCTCACAGACTGGGGTGTGTGAAAGAATGCTATAGCTGAGCTGTACAAATCGATCTTTTGCACAAATACCTGTACATGTGTAGAGACAGTTGGCATCTGTGTTCATTGTAATGTGTGAACGAGCCTGGAGAAAGTAATGGGTTATAGATTGCACAGATATTGAGGGTGGGGGGGGGTGAAGAGAAGAGAATCAAACACTGTTTCCTTGAGCTGACTTTGGCTCCCTACAGCCAAGTCTCAGAAGCCCCCGGACTCAATCAATAGATGCTTGTTCCAGCGACACTGAAGAGCCTTGTCTTCAGTAGTTTTCTTCCTCAAGTGGATGTTTCCTTGCACGCAGGAGGATTTCAGGGACGTTTCACTTGTAATAAAAATAATCTCAACAGCCTTTTAATTGGTTCTTGTGACACTTTGCTTGTAATCAATGTTCTCCTCCGGTCTGGCCTGTAATTTGGTTCTTGAGAAAGCAAAACAAGAAAATGGGAGTCACGTGCGCCTTCAATTAGGTGGGGACGCAGGGCTGTCTGCTCTTCTGGGTACCGGTGAATCCACAACCTCTGGGAAATGCTTGGCAAATGGCCTTTAACAAATACATGAACTGGGGGAGGGTAAAACTGAGGGAAAATGGAAAATGAGAGCCTGTAATTTCAGCTGAATAATGGCAGGAGATTGAATCATAAACACTAATAAAATGACATCATGGCTGGACATGGCCTAGCAAAAGACTCTCTGTATTCCAGCTGCAGATTGATGGGCATAAACAAATTAGTCCCTAAATCATTGCAGTGGGAGGTTGTTTGCATTTATCTGTTTAGATTTCTAGTCTGCCCCCCTTGAGTTAGATGTCATTAAAACACCAAATTCAATGCAACCAACAATATAAATACAGTGGTACCTCGGGTTACATACGCAATGGTTGTTACCAAGAGAAATATATAACAATACTATTATATGCAGGAGCCTTAGAAGATATGTGGTAAAACTGTGAAGCTTCCATCAACCCGCCTTGGACATCAGAGGAGGCAACCACACCAGATGTTTACAAGGCTGCACTTCCACTCCAGCAATGTAGTCTCTATGGTTGGCAGCTATGACTACTGAAGGGCCACGACCCCTTAAGCCAGGCTTCCTCAACCTTGGCCCTCCAAGATGTTTTGAGACTACAATTCCCATCATCCCTGACCACTGGTACTGCTAGCTAGGAGTCATGGAAATTGTAGGCCAAAAACATCTAGAGGCCCGAGGCTGAGGAAACCTGCCTTAAGCCACTCCTGCCACCAGCATCACTGTAGTTAGATGCATTGAGTGGTACCGGCTGGCAGAGCTTGAGGAGAGTAGCTGCAGCAGCTAGCGCCCCTCTCCTCCCCACAGGTCCCGCTACACCACTGTGAGAAGCCGGGCTGCCTCCTCCTCCTCCTCCCCTCACCCTTTCCTGCCCCCTATCCCCACTTGCAGAATTCAGGACTCTGCATGACATAGTGAGAAGCTGTGACTCTTAAGAGTTTTCGTGATGGTCTGTCAAGGAGCTGTCAAGGAGCCTGGTCAACCACAGGGCAGGCACACACACGGCAGGCATGGAATACAATTAGCTCCTCATTAGCAGAAAACTACAAAACAGCAGAGTCCTCTGCTAAGATAATCCAGCTAAGATGTTGCTGAAACTGGCCAGTAGCTCCACCCCACTAGACTTTCACTCTGGGTCCTTCCCAAGCAGGTGAAGGCTGCATCGGGGGGGGGGAGCTCCACCTCTGAGCTGGGCTGGCCCATGGTTCAGCAGGACTCTCCTCGATCAGGGTATCAGACGAGAACTGCTGTGTAGCTGTCAGGGACTGGGCAGAGGAGGAATGGAGGAGACCGCCTCCCCAGCCTGACCCTTCCAGAGAAGAAGGAGACCGTTCAGAATTACAAGAGGGGTTTGAGGGAGTTCACAGCTCAAAGGCAGATGAGGGGCAAAGCTGGGAAATAATGGGAAAGGAGGAGGAAGAAGAAGACGTACCAGGGGATAAACAGCTGACAGACTCAGTGTCTTTAGAAAGCATTCCAGACCTCTCTTCTCCCAGAACCCGGCAGGCATTGAAAGTAGGAGAGCAGAGAGCTCAAAGGCAAAAGGCCCATTCCAGCACCCATAGCGATGATGCATGAGGAAGTGAGAGAGACGGAGGGGGTGGAGATTCACTCAGAGCAATGCCATTACTCCAAGAGGCTACATTTCTAGCCCCTCTCTGTGAATATTGAATAAAAAGCATTGGTAAGAACTTTCCTTGTCTTATCCATTCCTGGCAACCTACAGCGGGGGTTTGGATCCTCTGACACCAGACAGTAGCAGAGCCAACCTCTGACTCCTCTCTGAGTCTGCGCTCGCACTGTGACTGTCAGCTTCTAACCCTGTCCTGGAAGACCTTCGTTCTCCTGATTGCTCAAACCACCTGCTTCTAGCACCTCCCAGTTCATCCCTTCTGCAGGCTGCTCTTCAGGGTCCCACCACCAGAATCTGGGATCTAAACACGTCGTCTTCTGTGCCCTCCCTGGGGAGCTCTTGGGTCGGCAGCTCCCACCAATCTTCCTCATACAGCCAGTCCCTGGCACAGCCACAGCATTTTCACGGCAATTGGAGACTGCTACCAATTGGAGACTGCTACCAATGGGACGCGGGTGGTGCTGTGGGTTAAACCACAGAGCCTAGGACTTACCAATCAGAAGGTCAGCAGTTCGAATCCCTGCGATGGGGTGAGCTCCCGTTGTTCAGTCCCAGCTCCTGCCCACCTAGCAGTTCGAAAGCACGTCAAAGTGCAAGTAGATAAATAGGTACCACTCTGGCAGGAAGGTAAACAGCGTTTCCGTGTGCTGCTCTGGTTCACCAGAAGCGGCTTAGTCATGCTGGCCACATGACCTGGAAGCTGTACGCCGGCTCCCTCAGCCAATAAAGCGAGATGAGCGCCACAACCCCAGAGTCGGTCACGACTGGACCTAATGGTCAGGGGTCCCTTTACCTTTACCTTACCAATGGCAACTGACCAATGGCTACCGCTGCCTCCATGGTGGAAGGTAGTAATGCTTCTTAATTCCGGTTGCTGGAAATCACAGGAGTGGTCTTGCGCCAAGGTCCAGGACGCTGGATTAAATGGGCTGTTGGCCTGATCCAGCAGGCTTGTCTTATTTGTTTTGTTCTTAAATTAGGACAGCGCTCTGCCAGCATGTTGACTCTGCGCAAAAGAAGATTTGCAATGCTCTCCATAAATTCACCTTCCAGAGGAACTTCAAAATGTGGTGCCATGTTTTATAATAACAATCTAGAATGCTGCAGTGCCCAAAAAAATTCTGAGGCATTGCTGCAAAACACTGCCATTTTTTATCAATAAGCTAGTAAATTAACATTTCCCGACCAGGAAGTAAGGCAATGGAGTGCTGCCACCTGGTGGTAGACGTGGGGGTAGCTTCCCCTGGGCAGAACTGTATCGTGCTTAAGGAATGTATTGGTGAAAAATGTAATCCTGGGTGTAGATTAAGAGATGTTGAATCTGAATGCTAACTGGGACTGAAGCAATTATTCAGGATAGCTAAATTTAACCAAATGGCTTGCAAGGATAAAATGTTTGGGAAACTATTAATTTAGATAAATGAGACTGATATACATGGGGTTAAATCAATATGACAAATACATGCTGAATATTTTGGCCAAACGATGGGTACTTATAGTATTTCATTAGTAAATAATAACATGTTTAGTCGGTTAAATTACGGTCCTTAGTCACAAAGACTTTTAAAAATCTGAGTTTCAAAGAAATTTAGAAACTGTGTTTCCTTTATTGATTAATTCCTGTTGAAATTAGCCCAAATTGAATTTCTTCAATTTTATTCTAATTAGATTACTTTGAATGTGCTAAATGTAAATGTGTGTAATTTAACAAATTGTGCTTTAATTTTTATTTTAATTAACCATTTTAATTTAATCAACACATTTATCATTTTTAATGAATTTATGGCTTTAATTTGATTTAGTATGTAAATTAAAATTGCCACTCAGATTTATTAAGGTCATGCCAAAAAGAAGCCCTCATTAGGTCATGTGTAACAGAGCACGTAGCAACCTCCCGGGAGTGCCAAGCAATGTTCATCTAGCTTGTAAGTGCTGGTAATTCTCTGTATTTCATACAGGGAAACAGTTTGTAGGACTGTATCCCATTTCCAGTATTCACCAAAGACTCCTCAGTAAGCTTTGCCATCATGAGATAAGGAGGCAGGTCTATGGATCAGTAAACTGTCTAAGGAACAGGAAGCAGGAATGAATGCAGAGTTCTGAAAAGGAAGGGATATAGAAAATGGATCAATATTGGAGGTCTGAGCTTTTTCATGAATAATGCAGAGTTAGGGACGAAAAGCGAGGTAGGTGAGTCTGCTGTTGATACAAAATTGTTCAAGGTACTTTAAACAAAAAGAGGTTGTAAAGTGCTCCGGAAGAATATCTTCAAACTGAGTGAATGGAGAGTAAAATGGAAATGGTTCACATCTGTCTCAGGAGTCAATGGAGAAGAGCCACCTTTGGGGGTGAAGTCAAGACTGTTGGAAGGTTGGCTGTAGAGACGGATATAGGAGAGACATGTTTTGTTGCAGCTGGGGCAGATGAAGGTGTCCGGTTGTGCAGCCTAAATTATCGAGAGCCTGGAGCAACTCCCCCATGAAGAAAGGTCCTAGAACAATAGGATTCAGAATGCAGCAGTCTGATTGGTCCACAGGAGCCACCCAATCAAGCTCCAGGTGGAAGTGAATCCACAACCTGATTGGCCTACAGGAGAATCCCGGAATTAGCCAATCACATGGGGCCCATTGTGTAAATAATGTATATAAAGCAGACTTTCTGGGGGAACTTCCATTCCTCCTCACCACTATGAGCTGAATAAAGAGCATGAAATCCACTCTCGACTCTGAGTATATTTTAAAGGGCCATACAGTGAAGCTGAACATTGGGAGATTCAGGACACAATCAGAGGCACTACGCCCTTATCACCACCATGAGTCACTGTGATAACAGGATGTTGGGTTAAATGGATCTTTGGTCCAATCCAGCCAGGCTGTTCTTAAGTACTGAACAGCTATTCC
The DNA here is from genome assembly GCF_964188305.1 of Podarcis bocagei. Classification (NCBI taxonomy): domain Eukaryota; kingdom Metazoa; phylum Chordata; class Lepidosauria; order Squamata; family Lacertidae; genus Podarcis; species Podarcis bocagei. The sequence continues at coordinate 20,620,611 of NC_138141.1, forward strand.
CTCTCTCCAGGGAACACTGGAAATTGTAGTTTGTTAAGATTGCTGGGAACTCTTAACAAACTTCAGTTCTCGGGATTCTCCCTGGCTGTTAAAGCGGAATGATAGAGCTTTAAATGGTGGGTGTGGATGTGACCTTAGGCCACATTCACTCTCTTTAAGGCACTACAATACTACTTTACTTCCTGCCAACCTAGCAGTTCGAAAGCACACCAGTGCAAGTAGATAAATAGGTACCGCTCCGGCGGGAAGGTAAACAGCATTTCCGTGCGCTGCTCTGGTTCGCCAGAAGCGGCTTAGTCATGCTGGCCACATGACCCGGAAGCTGTACGCCGGCTCCCTCGGCCAATAAAGTGAGATGAGCGCCTCAACCCCAGAGTCGGTCACGACTCGACCTAATGGTCAGCGGTCCCTTTACCTTTACCCAATACTACTTTAAGCAGTCATGGCTTCCCCCAGATAATTCTGGGAGCTGCAAAGAGTGCTGAGAGTTGCGAGGAGGCCCCTATTCCCCTCGCAGAACTCCAATTTTCAGAGAGGCTTAACAATCAATCCTTCACAGGGAACTCTGGGAATTAAAGCTTCCAGTGACCAGGATCCTCTGAGGGGAGCCATGACTGTGGATGTGACCTTAAGTCACTTCACCAAACTACAGTTCCCAGGATTATCTGAGGCAGATCCAAGCTTCGAAAACCTTCTTCCTTCTTGTAAACACAAACAGTGGGCTGTTGTACTCATGTTTTGCTTGTGTGTTTTCCAGAGGCATCTAGTTCGTCCCTGTGAGAAAGAGGAGATTGAATTAGATGGGCCTTTGGCCTGATCCAGCCACAGGGCTTTTCTGATATCCTCACTTTTCTTGCAGCCTCTGTGATTAGCGATTTGGCTTCCTTCCTGGCACTAATTGCTTTTACAACTCCTCTTGTTCTGCCTCGGCAAAGAGGTGAGCGGTACTCCAGGCCTCCGTGTCCTTTGTTCCACCGCTGATACTGTTCCTTCTCCTATCTGAAAGTGCTGCAGCTTAAATTCTTTCTCTGTTGCCGCTTTGATGTTGCAGGTTTTCTATGGCGTCTTTGCTGCTGAGATAATACAGTTCCATCTGCTTCCTTTTCAACACCAATTTCGTCTCAACTCTCTTTTTTTTGTTCGGATACAATAGCCTCATCTCAGTAGACCTTATTGTCCCATAATTGCACTCCTATCTCTATGGCAGACGGGACTCGTTTGGATGCGATCACCTTTTTCTTCCCCGTTCCATCTAAATAATAAAATTTATCCATTCATTCCTCACTCTCTTTGCTCACCTGCATGTGATGGATCTGGCATCCACATGAATAAAAAAAGCCCTTTACATAACAGCATGGTGGAAACTATGCCTCCTCTTCATGGGGATTCGCATGGCAGAAACATAACTAGTCACTTCCTCTCCTGGAGATAATCAATCTTGACATGAAAGCTTCAGGGAGTTCACATCACTGCATGACTAAGAGACTGAGTGATGTCTCCCAGTCTGAATCTCACCTTCTGCCATGAACTCACCAGACGACATTAGGCTAGCTGGAATTCTTCTCTGCCTCAGCTTTTCCATCTGTAATATGGGGATAATATACCGTATTTACTCAAATCTAATACACCATCAAATCTAATGTGCACCTCAGTTTTCAGAACCTTGAAATCAAAAAAAGTACGGTATTTGCTGGCGAATGTAAATGTGCCATCGAATCTAATGCGCACCTTAATTTTCGCAATGTAATTTGGCCAAAAAAGGTGAGCATTAGATTTGAGGAAATACGGTAATAACACTCACTGATGGGCTATTGGTACAGGGTCACATGGGAAATAATGCATATGAGGTGTGTTGAGCTGTTAAGAGTGCCATACAAATGCTTTTGCTGCTGTTTGGTATTCGCACAGCAGAAAACTAGTTGCATTGGTGCAAGGATTTTCCCTTGCACTTCCCTCCTCTTCTCCCCTCATAAATCTGTTTTAGGGATTCCCCCAGTCCTCTGGAGACATGTGGGATGTGGGAGCAGAGGAGGAAAAGTGTACATTTATGTGCTAACAGAATGAGCTCACTGGATACTGAAGCTGAAGGAAATCAAAATGAATAGATTCACCCATCCCTGACCTCAGGTGCGCACACAGCTGACCTTTGAAGTCTCCCAAATTCAAGCCCAGCCCTGCTAGGCCAGACTTGCTTCCATCTTGCCTCGATCTGCCTGCCACATCATGGAAAGCAAATGAAAGCCCAAGGGAATCTTCAGAGGCCTGGACTTTTCTACTGGCAAGATTTGTGCAACAGTTAAAGGGCCATTCCCTCCCCTCTCTCGCTCTCTCTATGACTCCCTGCTTCACCTTTCTTATTCTTTTTTTGTCCCCTGCAATAAGCCAGTTCCCAGCAATTGCTGTAATAACAACACTTTTTTGCCGAGGGAATTGGGCTGCGACAGAGTCCCTATCATTTGAGAAAGGGCTGTGATTATCCCTCCATCGGCGGCCTGCGAGGACCACACTTTATCACACAACTAGCAGCCGCAAGTATGTCTGGGTCAGTGGGGGAGCAGGACGCAGCACCATCTGCCTTTGGGGCACTGGTTTCCATTTCATTTCCTCTCCAAACAAATCGTTCTCCCGGTGGCAGCTGGTAGCCCCTGGACCTGATGGAGCAACCTGGAAACAATAAGGTCACATGGAAGGAGCCAGGTTGTTTTGGGATTTCTTCTGGTCCTCCTTTCTTCCAAAGGTGTGGACACTGAAGCATGACATTGCCTAACCTGTTGCAATTTGTGGTATCATGATGATGATGATGATGATTTATTATTTATACCCTGCCCATCTGGCTGGGTTTCCCCAGCCACTCTGGGGGGCTTCCAACAAAACACTAAAATACAATAACCTATTAAACATTAAAAGCTTCCCTAAACAGGGCTGCCTTCAGATGTCTTCTAAAAGTTTGGTAGTTATTTTTTCTCTTTGACATCTGGTGGAAGGGCATTCCACAGGGTGGGTGCCTCTACTGAGAAGGACCTCTGCCTGGTTCCCTGTAACTTGGCTTCTCATGGTGAGGGAACTGCTCTCAGCGCAGTGTCCGGGCAGACGCTCCTTCAGGTATACTGGATCGAGGCATTTAGGGCTTTAAAGGTCAGCACCAACACTTTGAATTGTGCTTGGAAACGTACTGGGAGCCAATGTAGGTCTTTCAAGACCGGTGTTATATGGACTCGGTGGCCGCTCCCAGTCACCAGTCTAGCTGCCGCATTCTGGATTAGTTGTAGTTTCCGGGTCACCTTCAAAGGTAGCCCCACATGGAGCGCATTGCAGTAGTCCAAGCGAGAGATAACCAGAGCATGCACCACTCTGGCGAGAGATAACCAGGGTTCCCTGCCCCACACCTAAATTTTCAGCCCTTTCCAGAATGTGGAGGAATATTAAATGGTGCAGGGGACCAAGCTTTGGCACCAGCAGGGGCGTAGCGTGGGGAGGCCCAGGGAAGCCGTGGCCCTGGGCACAGGTTTTTTGAAAGGGCATGAGGGGGCACAACTAGGCGTGCTCCCCGGCTCCCTGACTCACCAAGCTGTGCCTGGGCCAAGCCTTCAGGGCTGGGACAGTGGTTGCACCTCCTTCCCCTCATGGCCAGTGAAGGGATGCCCCTGCCCCTGGGGTGGCCAAGAGGCAGGGGGTGGGCGCTGTGCCCATCAAGGAGAGGCAAGAAGCTCTGGAAGCCACCTCCTCCTTTGCAAACGGGATGCCCCTTTGAGCCTCTTCCTCCCTTAACTGGCTGCCAGCTCAGACTGCCACGGCTCGGTCAGCTGGGAGGGCTGAGGTTGGGGCGGCCACCCACTGTGCCACTCTGTGACATGCCCCGGGCACCGAGAACCCACGCTACACAACTGGACACCGGATCACTAGATAGACTAGGACCCATTCTATTCTTGTGACGTGTGTGTGTGTGTGTGTGTGTGTGTGTGTGTGTGTGTGTGTGTAACACATTATAGTCACAAGAGTAGAGTGGGAGAGAGAGAGAGAGAGAGAGAGAGAGAGAGAGAGAGAGAGAGAGAGAGCGCTCTATGGATGTAGCAGCCGCTTTTCAGTGCTCATTCCATTTTGACCCATTTGCATTACTCCACCGGCTTCCAAACTTCCAATTGCCTTTGGGCCAGATTCCTCCATCGCCACCAGGCGTTCCTTTCTTCTCTCTCCTCTTTCGTGTCCCCTGGGTTGTCACTCCCTGGAACTCAATTAGGCTTGTCAGGTTACCTTTGAGCTGATTTAAATTCAGCTTCACGAACCGAGCGCAGTGGAGAAGAGGGAAAACATGAAGAAGATGAGGCCACCCTCCTACTCCCACCCAACCACCGATGGTGCCTCCAGCCATGGAGAATGAGGTGGGCTGAGCAAATGAAAGGCCAACGAGAGAGAGAGAGAGAGAGAGAGAGAGAGAGAGAGAGAGAGAGAGAGAGAGAATACTGAGGAAGCTTTGTGACAGAGGTGGCATGAGGAGGATTCCAGGTGAGCTGGCGCAGCTGGCAACAGAGGTGGGTGCGCATTGCCTTCGGCTGGCAGCTCCCCCTCCACACAGAAGCCCGTCAAAAAAAAGCTTTCATAAATATTGTAACAGAAGAGGGGGGAGCTGAGCATGGAACAGGTGAGATGTAGCTAACTGTGCAGAAATCTTGTCTTTCTTAACACACTTGCAAGCCTCAATAGGAAACAGGATTAATTCGGTTAAATGGAAGCTGGTCCGTGAGGGCAAAAAAAGCTCTTCCCCACCAACTTCAGCCCATCTGCTTCCCTTCTTGCTCACAACCAGCTTTGGGGGTGGCACTGCCAGGCAGCTTCTTCCTCCTTAAGACTCATCCATACTGCGGTTTAATGTTGATTCTAAGTGTGTCTTGCACCTCCCTTAATTCCATATGCTGTTCTCCTCCAAATCACTGTCTTCCCACACTTTCCCCTTCCTTCCTCGATCTGGGTTTTCTCATGCTGCTCTCCTTACCCCTACTAGGGGGAAAGCCAGACCGAGGGAAATGAAATCCTGGGAAGGCAGCGATTTGGAAGAGAACGCCATATGGACAATGGAACATTCATGGAGGTACGCGAAGCACTTAGTATCCACTTTAAACAACAGTATGGATGAGCCCCGCATCTCCGCATCACCCTTGTGCAACCCAAGCAGGGAGGAGGATGGGGACAAAACTAGGATTAGTTGGCCCTGCCTGTCATTGGCTCAGTCTCTTGTCTATCATCAGCTCTGGCTCCACCTACTGTTGGGTCTTTCACCCCACCGGTCCCAGTGGGCAACAAGCAGCACAGATTCAGTTCTTGTTATGTTTTTGTTCCAGCAGATTCCAGATCAGAATAGCATCCCATGGCATAACACCATGCCTGTGTGGGAGGCTGGGTTGCCTAGCGAGTAAAATCTTGAATCATGGAGACCATGGATCATACTTGGTCTCCTTCCATGGGCAGCAAAATCAGTGGAAGTTTTTCAGGCAAGGAGAAGGATGATGTGTTGTTGCTATAAGAATACAGTGGTACCTCGGGTTACAGACGCTTCAAGTTACAGACTCCGCTAACCTAGAAATAGTACCTTGGGTTAAGAACTTTGCTTCAGGATGAGAACAGAAATCATGTGGCGGCAGCGGGAGGCCCCATTAGCTAAAATGGTGCTTCAGGTTAAGAACAGTTTCAGGTTAAGAACAGACCTCCAGAACGAATTAAGTTCTTAACCCGAGGTACCACTGTATAAGGAGAGTCTGCAGGATCAGGCCCGTGGCACATCTAGTCCAGCATCCTGTTCTCACAGTGTACACCCAGAGGCTTGTGGGAAACTCTCAGGCAGGACATTAGCACAAGACCACTTTCCCCTCCTGTGGTCTCCAGCAACTTGTATTCAGAGCATTACTGCCTCTGAGATGGTCCTTTTCAGGTGGGGTGGGGGAAAACAGCAACAGCCAATGCTTCTCCCAGTCTACTCTCTCCCTTCCCTGCCCCCTACCTCCCCTTTGGCGACCTGGCTGCTCAACATGGGAGAGAATCACATATCCTTTTATGTTTATGTTTATTTTTTTAAGCCCGGGCCAGTGGAAATCAATAGCGTTGTGGCAGTCTCCTCTACAGAGCGGCGTCTTTCCATGGGATTTTCACAAAAGACCTTTCTAGTTACATGTCAGAAAGGCGAGTTATTTATTCTAATTTCCTCTCAGCCTGCCTGAGCAGCAGAAGCATCTGCCTGCCTCCCTGGCTCTCTGCCCCCTCTGGGAAATTCATAGCGATGAGGTATTTGCGCCCTGGAATCGATGGTGCGAAATGAATTATTGGCAGCTTTCTCGAATCGGAGCCGCTGCTTTTTCTCTGTAGCTGTGGCTGCCTCGGCCCTGCTGAAGCTGGGAGCTGTCATCGCCAGAACCTGCAGTGACCCAGCCTACTGCAGAAACACTCCCAGGGTGCTGTGTTTCAGCGCAGCTGTGATACTGGTTTCCTTGATCTAGACTGACACAAGCAGGATTCTGGCTGGAGCAGAAACGTTATGGCTCAGAACATCCATTCCACCCACTCTCTCTTTGTAGTTCTACGGTGTGTTTTTTATTATCTTATTCACCATGAGCCATTGGAAGTGAGTGAAGTCAGAGCTCAGGTATAACACTATTAGCCAGTGGTGTGCAGTGAAATTTTTTGTAGGGCCACAGAGGCACCAGCTTGTGAGGGCGATTGTGGGGCCCAACATCACATGTGTGACGTTGTGACATCCTGAAATCACACATGTGAGCATCATGCCTCCCTCCCTAAGCTGGGCAGAAGATTCACAGGCTTTGGGAAGGAAGCGCAAGGCTTTAATACTTGAATACTCTAATTTACCAGGAACATTTAGGGAACTAGCCTAGTCCCCTAGTCTATTGACCGCACACCACCACTAAAAGCACACCTGTCATATACCGTATTTTTCGCTCTATAAGACGCACCAGACCACATGACGCACCTAGTTTTTGGAGGAGGAAAACAAGAAAAAAAATATTCTAAATCTCAGTGAAAGCAGCAATCCCTCTTGCTGTTCTGGCTTCTGGGATAGCTGCGCAGCCTGCATTCGCTCCATAAGACGCACACACATTTCCCCTTACTTTTTAGGAGGGAAAAGGTGAGTCTTATAGAGCAAAAAATAGGGTAAATGCAGAGTCACAACTTGCATTTTTTCTTTTATAAAAGCAAAATTTATACAGTGGTACCTCAGGTTAAGTACTTAATTCGTTCCGGAGGTCTGTTCTTAACCTGAAACTTCTTAACCTGAAGCACCACTTTAGCTAATGGGGCCTCCTGCTGCTGCCGCACCGCTGGAGCACAATTTCTGTTCTCATCCTGAAGCAAAGTTCTTAACCCAAGGTAATAGCTCTGGGTTAGCGGAGTGTGTAACCTGAAGCGTATGTAACCTGAAGCGTATGTAACCCGAGGTACCACTGTATACCAATGAATTGTAACAGAAGCTTAAAGCAGCTTATTAATTTACATGTCTTGCAGGTCATTGTTCCTGTTCTTGTGGTCCAGGAAGTCCAGTCCCCATTTTTAGCAGGAAAAAAACAAATTCATGCACGGGGTGCCTTAAGCAGTTATTAACAGCTTCATGACTGAGTGGGAACTTCAACCCAGTCGTAATCCAACAATGAAAGTGTGCAGGTGATTGGAGAGGAGGTTAGGTTGATGACAAGTACAGTCGTACCTTGGAAGTCAAATGGAATCTGTTCTGGAAGTCCATTCAACTTCCAAAATGTTCGGAAACCAAAGCGCAGCTTCTGACTGGCTGAGGGGATGCTCCTGCAGCCAATCGGAAGCCACGGAAGCCCCGTCGGACGTTCAGCTTCCAAAAATACAGTAGTTCACAAACCAGAACAGGTTTGCAGCATTCAGGAGCCAAACCATTCGAGAACTAAGCTGTTTGAAAACCAAGGTACAACTGTACTACCAATAGCCATTTGCCAGAGCCAACTTTTCCCTGACAAGCTGGAAACCTAGGTAATGTTTCCCAGAGCTCAGTTTCAGACAGAACATAGAAAGCTGCCCTATACTGAGTCAGACTGCTGGCTCCTGTAGTTCAGTATCGTCTACACCGACTGGCAGCAGTCAAAGATGGATTTAGGGCAGCGCAACTAGTTCCTCTGCACTGGGCGCTGGGCCAAGGGAGCACCGAAGGGCGCCACAGCTATGATGTAGTGCAGATGCAGAACAGAAGGCAAGTGGCAGGGGGCACCGTATGTTGACCTTGCACAGGGCACCACTGAAATTTGGAAGACCAAAGTCTGCCCCCCCCCCCCTGCAGCAGCAATTTGGAGCTTGAGACAGGGATCCTTTCCCAGCCCCGCCTGCAGATTCCAGGTATTGAATCTGGACCGTCTGCCTTGGTCAGACCACACCTTGAGCAATGTGTCCATTTCTGGGCACCACAGTTTAAGAAGGATATATATTGATAAGCTGGAATGTGTGCAGAGGAGGGCAACCAAGATGATCAAGGGTCTGGAAACGAAGCCTTATGACGAAAGGCTGAGGGAGTTGAGTATGTTTGGCCTGGATAAGAGGAGACTGTGATGAGATATGATGGCTATCTTCAAATATCTAAAGCGTTGTCACATGGAAGATGGAGCAAGCTTGTTTTCTCCTGCTCTGGAGGGCAGGACTCAAACCAAGGGCTTCAAGTTACAAGAAAGGAGATTCTGACTAAAAATCCAAGAGAGCTTTATGACGATAAGAGTTGTTCAATAGTGGAACAGACTCCCTCAGATGGTGGTGGACTCTCCTTCATTGGAGGTTGTTAAGCAGAGGTTGGATGGCCATCTGTTCTGGCTGCTTTTGTTGAGATTCCTGCATTGCAAGGGATTTTGGTCTAGATGACCCATGGGGTCACTTCCAACCCTACAATTCCACGATTCTATAATTATGCCCGTTGTCTTTGTCCATGGAGTTTTCTTGGCAGGGATACTGGAGTGGCTTGCCAGTTCCTGCTCCAAGTGGATCACGTTTGGTCAAAACTCTCCACTATGATCTGTCCATCTTGGGTGCCCTGCTCGGCATAGTTCATAGCTTCTCTGAGTTATTCAAGCCCCTTCGCCACGGCAAGGCAGTGATCCATGAAGGGGAAGGACAGATTCTGAAGCTGAGACCCCAATACTTTGGCCACCTCATAAGAGAAGACTCCCTGGAAAAGACCCTGATGTTGGGAAAGATGGAGGGCACAAGGAGAAGGGGATGACAGAGGACGAGATGGTTGGATTGGATAGTGTTCTTGAAGCTACCAGCATGAGCTTGACCAAACTGTGGGAGGCAGTGGAAGACAGGAGTGCCTGGCGTGCTCTGGTCCATGGGGTCACAAAGAGTCGGACACGACTAAACGACTAAACAACAACAACATAATTATGCCCAATTCAGAACATCCAAAGTGAGGAACAAACAATCCAAACTTGGCTCTGAAGGTTACCTATCTGCATTCCAGATTAATGTGTGTTGGCATATTCTCTCAGCCACCAAAAAGTAACCTGCATAAATAAAAGTTACTGGAAGACTTGATGTTGCTGATCAACAGACTTTGTGCACGAGGGAATTCCTGTGAGGAGGCTGCCCAGCAAGGAAATAGCATTGCATCCCTTCAAATGTTAAAGCTCACCCAGAAAAGAACTGGAGAGGATCAGATGCAAAGTCCTTTCCAAGATCCCCATTGCTTTTAATGGGCTTTGAATCAGTCTCTAATTGATTCTCACCTGTTGAGTTGCATTGGGACGCGGCCTCTTTTACAGCTGAACTTAGAGCAACGCAACTGAGAAGGCCGAAGGCTTTCTGACCTGTTGCTCGGAGCTAATTTTTTTAATGATAGCATCCATTTCGCCTGCAGCCTTCGCTTCAGAACTTAAACAGCTTGTCAGATTTCCCCGCTGCCCCTTCTTAAACACAGCTAAAATATGAAGTTCCCACTGAGCTTAGCTTCGCTGCGCGTTGAATGGCTGATGGCCAAGTAACCTGCAACAAGATGAGATAATGAGAGAAAATCCGACAGACTGTGAAATCCGAATGGCACACCACTGAGCGTGGCTCAAGGCTGTGAGGAACGGCAGAGAGAGAGCAGGCATTTCTGCAGAACTTGAGCGAGGCTGATCAGGAACTGGGGCTCACCTGGGATTAGCCTCTGAACCTGTTTTTCATGCCAAAACTCAGCCCAGAAACATATAATGTACCAATAAGAAGGGGAGAAAAGGCTGGTGGTTTCTGTTTCACTGAGTAACTGTAACCAGCCGGTCTACGTAAGAACTGGATCAGACCAAAGGTCCCTTTTCTTCAAAGGAATCTGCCTTGTATCAAGTCAGAACATGGATCCAGTTGAGTATAGTCCACACCAGAGGTAGCCAACATGGTGCCTTCTAGTTGCTGCTAGGCCACAACTCCCATCGGCTTTCATGCACATGGCCAACGCTCAAGGATGGTTGACGTTGTAGTCCAGCCACATCTGGGAAGACACCAGACTGGCTGCCTCTGGTCAACACTGACTATCAACAGCTCTTCAAGTTTTCAGGACAGGAAACTTCCCAGTCCTACCTGCAGATGCTGTGGATTGAACCCATCCCAATACATTTTGCATGCAAAGCAGATGCTTCGCCATTGAGCAATGGCCTTGCCCTTGACAAATAACTAAGATTCCAGTCCTCATGGTTCTGAAGATTTAGATATGAACAGAGGAGCCTAACACCAAGCCAAACCATTGCTCCATCTAGCTTGGCATTGTTTACACTGACTGGCAGAGGTTCTCCTGCATTTCAGACAGATAGATTCCCAGTTCTACCTTGGAATGTCCATAGTCAGCATGAGAAGTAATATCTCTGTAGGTGAAGATTCCATATCTGGTGCCTCTTGATGTGGCTTTCCTCCATGAATTTGGAAAAAATCATTTTAAAGCCACCTAAGCCAGCAACTACCATCCCATCTTGTGGTGGTGAGTTCCGCAGGTTGGTTCTACATTGTGTGAGAGCCGGAGAGGTGCAGTGGTTAGAGTGTTGGACTAGGAACACCCAACACTCAAATCCTTGCTCAGGCATGAAGCTCACTGGGTGACCTGAGGTCAGTCGTCATATCTCAGCCCCACCAACCTCACAAGGGTTCCTTTAAGGATAGAATGGGTGGGAGAGCACAATGTATGTTCTTCTTGAGCTCCTTAGAGGAAAGGCGGGGTGTAATTAATTAATTAACAGAACCACTTCAGTTTGTCCTGAACCTCCTGCCATTCAATTAGGGGCATCAGGCTGGGGGAGGCTGCTGTAGAATCAAAGAACCTGGGTAATTGAAGTCTATGCCACTGATCTGCTCCACCATCTATTTCCAAAATGAACAATAATGGTGCTTTAATGGAGAATAGTTATTTCCCCACGTCAGTTCATTAATCCGTCGCCACTGCAAGCTCATTACAACCACCCAGATTCGGTGACGTTAATAAATGAGTTTACCCATGGAAGGTCCTGAACCGAACGACTTCAAGAAAGGAAGTTGTCTTGCGTGAGGGATGGCTGTTTACTGCTGAACGCACAGAGCAGAGCCAGTTCAAGTTTGCTAACGCACAGGCCACTTGGGAAGCCTAACACAATCCCAGAGGGCTGTGGCTAATTATATATTTGGTTTTCCTGCAGGTGGGCTGGATTTGCATGTCATTTGCATGAGAATGGCGGGTGCCAGCTGGTGGGCAGGCTGTATTTATTTGGGGATCCATGAAAGAGCATGGAGCCATTTCATCTAAATCCCGAAATGTGCTCAGAATTCATGTGATCTGAAATGCGGAGTAATTCCAGGCTGTTATTATTTACGGGTGGCATTCAATGGCTTAGGCCCCCTCTGCTCTATACATTTATAACAGCATATCATGTCGCTTTAAACAGTCATGGCTTCCCTTCAAAGAATCCTGAGAACTGCAGTTTGCTAAGGGCATTGAAAGTTGTTTGATGACCCCTGTTCCCCTGATAGAGCTACAATCCCTAGAATCTTCTGTCTGTCCCGCCCCTCTTTGACACAAAAGCAGCCCAGCCAATCACAGCTAAGGCTTCCTCACTACTAGAACTATGTAGGGATATAACAACCTCCTATCATAATAGAGACGCGGGTGGTGCTGTGGGTTAAACCACAGAGCCTAGGACTTGCCAATCAGAAGGTTGGTGGTTCGAATCCCTGTGACGTTGTGAGCTCCCGTTGTTCGGTCCCTGCTCCTGCCAACCTAGCAGTTCGAAAGCATGTCAGAGTGCAAGTAGATAAATAGGTACCGCTCCGGCGGGAAGGTAAACGACGTTTCTGTGTGCTGCTCTGGTTCGCCAGAAGCGGCTTAGTCATGCTGGCCACATGACCCGGAAGCTGTACGCTGGCTCCTTCGGCCAATAAAGCGAGATGAGCGCCGCAACCCCAGAGTCAGCCATGACTGGACCTAATGGTCAGGGGTCCCTTTACCCTTTACTTTATCATAATAGGAGACTGCTTGTTTTGCTACCAAGTCATCACAGCACAATGAACAATGTTGTCTATCTAGGGCTGGCCCAAGACATTTTGGCACCTGAGGCAAACCACAACATGGCTCTCCGTGCCCCGCTCCCCCGTCAGGGAAGAAGAGTGGAGTGGAGATCTGCATCAAGAACAAGGAGGAAATAAGGATCTACATTGAGATCTGCTGCTCTTGTGAATCCTGCTACCTGAGGCAGTCACCTTACCTTGCCTCATGGATGGGCCGGCCCTGTGTCTGTCACTGGTGACTTTCAGGGGCTCCTTCTTAATCAGCCTTGCCTATACAGTATTCTCTTCAAATGATGTCCTTGAAAGAGGCACCGACTCATCAGCATCCTGAATTCCATGGCGATTAAAATGTATGGGTTTTCTCCATGCTGCTGTCAGAATGCTCTAAAGGGGAGAAGGGAGAGGGGGAGCTGGTCACAAATGTGCTTTCATCTGCAAATTCCTGGAGATGAATGTAGCTTGCAAAATGAGAGATTTGACAGGATATGAAACCATCTTTGTGCTGGGTAGCAATCAACAAATTAAAATGCAGTCAATAATACTGCCTTGGCAAAACTTCTCTGTCATCAGCTGCTTTCCCTCTGAGAGAGACAGGGCTGTGCCTGTGTCATGCTAAAGAGGGCAGAGGAGACGCTTCGGCTCCTTCAGTCTGGGATATTCAGTGACAATTGATCCAAGCGTACCATTTCCCTTTGCACAATGCTAAACGCAAACGTCCACTGCAGATCGTGCAAAGGAGAGAAACAAGTGTCTGCAGGCAACCATTTTACCACGCTGTTTGCCACAGCACTGGTGGCACAGGGAGAGACATGGCGAGGGACCCCTGGGGAGAAAGAACTCAGCCTGGGATCATCTAGCTGTTCATTCCACATCCTCTGCTTCTGGTTCAAAAAAGCAACATTTGTGGGTCTTTTTCACCTTGATTATACAGTGGTACCTTGGGTTACAGATGCTTCAGGTTACAGATGCTTCAGGTTACAGACTCTGCTAACCCAGAAATAGTACCTCAGGTTAAGAACTTTGCTTCAGGATGAGAACAGAAATCGTGCTCCGGCGGCGTGGCAGCAGCAGGAGGCCCCATTAGCTAAAGTGGTGCTTCAGGTTAAGAACAGTTTCAGGTTAAGTACGGACCTCCAGAACGAATTAAGTACTTAACCTGAGGTACCACTGTACATTGCTCAGCAATGCACAGATTCACTATATGAGTCCTAATGGCCTCCGTTAACAGGAAATGACACCGAAAATGTCAATGATGATCGCATTTACAATGGAAGGGACCATAGCTCAATTGCAGAACATGTGCTTTGCATTCAGGAAGTTCCAGGATCAATCTCCCACATCTCCAGGTAGCTTGTAGACTGGACTACTGCAATGTGCTCTAGCTGGGGCTCCCCTTGAGGTTGGTTCAGAAACTGCAGCTAGTGCAGAACGCTGCTGCCTGGCTTTTGGCCAGAACAGCTCTGGTTCAGTATATAATACTGGGGCTGAAAGCTCTGTTCTGGCTGCCAGAATATTACTGAGCTAAGCTCAATGCATTACTGATAGTGTTGAGAGCCCTAAATAGCCTAGAACCTGGTTATGTGAGCAAACCTCAAAGGATAGCCCCACCTAAAGCACATTGCAGCAAACCACTCTAAAGGCTACCAAGAGCTACAACACAATTAGCCTTTTCCCTTAGATACAAGCCAGATCACTGCAATCTGAAGAAGTGCTCCTGTCCTGAAAGTCTCACAGTTAATCTCATGTTCGTTACATTTCTACGCAAACCGAGGCTTTTTACCGTCGTGGCACCAGGAGTTTAGAATGTCATTTCCATTATAATCAGACAGGCACCTACAGTTCTGATAGTTTGCCACCTGCACAAAACAGTTCTTTCTTGCCAGACATTTTTAGAGGATCGGTTTGTTTCAGCACTGGTCATTAGTTCTGTATTTTAACGATGTAATAATTTTACGATGTTTTATATTCTGCATCGCCGTGACGCTTTTTCGGGAATGAGTTGGCAGTTTAGAAATAATCCAATAAATAAATACCACATAGGCAACCCATAGCATAGATATAATCAGGACTCAGCCCCCGCCCCACCCCCACCCCCCCCGCTGTAAACCTCACATAGTTTTATGCAACTTAACATTGCGAGAGGCAATTGGACGGAAGGGGGGTTTGGTTGACAGGGAGATCGCTTGAAACCCTAGCATCTTCTGCAGGCAGAAATTAATGTTTTGGAACATAATATTATTGGATTGGTTTTAAATAGATGTTTCCCTGCTCTTTGGTAATAAAATGAATGCCGCAAAGAGAGCCAAAGGAATATGATATAAACCCAGGCTGATTATTGCTTTTGGAAGAGCATCTCTCGATATTTCCCTCCATCCTCCGTTTGACGCTGGAGCGTGAGTAGCAAATGACAGGCAGCGAGAAGCAGATGAATGCCTATTTATGCAGGAATATGGAATGTATGAATAGTGATTTGGAGGACAAATGTATTTTGACAGGTATCTAATTTCATTCTGTTGATAAAATGCACTTTGTCAAGTACTCAAGCACTTTCTGTGCTTGACAGTTGTTATATTTTCCCTCTCCATCTTTTTCTCTCTTTTTTTTTTTTGCTGGTGTCTTTTTATTTTTTTTACAAAAGATAAACACCCAAGTGCATTTATCAAACATCACAATGCAATTTAATTTAATATCATCACAGATGTGTGTTTGCTTTTTTAAAAAGATGCAAATGTCTGGAGATAAATTATCTACCACACGCAACTGCACGCAACAGGGATTTCTGATGCAAGACAGAGAAAAGTGTTACAGAGGAGTTACCAATTGAGCAGAGTTATGCTGAACACAGAGCTTTTTTTTACTATCAGTTTCAGCAGTATCAAAAAGTATCCCCCACTTACTGCTTTTTCTTTTCCCCGTTCTCTTTGTAAACACTTTGAGAGAGGACGAAAACATTTCCTGATTCAGGAAACATTGCCCTTCCTCCCAGTTGGCTTTGTTTGCCCCCAATCTGATTGGCTACCTGGCACAATGACATCACCTCTTTGCTATTCTGTCCCTGATTGTCTATGATTCCTCACTTGGCTGTTCCAAGAAGAAGAAAACTTAATTGTCTGGTGGAAATGGCACCATAGCAGTGGCAAGAGGGGAAACAGTGTCCGTGGAATAAAAAAAGTGAACATGTGCATGGTTAAGAGGGGGTTGACCACCTATCAAGGAAGTTATAGCAACATCTGGGGAGTGCACCAGCTTACATATGAGATACCTTCAACTTTATGATTCTACAAACGCATAGGGGTTCTCTGCTCCCCCCTGTAATTCAAGCACTGATTTTATGTGCTTCTGCAACCAGTTTGGAAATTTCTCTCTTGTTTCCTCTGTTCATTTCCCTGTTTAGGACACATGCTGGGAATCTCAACCTATCTCACAAGTGCGTAGGCAGTAGATCCAGACTCTCCACAAAAATCATAAGGTCGGAAGCCATTTTTACTCAAAGCACACAAAAATAACAAATAAAGTGGTACCACGGGTTAAGTACTTAATTCGTTCCGAAGGTCCGTTCTTAACCTGAAACTGTTCTTAACCTGAAGCACCACTTTAGCCAATGGGGCCTTCCTGCTGCTGCCACGCCGCTGGAGCACAATTTCTGTTCTCATCCTGAAGCAAAGTTCTTAACCCGAGGTACTATTTCTGGGTTAGCGGAGTCTGTAACCTGAAGCGTATGTAACTCGAGGTACCACTGTACTATGAAAGATAATAAATGTGAATGGCCAAGGATCCTGTTAAGTTGTGGGTGAACATATCAGACGACACAGCAATTCTTCAAACAGCTCTTGTTTATTCACAGGCCAGAACAGAACTGAACTGAAGGGTTCAGCCAGCCTGCTTATATGGAGCTCCACTAGAACGCAACAGTAACCATTTTCTGTAACTATCCAATCACTGAACGTCACTTTCGATCCCTTATTTGCATATGTGGACCTGAACTATCTACAGTATCCCCCTGCTGGCCCAGGGTGAGAACTTCAGTACATAACAGATCCGTTACAGCAAAGGAGAACAATTCGTGTTTGGGAAGGAGGGCTGTGTAGGGAAGCAGCAGATACAAAGGTCAAGAAGCATTGATTCATCAGCAGACCCTAAGCCACAGAATCCTAGAAACTAAGAGGTGTTTGTAAGTAATCTAGCTCAATAAAGGAAATCCAGAAGTAGAACTTCTTCCCATCATGAACTGGCTGTCCAGGCTCTGCTGCAAAACTTCCAAAGACATAGCTGTCAACGTTTCCCTTTTTTTAAGGGAAATCCCCTTATTCCGAATAGGATTCCTAGCAAGAAAAGGGAAAAGTTGGCAGCTATGTCCAAAGAGGAAGCAGGAGAGTTTACCAGCCCTCTAGTTAACTGATTCCATTGTTGAACTTCCCCTGTTTTCAGGTTTCTCCTACCGTTCAGCCATATTCGACCCTCCTGTAACTTAAGTCCAATAGATCTAGTCGTCCCTTCACTGCTCCTTCTGCATCACAGCCCTGCCAGATCTGAAAAGTATTTGAAGATTCAGGACAGGCAACAGGAATGTAGGAAGCTGCTTTATACTGAGTAAGTCTGGCCATTGGTCCTTCTAGTTCAGTGTTGTCTGCACTGACTGGCAGCCGCTCTCTGGGGTATCAGACAGGGTAAGTTTCCCAGCCCTAAAATGTGTTGAGCTTGGGACCTTCTGCAAGCACGGCAGATGCTCTACCACTGAGCTATGGCTGTTCCCTGAACTCAGCAGTTCTACTGCTCATGTCCCCTTCCCAGGCTTCTCTTCTCCAGCTAAGCATATCCAGTTCCTTCAACCATTCCTCATAGGGCTCTTTTCCCAGCCTATGGCCATCTTTGTTGAACCTGAGAATGAGGGGAAGGAAGGGGTGCTGGACCAGCAAATGAACCCTTATAAGCAAATGGCTTATCACTGAAACAGATTAAAACGTTGTCAAAAGAGAAACAATAGAAAGCTGATCATCACATAACCCATAGGGAACCCAAGACATTGCAAGGTATTCCCCAAGGGAGGGGAAGGGGACCCCAGTCTAAAGGGATTGTGGCTAACTTCAGCTTCTTCCAGGGCAGGTCCCAGGTGGATGGTGTCTCTGGAGTGCTATCCTGGAGAAACAGCCAAACCTGAGCCCCAGTAAAGATGATGCTTTGGAAGAAAGGATTTGCAGCTGCATAATAACATTGGTTGCTTAGCAACTTGAACACCTGTGTGCCAGTCTAATTAGGATGCCTCCAAATATCTGATGAATCCAATTTTACAATCACTACAACCTTCAGAGAGGAGCAGAGAGACCTGGCTGGTATTTTTAGATCCTGCTTCCGAAAGCGGGAGAAACTTTGTTTTTTGGGTTCCCCATATCTCCAAACCTTGACTGCCTTCTGTCCGCAAGCAACACTTTGGGCTATAGTCATGGATGCTGGTTTAAAAGGATGCAAAGGCACTGATGGCTCCGTGGGAGGCCTGTGGGGCAGCAGAACTTGCTCCTGTGCGCCTCTTAACCGATTTCAACCTGTATATCTGTAGATAAAAAAAATTACATTGACTCACACACTGCAGGCTTCCATTGCTTCCTCGCTCACCTTCAAATGAACATTGTCCTACAAAGACTGAGCTAGAGAAGGCAAAACACAACCTACCTTTATGGACAAATGAGGTCACTCCCAGATTACCTGTTTGCTGAGCTTGATTAATTTGCAGAAAATTTGCAGGGGGTGAGATGACGCTGGGTATCTATTGAGCACTACATGGCATCAAGCAGGTGTTGTTGTCTGTCCCCCGTCCCCCCCACTTTCCACTTTGTTTTCCCATCACTTTCCTGGTCACAATAAGCCCAATTGGTGGGAGGGGGACAGAAGCAGATTTGTTGTGCAAAAGCTCCCAAATCAAGCTGAATTTGCCAGTACATGATTGACTCACACCCCCAAAATAGCAAGTCTGGAAGCTCCTTGAGACCGAGGAAATAATGAGAAATATTGCTCTCTTCGAATAGGGCGATAAATCCCTCTACAGCTAAATGCTGGAGGAGTGTTCTGTGCATCCATTACCAGAAGCTCAGAGACACCTTATTCTCTGACTGTGGAAGGGGCAGAGGGGGGAGAACAAGCCTTGAAGAGCTTATGACAGCATCAAGGTGCTGCCAGGAAATAGATGGTGGGAGAAACAATTTAGACTTTAATGTAACCGGGGGGGAGAAGAAATCAGAAAAATCAGTAGCACAAATTGTTTCTTCCCAGAGGTAAAATTGGTCTCCTTCTCCAGGCTCTGTTCAGGCATTTAAGCTTGCTTCCTTCCCCCGGGAGGACGTACAGATGGGTAAAACATTTTTGGCACTGCTAGGATGGCAGGCCAGGAGCAAAGCAAAACAGCACTTCTGGGGGGCTTTGATTCCATCAAACCCCCCCCCCCAACGCACACACTTCTTTTAACAGCTGCCTTAGTACGTCATATGTGACAGGGTGCCTTCTTATTTAACTTGCATTAATTCCTCAAGCCATTACCATCGTTTGGGGATTACAAATGACACTAATAAGGATTTGAGATTAACAAATCAGGAATTTTTCCACATCAGACTTTGGGAAGTGTCCAATGGCTCCTGGGGCTGATTTCAAACCAGCAATTCTGAGCTGGCTCAGTCTCTGATGTTCCCAGGGGAGAGGGCTCTCACAGCAGTGAAGGACTTTATTGAGACCTCCGGAGAGCCAGGACAGGCAGCAGGGCACCAGAACCTGGCAGGTGGATGGACCAATGGTCCAGCTTGAAATAAAGTCAGGTGCTATTGACTTTGCTGAGTGGTGAGATGTTTTCAGAGGCAATGATGCTACATGTTTGAGTTTTCCTTTGAGGTACGCTGGTTTGACATCAACTGATAGGAAGTGCCTACAGAGGGTGGTAAATACAGCACAAGATATTGTGGGCTGTCCCGTGAATCCGGTGGATGAAATAGCAAGAGAACGTTGCCTCAGGAGAGTGAGGAAATTTCTCAGGGATGATTCACACCCTGGCCGGCACTTTCTTGATCTCCTGCCCTCAGACAGAAGATATAGAAGCATGATTAGTCGTACCAACAGAGTAAAAAACAGCTTCTATCCATGAGCTGTTAGGCTGCTGAATGAAAAGATAACAACAGGGCAACTGACTTTCGGATTTGGTGGGTGTGCGTCAGTAAACGAGGGGAATTAAGACTAAGAGAGCTGAGTAGGGGGGTGCTCGTGTAATCTCACTGTATACAAGTTGTACAAGTGACAATAAAGTATTTCAATTTTCCTCTTGTGAGAGGGAGCTGAAGACTGTTGAGGTCCAATCCCCTCCAGTTCCTGGAAAGATCTCTTTCATGAAAGAGACTTGGGACCCCATGGAGAACCACATTTCTAGGTGCACAGGTTGTGTCTAGGGGTGCCATCTCCCAGGAGTCAAGCCTTTTGGGGGCCCTGTCATATTTTGGGGGAGGGGCACCCCCTTCCCAATATTCGAAGGGTGGGAGGAGGCCAAGCGCAGAGCCGAGTGTGGCATGGCTTCAGTGACCAGCACCTTCTTCTCCTACTGCTGCTGTGGAGGGGAAGGAGCAGGGAAGCAGCTTCTAGCTAGTGGCTGCAGCAGAAGGAGGAAGAGGAGGAGGAGCCATGGTCATTGAAGCAGTGCTTCTGTCATATTCAACTCCACCCCCTGCCTCCTCCCAACATCCTGTGTGACCCCAGCCCCTCCATTCTCCCTTGGAAGTTGGCGCCTCTGGTTGTGTCCCACATGTTAAAGTCTCTGAAAGAAAAACAACAGTGTATGTTAAAGACAAGAGACACAGGTGGTACTGTGGGTTAAACCACAGAGCCTAGGACTTGCCGATAAGAAGGTTGGCAGTTCGAATCCCCGTGACGGGGGGAGCTCCCGTTGCTCGGTCCCTGCTCCTGCCAACCTAGCAGTTTGAAAGCACGTCAAAGTGCAAGTAGATAAATAAGTACCACTCCGACGGGAAGGTAAACGGCGTTTCCGTGCGCTGCTCTGGTTCGCCAGAAGCAGCTTAGTCATGCTGGCCACATGACCCGGAAGCTGTACGCCAGTTCCCTCGGCCAATAAAGAGAGATGAGCGCTGCAACCCCAGAGTCGGTCACAACTGGACCTAATGGTCAGGGGTCCTGTCAGGGAACTGACATTGGAGCTAGAGGTGGAGGGAAGGCTCTCAAATGATGCTGGAGAAGGGCCCAGCAGGGAGAGAGGCAGCTCCGCAGATGGGGAAGCAAATCAGCGCAACACCAAGGATATAGAGGGGCTGATGGGGGAATCAGCGAGAGGGCTCCAGGACTCTTCACTGGACACCAGCGGGGAGAGCACGGGTCCTCTGCTACCCACGCCCACCCTGCGCAGAAGACTTCCACGCAGAGAGAGTAGGAGGAGACTGGGTGTCAAACAACTTTTATGTTGGAAAAGATTTAAGGAACGCCCACTGACGGATTCTGCTAGCGACTGAGGCAGCCACAAAGTGAAGGGCTGCCCAGACTGAAAGGTTTAGCAAGGCAACAAAGCCTGGAGAGGCGGCAACTTACGCACGATCAACCCATACACATTACAGGTCCCTTTACCTTTACTATGTTAAAGACAGAGGTGATCTCTTTGTTTGGAGGGCATTTGCCCCCTCTGCTCTCCCCCCCCCCATGCTGCCCATGTCAGTCATTGGGCTTGGATAGAAGGGTTCAATTGTTCCTCATATGGTCATAGGACAAGCTGGAATCTGGAATGTGTGCAGAGGAGGGCTATCAAGGGTTGGGAAAACAAGTCTTGTGAGGAACAGTTGAGGGAGTTGGGTATCTTTAACCTGGAGACGAGGAGGCTAAGAGGTGGCATGATAGCCATGTTCAGATACCTGAAGGGCTTTCACATGGAAGATGGAGCAAGCTTGTTTTCTGCTGCTGTAGGACCCAATCCAATGGATTCAAACTAGAAGGAAGGAGATTCCCACTAAGCATTAGGAATAACATTCTGGTGGAAAGAGCTATTTGACAGTGGTGCAGACTACCTCAGAAGGTGGTGGACTCTCTTTCATTGGAAGTTTTCAAAGAAAGGTTGAATGGCCAACCTCAGAGATTCTTTAGCTGTGATTCCTGATTGCAGGGGGTTGAACTAAATGGCCCTTGTGGTTGCTTCCAACTCTTCATTCCTATGATTCCCTGTCTCCTTAATGTCTGGCTGTGCCACCATCCTGAAATCAGAGCACAAACACAGGCATTTTTTTAAATCTCTCCCTGTATTCCTACCAAGAGGGGAAAGTCTTTTGCTTTCTCACAAGGCCTGGGGCTGCTTGGGCTTGAAGAATCTGCTGTGCCCTTTTCATGCTGATATGAGGGAGCAGCTCTGAAGCTAGAGTTGTGAATCATTGTACAAGCCCCTAGCTTGCAACATGAATTAAATGTGCACACGCACAGACACACACACAAAGAGAGAGAGTTTTGGAAGGCCATGAGGGCAGCTCAGCATGCGTACGCTCACACACACCTTTGGCTCTCTGTGTTCTTTGATCCTTTGGACATGTGCTGCTGCAGAGAAATGCAGCAAACATTGCTGTGTTGCCTTCTTCCCCAAGTGATCAAAGCAGAAGTCACTTAAAAGCTTGTCAGCCAAGAGAATGAGAAGAACTGTAGGGCCCTGACAGAGGTCTTCAAAGGACTGGCTGAGTTGTAAGGCTATAAAAACTCAGTACCAAGGAATCCATATTTTAATACTTGGGTCAGCCACAACAGAGGACACCATGGCCACATTCACACCATACATTTAAACCACTATGATACCACTTTAAATATTCATGGTTTCCCCTAAAGAGTTCTGGAATCTGTAGTCTGTGAGTCCTTAGGAGAACCCTATTCCATACCAGAGCTATAATTTCCAGAATTTCCTGGGAAGAGAGATTGCTAAACCACCCGGGGAACTGTAGCTCATTGAGGGGAATAGGTTCTCCTAGCAGGACCCTTAGCAAACTACAGCTACCAAAATTATTTGGGCAAAACCATGATTGTTTAAAGTGGTGTCATGGCGCTTTAAAGGGCCTTCTTGGCAGTGGCGCCCGCCCTGTAGAACGCCCTCCCACCAGACAGCAAGGAAAAAACCAAATACCTGACTTTTAGAAGATATCTGAAAGCAGCCCTGTTTAGGGAAATTTTTAATGTTTGATCTTTTATTGTGTTTTTAATATCCTGTTGGAAGCCACCCATAGTGGCTGGGGAGGCCCGACCAGATGGGCAGGGTATAAGTTGTTGTTGTTGTTGTTGTTGTTGTTGTTGTTGTTGTTGTTGTTGTTATATGTGTGGTGTGGAGGTCACCTGAGTCTGTCTGTGGCTGCTTATCATCCAAGGCAGATGAATCAACACACTATGGATGTTTGTTAACCACCAGTGATACGGGGCTGAAACTGGTCCTTATTTCCCTGTGACTCTTTGGGTCTGCGCTGTTTGAGAACAGCCTCCTTAGCAGACAATGCGCTAAATCAGAGGCTTTGATGCTCAGCATTTGCTTGCGCTCTTTGCACACCATCTTGGGAAGACTTTCCTGGGACTCGCCCCATTGAAGTCCCTTTGTAGAATGGAAGCCAATCACGCTACGGAGGCATAAGTGGATTGCGTAGCAGCCCTGGCAGACGGCTGTGGATGCGTATCTTCAAGGAACAGATTTGTTTGCATTATCTCTGGCTAGCTAATCTCCTCTCTTACCTGCAGAGGGCTGATAAACTGCACAGACAACCGCAGAACGTTACAAAAGGCTGAGAGACCAGGAACGGCTCATGGGAAATGCAATCTCTGTTGGCCACGTCTCCCGGCCAATTGCCAGGGCCTCTGCATTGTCCCCCCCAGTACCGAAACTAGTCAAAATCTCAAACAAGAGCCCGTACATTTAGGACACAAAGTGATGCAAAGGCTTTCAATGCTAGAGGAGAAAAGGAAAGAATAGAAGCAATCATTCCTCTTTCAAGTATAGTGGACGGAGAACATAATGGCGCTACGGACAAAAAAACAGTCGCGGACGTTATGTGCTCCAAGGAGCATAAACAGAATATGGCTGCCAATTACTCAACATACCTACCATGGAGATTGGGGCAGTGGTGTGGTGTGGGAGGGGCCACAGGGATGGTTGTCCCAGCACCTTCGTTTTCTAGAATGACCGCTCCCCACATAAAACAGGGAGTGCCCTGTGCATGGACGCACGCAGCCCCTGGATCTGGAGTGGCTCCATCAGCATAGGCTTGGCTTTGCCTTCCCTCAGGTGGGATACCTGGAGGTCTCCGCCTACCTCAGTCAGTTGTCCAATCCCGCCTGGGGGAAGCATTGCCAAGGAGACCAGGCCAGGTAGGGGAGAGATTACCTGCCCACACAATAGAGGGAGGATCTTACCTGGGAATCCTCAGTTGGCTCCAGAGTTTCTCCCACCCTACCCACCCTCAGTTAAGTCTTATTTTGCAGGTTAACCTTTTCTTCACAGGTATGCGAGCGCTGCTACGTCAAGGTCACTGTTGAAGGGATGGAAAGGAATTCCCCTGCATTGGCAGGTTTTGCCTTTTCCGTAGCAAAACGTCACAACTTTGGCAGTATCAGGCCTTGGGCGGAATCCTTTAGTCTATCTTCCTGAATGGGAAGGGGTTTGCAGCAGTGACCCACGCCCCCTTCCTCTTTGCAGCAGCAATACCAGGGTTCCCCATTAAAGGGGTTTCTGAGGGGAGGCTTTGACCGTACGCCGAGAGGTCGTCATTGCTCTCCCCTGCGACGGCGGCGTAACGGGGGCGGCTATCTGTGCTGGAACATATGTTCTCCAGAGCCGGCCCATCCCCCCCACACACACACACACTGGATAACCCTGATGTTCCCTAGGTCCCCGGCTGGGGACTGGGGAGGGATAACGCCCAATGCCTGAGCCAAGTTCTACCCACATTTGAAATATAATAAAGTTGTGGCCAATTTAATCCCATAGCACGTTGTCTTGAGTCGTTATTCCACATGACGGGGGGGGGCGCCCAGGGTCTGTCTATGCAAAAATGGCGCTAGGTGTCTCCATGTCCTAAATGGTGGAGGAGGAGATGGCACTGGCTCAGACTTGGCACCTGAGAGGCTCACTAGCAGGAAGAAATGGAAGGGAGTCTCTGGTAGTGTGGGAGACAGTGCTGAGGTCATGGGCTTGGCTGGCATGAACTGATGAGTGACAGCCCACTGGGTTCCTTCCCAGAATCCAATTCTTCCTCCAGCACATCCTTCACAGAAAACTCGGACGTCTCACAGTGTGACCTGGACCGCTGGGTCCCTCCCCAGTGGCATCAGCCTCTAGTTCCTCCAGTTCCTCCCACTTCTCATCCTGATCTAACCAGCCCCTTCATGGTGTCTCCTCAAGACTCAGGACACTGCCTGGATCGCAGAGGTGAAGTTCGAAAGGGCTGGGCTGTGGTTGTTGTTTGCTTCCTACATTTATGCTAAAATTATGGGTCAAGGAATCCACTGGCCTCTACAGAGAGGGCAACGGGCTCATCTTTGACCCCCTGATAGCAGCCCACAGGCTAGCAAGAGATACTGAACTCTTGCCACTGCAAGCGACTAATTGCAAAGAATGGAATGATAATTAAGAGCAAACATGCACTACCGATATTGCTACGGAATGGCTAATTTGCAAAGTTAATGGCTGTCATGCCAGGTGAATCCCGTATGCTTGACATCCTTATTAACGGGGCCACGTTCCAGTCATTTGCAAATTGGCCGGAAAATTGTTGACACAAACCAGGGGTTGTATCCAATGCTAGCCTTACCTACTGAAAATGCACAGGGCTAACTGAGCTGTATTCATTTCAATGGGTCTACCCTGAGTCAAAGATAGTTGGATACAACTCCAGAGCAGAGTGGAGCAGGGAGAGAGACAGAGAGGATGAGGGAAAGAAAGAAAGAAAGAAAGAAAGAAAGAAAGAAAGAAAGAAAGAAAGAAAGACCGTCGCAAAGGAAGAATGACTGTGGTGGAATGGTTAGAGGGTTGGACTAAGACCTGGATTCAAATCCCCACTTGGCCCCAAAGTTTACTAGGCCACAGGCACTGTCTCATAGCCTCACCTACTTCACAGGTTGTTGTTGGTTAGATGGGTGGGGGTGAACCATGGGTGCCACCTTGGGAGAAAAGGTGTGATAAAAGTGCAATGCAATAAATAATAAATAAATGAGTGCCCTTGGGCCACCCTCAATTTGCTCAGCTCCAGCTATGGGGCTGAATGCCTTAATATCATACCCAAAATGGGCTTATTCACAAATAATAAATGTAACAGGGTATAATTACTCACCGGGTTAAGCATTCATTGGTTCCTCCATCCACATCATGTTGTCAATATAAAAGAAAGGTGATGTATAACACCCACCTCCGAGCAGGGATTTGCCGGCACGCAGGTTGCAACATGAAGCTCAGATAAGTTGGTCTATTGATGGCAAGTCAGTTTGGCTGTAATGAATTGTTTGTCACAGTGCATTGTAAAGCACGTGGAGTCATCAGTCACTGTGCTGGGGACGCTGCCTTTAACTCTACCAGCGAGGGGACAATGAAGTGGAACAGGAAGGTGGCCCCCATCTCAGGCATGAATTGGTGAGAGGGGAGAGATGCTCAGCTAAGGGTTGGGTGACCATGTGTCCTATTTTACAGAGGGGGGAAAACACTATCTGAAGGGCTGTCAGAGGATAATCCTCTATTTTAAGGAGTCCTCTGTCTGGTTATCAGACTAGGCTGGCACACAGGCCACTAGGTCATAGTCTTCCCCACTATGGTGAGATGGTGGGTTGTATTTCTATTTTAATTAAAATCATTATTTCCAAATTTGCAGCTATACAGATACATTAGCAAATGCAAATATTATGCAAATATTATCTGTCTTCTTTTGCCCTCTTTTTTGCCAATGCTTAAGTGGCCGCGCTAATAAAAGGATAGAAAACAGTTGAGCTGTCCTGGAGCAATGGAAATTTCATTTGCCCACCGTCTGGATTCTGAGTTTACAGCACGTGCCGTTTCCACACTTTCAAGTATGTTTTTGCATCCATAATGGCAAGAAATTTGTGTTTTGTAAATAAATAAAAGCTGGATTTTCAGGAAGGTGAATTCCCCAGTCATGATCATATTCTGCACATGGGTTTTTCTCTCTACATTCCTGCAGAATTATGAGGTTTACCCTGTTAAGTGAGGACTTAGAATCACAGATATTCATAGAATCATAGAATTGTAGAGTTGGAAGGGACAACTATTCCATATCTAACTCATCACTGTGTTGAACTTTTGTTTTTATCTTCACCAATTAATTTCCAGTTTTCCTCGGTAACAATGAACAGAGATAAAAGAACTATTGACATTTGTAGACTTGGATCGATTGCTTTCAGCAAAGATGTCACAGGGTGATTCCTGCTCTTTAAGGCTGAAGTCAGCAAGGTAAAGACGAGATGGTACCCTGTGGTTCATGTTGGGTCTGGCAGGGAAATGGGTGCATCATTCTCCAAGAAACATTTTGCTTGGGTGCTTACAGTTGAGTCATTGAGCAGCATGCAAAAGGCAAGGAAACCTGGCAGCGTCTCTTCTGTGAATTTATGCACTGTGACAACAACAGTTCCTTAATAATCACACTGAACGGTGCACACTAACTGTGTGTGCGCGCGCGTGTCTGTGTGTGTGCTTAATTGACAAATTAAGGAAACTGACACAATCTGATACCAACCAAAGGGAACATCCCACAAAGTAATGGTTCCAATGCTTCACACACAATTCACAATTCATTCAGGGCTTTTTATACATGCCCTGATGCATTCATCCCAGGGCCGGGTTAAGATATTTAGAGGATGTTATGTACTGAGTTGAATAGGATCCAAAATGCAGCAGTCTGATTGGTCCTAGAACAATTGGATTCAGAATGCAGCAGTCTGATTGGTCCTAGAACAATGCAGCAGTCTGATTGGTCTGCAGGAGCCACCCAATCCAGCTCCAGGTGGAAGTGAATCCACAACCTGATTTGCCTACAGGAGAATCCCGGAATTAGCCAATCACATGCAGCCCATTGTGTAAATAATGCATATAAAGCAGATATTGTGGGGGGAACTTCCATTCCTCCTCACCACTATGAGCTGAATACAGAGCATGAAATCCACTCTCGACTCCAAGTATATTTCAGAGGAACTAAGTACTTAAAGGATTTTGGAGCCCCCATATATCTAATGCAAACTACAAACGATAAAAAAACCATAAAATTAAATTTTATTTTTTGAAATGAAACAAAACCTACAGTAAGATGGAAAGTGGTGTATATTTTTGTATACTTCCACTTTATTCAATGTGGGGCTCTACAGGGTTCAATTCTATCCCCTATGCTGTTTGACTTCTACACGAAACAGCTAAGTGGGCTTATCCAGAGGTCTGGAGTACACTGTCAGCAATATGCTGATGACACTCAGCTCTACTTCTCCTTTACATTTGCAGGCGAGGCAGTGGATGTGCTGGACCATTGTCTTGCCTCAATAATGGATTCAATAAGAGCCAACAAACTGAAGCTCAAGCCAGATAAGGCTGAAGCACTGTTAGTGGGTGGTTCCCTAGACCAGAAAGGTGGGAGGTCGCCTGCTCTTGATGGGTTTACACTCCCTCTGGAGGAGCGGGTACGTAGCTTGGGGGTACTCCAGGATCCTTTGTTGTCGCTCAAGGCTCAGGTGGCCTCAGTGGCCCAGAGTGCCTTCCATCAGCTTCAGCTGGTGGCCCAGCTACGCCCCTATCTGGACAGGGATGGCCTAACTACTGTTGCCTATGCTCTGGTAACCTCAAGGTTAGATTACTGCAATGCGTTATACATAGGGCTTCCTCTGAAGATGGCTTGGAAACTCCAGCTAGTGCAGAATTCAGTGTCCAGGTTGCTCACCAGGGCAAGATGGTTTGAACATATTACACTAATCTTGGTCCAACTGCACTGGCTACCAATTAGTTTCTGGGCCCAATTCAAAGTGCTGGTTTTGACCTATAACAACTCAGGACCACAACGCCTCTCTCCATGTGAACCTACCCAGACCCTGTGACAGTGGTGAAGGAACCCTCTCTGGCACCCGGGGCGGGATGATGAGGGGTGGGGTGAACCGCCCGGTGGAGCACGTGTAACACCCATACAGACTGCGCACACATGGTAGCCCATACAGACACCTGTATGGACGGCATGCCCTCGGCCGCTCTACAGCTGGGGGGAGGCAGTGGGCCATCTTGTTGTGTCCCTCCCCCCAGACTGGTGTCCAGGGCGACCCGCCCCGTCCACCCACCAATTGTACGCCCCTGCCCTGTCATCATCCACTGAGGCCCTTCTTCATGTGCCTCTTCCACGAGAGGTCCGGAGGATGGTAACATGAGAACAGGCCTTTTTTACAGTGGCACCCCATTTGTGGAATTCTTTCCCCAAGGAGGTTCGACTGGCGCCTCCATTATACACCTTTGGGTGCCATGCAAAAACATTCCTCTTTAACCAGGCCTTTGGCTGATTAAACAATCTATACAGTGGTACCTTGGGTTACAGACGCTTCAGATTACATATTTTCGGATTGCGCACCGCACCGAACCCAGAAGTACCAGAACGGGTTACTTCCAGGTTTTGGCACTCGCGCATGCGCAGAAGCACTAAATTGCACTTTGCACATGCGTAGAAGCACCGAATCGCAACCCGCATGTGCGCAGATGCGGCGCTGTGGGTCGCGAACATGCCTCCCGCACGGATCACGTTCGCAACCCAAGGTTCCACTGTATAGCCTTTTTAATGTGTTTGTGGGGCCCTTTAAGATGCATTTTGGAAAGGGGGTTATTGGGTTGTCTTTGTTTTTATTATGCATTATGTGGAGGGTTTTAATTGTGATTTTATGTTGTGAACTGCTCTGAGGTCTACAGGTATAGGTTGGTAAACAAATAAAATTAATTATGAATCTGTTTGGCCCCTGCTGTTTCTGATGGATTTCTCTGGCTAAAGAGATCGAAGCAAACATATATTGGAGGGGAGGGAGACACCTCAGAGTAGTTAGGAGGTTTTTGCTAAGTGAGAATGGTATGGGGGGCAGTGAAAGTCCACTCTTATTGAGTTAAGTGTTTAAGCAGGATGTGAAGACTGGCCGGCAGCTCAGGATCTTTCCATCATTTCAGATCTCGGTGGAAACTGGATCCTTCCACCTCCCTCCTCTTGACTGCTAATGGTTTAAAGCTGTGAGCTGGGGGGGGGGGGGCTGAGGAAAGCATACCACAGAGTGCATGTTAAATTGATATTGCCAGAGTCAGTCGTGTGAGCCAAGAAGTACAAGGAAGGCGATGAAGAGACTGTTCGCATTCCACAGCTATTTGCTAAGCGGCTAATTTAGCACTTTCGCATCATGTATCAGACAGGAAAAAGAACAGTTTCCCTAAAGAACATGGAAAAGAAATTAAAATTTATTTTGTTTTAAAGGAACAAATTTTCTGCAATAATGCCTCTTTCCAGACTTCCTCAGTTTTCCAGTAGGTAAAAGTTATATTGCTGAACCAAACTTTTTTTGGGGGGGGCCTATACAAAAGGGTGGCCACTGACACATCCCCCAAAAGAAGAGTACAGTGGTACTTCAGGTTGCAGAAACTTCAGGTTACAGACTCTGCTAACCCAGAAATAGTACCTCGGGTTAAGAACTTTGCTTCAGGGTGAGAACTGAAATCGCGCGGCGGCAGCAGCAGGAGGCCCCATTAGCTAAAGTGGTGTCTCAGGTTAAGAACAGTTTCAGGTTAAGAACAGACCTCCAGAACGAATTAAGTTCTTAACCCGAGGTACCACTGTATACATTTGTGCAGAATTGGCATATGTTCCTATGTATAGGTGCACATTTTTTAACTAATTACCAGAATTTTAATAGGAATAACAGTGCATCGCATCGGAATGGAGGATAAAACTATCCATGGCTACTGAAGGTACATTCTTTCACCTTTGGTGGACGTGCCCAGGGATTAAGGCTTTCTGGGAGATGATATATAATGAATTGAAAAAGGTATTTAAATATACCTTCTTGAAGAAACCAGAGGCCTTTCTCCTGGGCATAGTCGGCCAATCGGTGTTAAAGAAGGACAGAACTTTCTTTATGTATGCTACAACAGCAGCAAGAATACTTATTGCAAAGTATTGGAAGACACAAGACTTACCCACTCTGGAAGAATGGCAGATGAAAATGATGGACTACATGGAATTGGCGGAAATGACTGGCAGAATCCGAGACCAGGGAGAAGAGTCGGTGGAAGAAGATTGGAAGAAATTTAAAGACTATTTACAGAAATATTGCAAAATTAATGAATGTTAGAATGATGTTTGATTGAAGTTAAGTGGTTTCTAGCTGTAATGGTTTAAAAGAATATGGAAAAATTGGATTTTTAATAGGTAAAAATTTAATGTTATAATATATTAAGATTAAAGATCAGGATAATAAGGAGGGAAGGGAATTGCTGAACTAATAAATTGAACTGGAATACAAAAAAGGGAGGTATGAGGAGGTCCGGGAAACAAGTAAATGAAAGATAAGTGACGAAAAGATGGAATTATTTTTAACTGTTTTTTATTTTTCATTTTTCATTTTTCATTTTTCATTATGTAATACTGTGAAAACTTTAATAAATATTTATAAAAAAAACCAAAAAACTATCCATGGCTACCAGCCGTGATGGCTGCATACTGCATCCACAGTCAGAGGCAGCAAATGCTGAATACAAATTGATGGAAACCACAGGTGGGCTCTTGTGATGGGGTTCTGCTTGAAGATCTCCCAAAGGCACCTAAGGTGGCCACAGTTAGAAGAGGATGCTGGAGTGAGGGTGCCACTGGCCTGATCATAGCAACAACCCATCAACCTCCCACCCCCACCGCAAAGAAACCCCACTGACTTTGCTGAAGGCCCACACAACAAGCTCATGGGAGGAGACAAACTATGAGCCCTGACCTCCATGAATCAAGATTTCAACCACCGGACAACACTGCCTCTCACACAAGCATGATGCCTATGCCCTGAGGTGCTATTCTAAACTGGAATCTGCTGGGAACAAATAAATAAATAAAACCAAAACAAAGGTGAATCTGTGGTGATGGTTGTTCTTAAGAGACTGTAAGAAGGAAGGGTTGGAGTGGTTTAAGAGAGTCCGTTGGTGGATCTCTGGAAAAACTGCAATAGAGTGGCATGACATGGGTTTCTGATTCCAAATTGCTTAAAAACAGAAAACAACAAAACAACTTTTCCTGCTAAATTAGACTTCTGGGAAATAGAGATATGCTTTGTAAATAAGGGCAGTTGGAGGAGATGTGTGGGTTTTGGAAGTTGAGTGTTGTTTTTTAAAGTAGTTATTGTTGTACAACCAGAAGAGACCATACAGATTAACATTCTTTATGTATATTTTCCTGGTTTAAAAGTAATGCATGCCTGTTTCAAAATCCAAACAGAATGGAGTGCGGGGGCAGTTAGTTTAGTCCCTTTCCCAAAGATGAGTAGGGTCTAGGCTGATACACATCTTAGACAGATGGTTGGGCATATATGTTGGGGGTGTTTTTGCTTTTTTATTTTAAAGATGATTTGGAAGAAAGTGGTGGGGAGTTTCCATTCATATACTGGATTCTTTTGCAACTGCAGGCAACATTTGCCATCATTATCTATTCCTCATGCAAAGGTGAATGGCAAGTGGCTTGTGTCTATACCTGTAAACTGGTCCAGGAGGGCCAAAAGTAGACAAAGAATCTCTAATTATTCAATACCCATTAGGTCTGATATTGAACTTCTCCCCATTGCTTCTCAAGGGAATGTGCTTAATTACTTCCAGAACTGCCCAGTCACTTGGCACAGCATCTCCTAATAGCATCACAGCCCCAAATACCAGCCTAATTCCATTGGAATGGATTTTAATTATCACTCCTTCTCCTGGTGCTGTTTTTGTCCTTTGTGATAGGTTTTCTTCTACATCCTTTCTTCCACTTTCCAATGTTCCTTAATTTTCTTTTTTCCTTTTCCTTTTTTTAAGAGCACCCTCTTGTGATAAAGTATTCTTGGTGACAGGTTCTCCCGCTAGGAAGCATTGCGACAAATTGTCACATTAAAACTGATTGATCAGGCAGGCAGAGCCAAGGAAAATTAATGCTCTTGAAGCCATTGCCAAAAATAAATTCCATCCCCACGAAAATCGCCTTTGTAGCTTGGAGCATTTCACCTGTGGGTCCTTATATCGACGTCTTGTTTTGATTCCACAATTATAGGGAGCTTTTGTGGCCCCGACAGAAAAATTATTGGCATGGTGGAGCAGTTCATCCCAGGGTTAAATCCCTGCTTAGGTGTGATGCTCATGGAATGGTTTTGGAGGGAGTCAAATACTCCTTTCTGGGCCTAACCTACATTGCAGGGCTGTTGTGATTATTTGTTTATTACATTTTTATATTGCCCATCCAAACAAGCTCTCTGGGCTATTTTCACAATAAACTTCAATTCATCATAACAACAACAACAACAACAACAACAACAACAACAACAACAACAACCACAACCACTAAAAATAAAACTGAATAAATTACAAAAGCAAAACACCCAGCAAAAAAACAAAAACCCACACGCAAACCCCAAATCAGCCATGAACATAAGAATAGCCCTGCTGGACCAGACCAAAGACCATAGAATCACCCACATGGCTGTGGCAAGCCCACAAGCAGGACACCACTTCCCCATGACCATCAACTGCTGTTCAGAGGTATACTGCCTCTAGTGGTGGAGAGAGAACATAGCCATCATGCCTAGTATAAAACACAGCAGCTAAACCAATTAAAACCACTATAAAACACAGCAATTTGGTGCAAAAACAAAACTAGATTGAAATTAAATAGCTTGGGAAAGCAGTCTTCACACAGAAGATTGCAGTGAAGGTACCAGGTGCGCCTCTTTGGGGAGAGCATTTTTTAAGTGGTGGACTACTACTAAAGAGCTCCTCTCCTTTGTTGCAAAGTCATCTTCAAAGAATGCATTGTAATAATCCAATCTGGACCTTGAAACCAGCCATTGGCTTTTCTGCTTTCTGCCTTACCACTGAATAGGATCCAATGTGATGTGAATGCCACACACACACAGGCAAACTGAACTGCCTTGAAACAGAATTAACGGTAAAAGCAAATCATATCCTCTTGCATTTCTAAAAACTGTGTTGGATACCCCCCCTCCCTTCTCTCCTCAGCCCCATAATCGTGTGCATGGGTTTCGAGAGCACTTCTTTCTAAAAGTGAAAAGTTTAAATAACTGGCACGCTTAGGCAGAGCTGCAAATCCTCTCAGACTTTCAGACTTGGAAAGCGTCCCAGATCCAAAGTCTTTGAGGCTATTCCCCTTGGCAGCTTCGGGGTGAGAGGTTGGATAGATGGAAACAGTGGCATCTGCATGAAGCTTCCTCTGACGCCACCTGGGAAATGCTAAGTTTGGAAACCGAGATCCCACCAAGAGGAGACCACAGAGACTTCGGCAATGCAAACAAAATGGAGGGGTCATCAGTTCATTCCATCACTCAATCACTCTCTCAACATCAGCAGACGGGTATTATCAGTTCCCAGTCTGGACTGTTTTATGTGGGTTGCTTCACATCTCTGTAAGGCCTGAAAAAGCAGAACTCTGAATTCTTTTGTACAATTCTCTGTTGGAGATGAAGTCTGCACCCTTCTGTACCTTGACTTGCTTGCTTATTTAGACTAGGGATAAACTCACCTGTCAATTTTGGTTTCTCTCAGTTTCCCAACTTAAACTCAAGTCCTCTGCATTACCACAGCAAGTTGAGATTCATTCTTTTTTTAAGTCCTCAAGAAAATTCATCAGCATTTTGGTGCAAATTTATCCTAATACAGTGGTGCCCCGCAAGACGAATGCCTCGCAAGACGGAAAACCCGCTAGACGAAAGGGTTTTCCGTTTTTGAGCTGCTTCGCAAGACGATTTTCCCTATGGGCTTGCTTTGCAAGACGAAAACGTCTTGCGAGTGTTCCGGGTTTTTTTTGCTCCCCCCCCCTTTTCTAAGCCGCTAAGCCGCTAATAGCCTTTTAGCCGCTAATCCGCTAAGCCTTTAATAGCCGCTAAACCGCTAATAGCGCTAATCCGCTAAGCCGCTAATAGGGTTGCTTCACAAGACAAAAAAACTG
The DNA here is from genome assembly GCF_964188305.1 of Podarcis bocagei. Taxonomy (NCBI): domain Eukaryota; kingdom Metazoa; phylum Chordata; class Lepidosauria; order Squamata; family Lacertidae; genus Podarcis; species Podarcis bocagei. The sequence goes on from NC_138141.1 coordinate 20,655,296, forward strand.
CTAGACGAAGAGACTCGCGGAACGGATTAATTTTGTCTTGCGAGGCACCACTGTATAATTTTGTGCTCAGGTTTGCCCAATATAGACATTTTTCGAGAAATTTTCTGTAATACTATGCATTTTTATATGATACTTTCACTAATATGCACATTGTCATGCGCTTTTGCCTAATATATGCATTTTAACGCATAGTTTGCAGAACTGCATTGCAAAATTCGGAGAAGTGAACATTTCAAAGGATAGCTCTGTTTCTGTCCGTGTATTTGTTTGAGGAATGTGGATTACGTAGTTTCTCATGAAAATGCAAACGAAATCTAATTTCTCACCTTTCTTTAACTTGGACTTCCTTTGCTAGTATGCATGAGACTTTTATCACCTGAAGCAAATGGTAGATTACTTTTCAGGGCCCCTAAGGGGTTAGGGTGGCCATGTCTCCTACTCTACAAAGGGACCCTAGAAGAAAGGGCAGAGATAGCATTGGCTGAGAGGAGCAGGTCATGGAGGAGGAAGAAAGCTGGAATGGGAGACAATGTAAGGCTAGAGAAATCCTCTCCCAGTGCCTGGGGCAGAGAGGAGCTGTGTCCTTTTGGCAGGGAAGGGGTGGAGAAGTGAGGGGCTTTGCAGGCCCGAGGGTCAGGCAGTTGCTATGGAAACATGCAGGCCAACCAAGGAGGCCTGTAAGGGAATCTCATTAACTTCCACACTGCATTTTAAGGTGCTTTCTTTTCCACATTATCCCTTTAATTGCCCAATTAATAAGCAATAAGGCTATTAAGAGGTTCTCCTCCTGGATCCTCACCAGCCGCAATGGGAAGCAAAAGGTGAACAGCTAAGAAGACAATAGCACTTTCCTGCAGTTTTCAGAAATAATTGTTTTCTATTTCATTAAAAAATGACCGTCTGAATGTTTGTTTTTGCACAAAATGCCAACTCACGTTGATGTTTCGGTGGCTCCTGCCGGGATTGCCGTGGAGACACTTTGTGTGTTTGAATTTGGGAGAGCTGTTGCTGCTGGGTGGATTCCATTGGGGGATCTGGAGGGTGAGGGTGGCGTCATCTCGGTGTGCATTAGGGTGAAGAACAGAAGTGCCCTTGGCAAGGGAGGAAGCGAGTGGCATCTCCCAGTCAATTCATAAGCTTGTCTTGCGTTTCACTGGGAGCAGCTGTCAAAAGAACCTAAGATTCTGTTGGATCAGGCGAATGGTCCATCTAGTCCTGCATCAATGTTCTCACTGTGGCCAAGGAGATGCCTCTTTTGGGAAGGCCATGAGAAGGACCTGAGTGCAGCAGCACTCTTCCTCCTGTGGCTTCCAGAATCCAGCTACAGTGGTACCTCAGGTTAAGTACTTAATTCGTTCCGGAGGTCCGTACTTAACCTGAAACTGTTCTTAACCTGAAGCACCACTTTAGCTAATGGGGCCTCCTGCTGCCACCGGAGCCCGATTTCTGTTCTTATCCTGAAGCAAAGTTCTTAACCTGAAGCACTATTTCTGGGTTAGCGGAGTCTGTAACCTGAAGCGTATGTAACCTGAAGTGTATGTAACCCGAGGTACCACTGTACTGGTAGGGGGCCCCCAGGGCTGGCCCAAGACATTTTGCAGCCTATGGTGGTAGAAGGAAAGATGTTGGGGAAGGCGCATGGAAACTGTTAAGTAGTGGGTTGACATAGCAGCCGGCACAGCGATTTCTTCAAGTAGCTCTTTATTAAGATAAGCTGGAATAGAACTGACTGCGAACAGCTCAGCCGGCCTGTATTTATAGGCAGCCGGCTGTCAACATTGTAACCACAACAGCTCAGAGTTCCCGCCTAAACTAACTGCCGCGGACCTGAGTGAAAACTATCTACAGACCTGAGTGAAAACTATATACAGTATCCCCCTGTTGGCCCAGGGTGAAACTACACTACATAACACCCCTCCCCACCGAGATAAGGCGTTAGTTACAATCGTAATGGTTTCCTTATATACAGCACTACGCGTAATGGTTCAATTAGGCACAAAAGCATATCGGTTACATTTCCCATACTTAGACCAACAGTGATACCTGTCCAACAACGTAGTCCTTTAAATGAGTTGGGCGCTTGGAAACTCTGCCAGACCGCCGGGGACTGGTAGCCAAGTCCGGAGGGCCACACAGTTCTCGTTGAGGCTGTGGTGCGACCCTAGGTGGCGTTGGAACCAACTCCCCTGGATCCGCTGCTGTGGGTGGAGCCTCCGCAAGTGGAGTGGTCTGAGTCTGTTCTGAGACGGCTTGGTTCGGCTCCACGCTGGCAGTTTGCGAGGGAGGTGTAGGTGGGGCCTCGCCATCTGTACGTGTCTCTTCTGGAGCCGCAAGCGCAGTTGGGGGCACCTCGGTAGTGTCTAAGTCGCCAACCCTGCGCCTAAGCTGGTCTATGTGCCGTCGCCACAAACGTCCGTCTTCGAGTGCCACCTGGTACGAGCGAGGTCCAGTGACTCCCACTACTGTGGCTGGCACCCAAGGGATGTCCCCCACATAGTTCCGGGCAAAGACCTGGTTTCCTGGGACAAATGACCGTGGTACGTTGGCACAGCCTGGGGGTTCAGCCACGACAAAGTCTGGGTGTAGCCGGTCGAGCGGTGACCTGAGGCGGCGGCCCATAAGCAGTTCAGCAGGACTCCTCCCTGTGGCCGCATGAGGAGTGATGTGTTGCACGAACAAGTATTCGGCGACCCGCTCATGCCAGTCTCCCCGGTCCAGGCGCGCCAGTGCCTCTTTTGTCGAGCGCACCATTCTTTCCGCTTGCCCGTTGCTGGATGGATGAAAAGGTGCCGTTAGGGCATGGCAGATGCCCAGTCCCAAAAGATACCGCTCAAACGTGCCTGACGTGAACTGCGGTCCGTTGTCAGAGACAAGGATATCAGGACACCCATGCGTTGCAAACAGGCCTCGCAGCACCCGGATGACAGCTTCAGTAGTGGTGGTGGGCATCAGGGCGACCTCCAGCCATTTGGAATAGGCGTCCACCACTACCATAAAGGTCCGGCCGTGAAAGGGGCCAGCCAGATCAATGTGCACCCTCGACCAGGGTGTCTTTGGCGTCTCCCAGGTGTGTCCCTTAGCTGCCGGTGGTGCAGGCCTCGACTCTTGGCACGCTTGACAGGCGGATACCCAGGCAGTGATGGCATCGTCCATATTAGGCCACCAGACGTAACACCGAGCCAACGCCTTCATTTTGACAATTCCCGGGTGGCCAACGTGCAGAGCCTCCAGGACGCGCTGACGGAGTCCCTGGGGAATCACGACGCGGTCTCCCCACAGCAGACAGCCGCAATGAGCTGAGAGTTCATGTTGTCTGGTTGCGAAGGGCTGGAACTCCGATGCAAAAGGCCCTTGTGGCCACCCCCTCCACACCCAGTTGAGCACCCGGCTGATGGTGCGATCCTGGGCAGACGCGGAGGCCACAGTGGCAGCCGATACAGGCGCTGCCGGAAGATCCTCAATCAGAAGGAGCGATGAAGCTGGAGCCGGGTCTTCCACAAATGCTGGAAGAGGGCAACAGCTGAGGGCGTCGGCATGGCCCATCGATTTCCCCGGGCGATGGATGAGCCGGTAGTGGTAGGCAGCCAGGAAAACAGTCCATCGCAGCATGCGTGGTGAGAGGACCGGTGGAGTTGGACGATCACCGGCGAGGAGGCCCAGGAGTGGCTTGTGGTCAGTGATGAGGTCAAAAGTCCTGCCATAGAGGTATTTATGGAACCTCTTCACTCCAGCCACAAGTGCCAATGCCTCCTTGTCGAGCTGGCTGTAATTCCGTTCCGTCGGAGATAGTGTCCTGGAAAAGTAGGCGAGCGGTGCTTCTCTTCCATCTGGGAAACGGTGACTAAGGACAGCACCGATGCCAAAAGGTGAGGCGTCGCAGGCAAGGACCAGCGGCCTGGATTCACTGTACTGTACCAGCACACTGTCTGAAGAAAGGAGAGCCTTGACCGTGTTGAAGGCCGCCGTCTCTCGATGACCCCAGGCCCAAGGCGTCTTAGTGCTAAGGAGTCGGTGAAGAGGCTCAGCCACAGTGGCTTTGTGGGGCAGGAACATGTTATAAAAGTTCAGCAGCCCCAGGAATGCCTGCAACTCCGTTTTGTCCTTTGGGGTGGGGGCCTGCTGGATAGCGCGGATCTTGGATGTGGTTGGATGAAGGCCGGAGGCATCGATAAGATAGCCCAGGAACTCTACCTGTGGAACGGCAATCAGGCACTTCTCCCTCTTTACCTTGAGCCCGGCCTCCTGGAACCTGGTCAGCACGGCACGGAGGCGCTCGAACAGCTGCTGGTGTGATTCTGCAGACACCAAGACGTCATCAAAATATGGTACCACGCCCGGAAGCCCTTGCAGGAGACGCTCCATAAGGCTTTGGAAGATGCCAGGAGCCACACTCACCCCGAACTGCAACCGGCGGCAACGGAATGCCCCCCGGTGGGTGACGATCGTCTGGGCTTCAGCAGTGGCATCATCGACTGGCAGTTGTTGATAGGCTTGGGCAAGGTCCAGCTTAGCGAAGACCTTACCCTCACCCAGGGAATGCAGCAGGTGTTGGACAACAGGAACCGGATAAGCGTGCTGCTGAAGTGCCTTGTTGATTGTGCACTTGTAGTCAGCGCAGATTCTCACCGACCCATCTGGCTTGACAGGCGTGACGATGGGGGTTTCCCACTTTGCGTGGTCAACGGGCTCCAAAACTCCTTGGGCGATCAGTTTGTCCAGTTGTTCGTCCACCTTAGCCTTGAGAGCAAAGGGAACCCGGCGTGGCTTAAGCTTGATGGGGGCGACTTGTGGATCAAGGCTAAAGGAGATGGGCGTACCAGTATATTGTCCCAAGGTGCCGTCAAAAACCTCGGCAAAGTCTTTGACCAGACCCTCAGTCTCTGCGTTAGAGATGCAGTTGATGCCGGTGACTTCCAGGCCGAGGGCATCAAACCAGTCTAGCCCTAGGAGGCTTGGCCGCTGACCTTCGACCACCACCAACCGGAGCAGGCCCGAAAAATCCTTGAAGGCGATCCGGAACCGGCCAACGCCTACCACGGGAATGTCGTTTCCCTGGTAGTCTCTCAGGTGTACGCGGTGAGAGTCGAGTTGCCTTTTGGATACTCTGGGTACCAGTCTTTTGATGGTGCTCCATGACACGACGGACAGGGCAGACCCGGTGTCAATCTCCATGTCACATGGAGCTCCTTCAATGAGCACCGTGACGTTCAGCTTGCGTCGCGTAGACGAGTCGGTTTGGCCAATCGTGGTTCCAGACGGGCAGCGGCAGTTGGTGAGAGCGAAACAACTTTCCTTGGCAGACTGGAGTGAAGACTTGAACTTGCGAGTCGATGAAGGGGGGGTGTCAGACGGAGCCGATCGGCAGACCTTAGCGATGTGGCCCCTTCTGGAACACCTCCTACAGATGGCGTCTCTGAATCGACACTTGGCACGGGAATGGTCGCCTCCGCAGCCAGCACATTCCGGTTGGCCCTTGGACTTCTGTTGGAGCTTCCTGCGCTCCCGCTTTGTCTGGTGCACGTCATCGTCTTCACTGGAGGATGCCTCATCACTGCTGGCCTCTTCATGATGCACCGGAACTGGCCCCCTAGCAAGATGCGGGCTGCTGGACTTGCGGATCTCCTGGGCGGAGCGTTCAGCAGCTTCTGAGGCCACAGCCTCCTCAATGGCTTTCTGTAGCGTGAGGTCTGGCTTGGCTAGGAGACGCCGTTGCAGATGGATGTCCCGGACCCCGCAGACGATTCGATCCATCAGGGCATCGTCTAAGTCTCGGAACTCACAGTGCATTGCAGCCTGTCGCAGGGCGGTGGCGTAGTTGTTGATTGACTCCCCCTCTGCCTGGTTCCGGTGGTAGAACGCATGGCGGGCAGCAATCTTGGACGGCTTTGGTGCGTAGTGGTTGCAGAGCTTCTCTTGGATCGTGTCCCATAGTGTTGCCTGGACTGCTTCAGGCGCAACCAATGCTCGGGCCGTCTCAAACACCTCAGGCCCACAGAGGCTGAGGAATAGGCCCCGCTTCCGATCCACTGATACTGCTGTCAGCTCGTTGGCTTGGAGGTAGCAGTCGAACCGAGCGAGGTAGGAGTCCCATGACTCAGAGGCTGGCGCAAACGGCGGTAGAGGCACAAATGAAGCCATGATTCCGATGCCGGCATGAAGGGCGATGGATGGAACACAGTGCTCTAGCCAGAACAGTCAGCTCTGAATTGGTTCTGCTCAGTGATTTCGCTCAGTGATTTCGCTCAGTGATTTCGCTCTGTGATTCAGCTCAGTTCAGAGGCTGGCCGCATCTGGCTGTGCTCTGATGTCCATCCAATCCCACCTTCGTCGCCAGAGTTAAGTAGTGGGTTGACATAGCAGCCGGCACAGCGATTTCTTCAAGTAGCTCTTTATTAAGATAAGCTGGAATAGAACTGACTGCGAACAGCTCAGCCGGCCTGTATTTATAGGCAGCTGGCTGTCAACATTGTAACCACAACAGCTCAGAGTTCCCGCCTAAACTAACTGCCGCGGACCTGAGTGAAAACTATCTACAGACCTGAGTGAAAACTATATACAGTATCCCCCTATTGGCCCAGGGTGAAACTACACTACATAACAGAAACCTCTGGCTCTTGCATAGCTAGAATGCAGCCTACTATACAGAGATAAGAATCACATCTATGGATTCTTCCATTTTGTCTCTGGCCCCTCCCACTTGTTCGTTTGACCAGGGCAGGGGTCTGCAACCCGCGGCTCCAGAGCCGCATGTGGCTCTTTTACATCTTTGCTGCGGCTCCGGGGCGGATACTAGCGAGGGGAGGAGGCGCATTGTGTGCCCTGACACTCCTCACTGTGGCGGGCGCTGTACTGGCTGTGACGTCGCATGGGGGCGGTGCGTGCGTTAGTCATGCACCATCCTGACGTCACCTTCCCGCCCGCTGTCAGATCGTGGCTCCGGAGATATATTTGTTTTAAATGTCGCAATGGTTTTGCGGCTCCCAGTTCTTGTTTTTTCTTCGGAAACGGGTCCAAGTGGCTCTTTTTGTCTTAAAGGTTGCAGACCCCTGGACCAGGGCCACCTCCGGAGTGAATGCAATTAAAAAACAGCATCACCATTCTTATCCTGAATACCATTGCATGTTAACCATGAAGCACAATCAAAATCCTATGCACCATTGCATGACAACCGTTGAACAACATCAGGCATGAAATGCCATCATGCATCATCTGTCAAACTCTATCACATATCACCCAGCATATATTAAAATCCAATATAATAGGGTGTCAAATGCAAACATCAAATGCAGGGTGAACATTCCTCTAATACATGACTGTTGGAGAATATCTGGAGAATATTCTACATCAAAAGGACCAAACGCATTTCATCTTCTATCTGAAGTACACTGGGGCAAAGGATCAGGAACAGCATTACTCTGTGAGATATTAGACTCAGAACTGAGTTTTCTTTCAAGGTAAGGGAGGCAGCTACAGAAGGGGCAGAACTCAGTGGCAAAGCAAACACTCTGCAGAAAATCACTGGATCAGTCCATGACACACCCCAACAGAGCTGGGGAAAACTCCTGCCTGAAACCCCATTGAACTGAAATCCAAATGATTCAGTTTTAGCAGGAGTCAGGACTGAGTTTGATGGACCAATGGAAAGACATGCATTTTGAGAATGAACTCCTATGCATGCCAGAAATTGTTGCTGTTGAGTTCAAGGGATCACGCTTCCATATAAGTGTGCCTTGCAAAAGTAAAGTAACGTAAAGGAGCCAGCGTTTGTCCACAGACAGCTTTCCGGGTCATGTGGCCCACATGACTAAGCCACTTCTGGAACAACGGAACACCGTGATGAGTGCCAGAGCGCACAGAAACGCCGTTTACCTTCCCGCCGCAGCAGTACCTATTTATCTACTCGTGCTGATGTGCTTTCAAACTGCTAGGTTGGCAGAAGCTGGGACAGAGCAATGGGATTCAAACCGCCGACCTTCTGATCAGCAAGCCCAAGCGGCTCGGTGGTTTAGACCACAGCGCCACTCGCATCCCTAGTGTATGTCTAGCATCGCAACCTGAGAGTGCTTGTTTGTTGGGCCTGGCTGCAGTGTCCCCAGAGTTCCAGCAATGGCTCTTCCTCTGGGAAATCCTAGGAAATGCTGGGTGGTAAATACAACATATGATAGGCAATGTTGATCCAAAGCTTCCTTTTTCTAAGGCTGGGGAGAGAGAAGAGTGATCACAGAGGGCAGAAACCGTCAGGGAGGGGAAACGACATGAAGGCATCCATAATGCACAGGCTCCTGCAACCGCTGTCCCTTGGGATGCTAGCATTTGTTTTTAAATTATAATAGCGCTGGCAACTGTTGACTTCATGCTGGGGAGAGGGGTTGGAGGGGCAGGGATGCTCTGCTTTCCCCATTCTGAGGCCAAATTCGGTGGGCTGCCTTTAAGCATAACAAGCCGCCTGTCAGAGAGAACTGAATAAATCATTCATGCGTTGCGAAATCCGCAGCTCCCAGAGCCTGAGCAGAGCGAAGCCGAGGTTGAAACAGCAGGACTGGCATTGATTCAGTCTAGATTTTTGTTGTACAAAACCTCTCCTTGCTCATTGTGCGCTGGGGAGGGGGCGCCGCAATGGTTCAGCCCTTAATATTCTCTTGCATTTGAGGAGGATACTATTCATTTGCTGGTTTGGTGCTTTGAAGCAGGGGTAGCTAACCTGCCGCTCTCCAGATATTGCTGGACTCCAAATCCCAGTGGGCAGCATGGCCAGGGGTCAAGGGGGTGATGGGAAGCTGTAGTCCAGCGAATCTGGAGGGAAACAGGCAGTGGGCACTGGGTTGTTAGGGCAAATGGGGCACTTTCTCACCAAGCTAGGTCTGCCCTGAAAGTGAACACCGGAACAGAAAATGAAGCGGCCATTTTTTGATGGCATTTCCCAACATCCCTACCCACAAATAAGTCCTACTCTGCATTCTCAGGGGCTGCTCAGTTCTCCAGACAGTGGCCTGCAGAAGCTAGAAGTGCATTTTGGCTGTACAAACGTAGGAACATAAGAAAACCACAGAGCCTAGGGCTTGCCGATCAGAAGGTCAGTGGTTCGAATCCCCGTGACAGGGTGAGCTCCTGTTGCTCGGTCCCTGCTCCTGCCAACCTAGCAGTTTGAAAGCATGTCAAAGTGCAAGTAGATAAATAGGTACCACTCCAGCAGGAAGGTAAATGGCGTTTCCATGCGCTGGTCTGGTTCGCCAGAAGCGGCTTAGTCATGCTGGCCACATGACCCAGAAGCTGTATGCCGGCTCCCTTGGCCAATAAAGCGAGATGAGCGCAGCAACCCCAGAGTCGGTCACGACTGGACCTAATGGTCAGGGATCCCTTTACCTTTACCTCGGGTTACAGACGCTTCAGGTTACAGACTCCACTAACCCAGAAATAGTACCTCGGGTTAAGAACTTTGCTTCAGGATGAGAACAGAAATTGTGCTCTGGCGGCGCAGCGGCAGGCTAAAGTGGTACCTCAGGTTAAGAATGGTTTCAGGTTAAGAATGGACCTCCAGAACAAATTAAGTTCTTAACCCGAGGTACCACTGTACTGAGTCAGACCACTGGTGTATCTAGCTCAATATTGCCTACTCTGAGCAGCCGCAGCAGCTGCCAATGGTGGCTGGACCATTAGGGCAAATAGAGCAGTGCCTCAACCCACCTTCTTACTTATATCCAGTCAAGGAGTGCCTCTGCCTGTTGCTGGCTCTGGCGCCACCTACTGTTGGACCTCCCTGCCTTTAGCCCACCAGCCCCAAGGAGCACTCAGCCACCCCTGGCAGCAGCTCTCCAAGGTTTTCAGACAGGAGTGTCTCCAAGCCCTACCTGGAGATGCCAAGGATGAAACCTGGGACCTTTTGCGTAATGGGCAGATAGTGTATCACAGAGCTACGGTGACCCACTCCTCACAGATGGCCCATGATAACACAGCTAGGAGGAGGATTTTCCAGCAGTGGAGCACCATGTGGTTGTGTAATGAATTTTAGCATTAAACAGCAGGGAGAACATTTGATCTTAACCTGTGCAAACAGGTTTGTTTGTATATTTTCTTATGAACAAAACTGCTCTGGAGGGTCGGACTTGAACCAATGGCTTCCAGTTACAAGAAAGGAGATTCCAACTAAACGTCAGGGAAAACGTTCTGAAAGTAAGAGGTGTTCAACGGTGGAACTGTCTCCCTCACGAGGTTGTGGACTCTGGTTCCTTGGAGGTTTTTGAGCAGAGGTTGGATGGCCATCTGTCATGGATGCTTTAGCTGAGATCCCTGCATTGCAGGGAGTTGGACTCCCTTCCAACTATACAATACTATCATTCTATGAAAAAGGAGAACCAGGGTGGTGTCATGGTTAGTGTATTAGACTAGGGCCTGGGAAAGACCAGAGTTCAAATCACCTTAGCCATGAAGCTCATTGGGCAACCTTGAGTCAGCCCCCATCTCTCAGTCTGTCCTACCTTACAGGGTTGTTGTAAGGGTAGGGGTGCGGAAGGACCTTGTGCTCCTTGCAAGGAAAGGGGGGGGGACTATAATAACAAGTGTAACAAATAAATAAAATGAATAAATAAAACTCTGCGGAAGTTTTCATTTTTCTTCTTTTGCCATACTTGGTTAAAATGTGGTAAGGCTGCCAGGAACCAGGCAGAATTCCCTGGGGGGGAGGGGGGACCAGGGAATTGATAGGCTTGCCGCCACCAGCCTTGCTGCAGGAACAGATCATTCCCCTTCTGTACTGCCACTCTGCCACAACTGTGCTCCCCACGCCTCTAACAAAAGAGAGGCAAATGCCAAGTATGTTTTTAAAATCTTTGCTTGACCTGGTAAGAACTAATCTCCCAGGATCCCTCCATCACCAAGGAAGGTATTTTCACGCCGCACCGACCCTTCCTGCCCGTAGCAACAAATTGAAACATTCTCTGCTTGTCTCCCAGCTACGCTCATCTCTGAAGATGCTGCCTCATTGCCATGGAAACCAACTTATCAAAGAACTGTGGTGCTCTTACAAGGGAAGGGGGGGGGGAGGAAAAGGGGATTTCATGCCCAGGCAAGTACCCACCAGAAGAGTAAGGAGCTGTGTCAGTTTCTCTGGCACGGTTAGAGTTATGTTCTGCCCCATAGTATATAGGGAGGGTCTGTCTGTCTAGTTTGAGGATTAGTGCTGAATTGGTCTGAATGTTCTCCACCTAGACCAAAATCTTGAACTCACTCTTGGGGGCCTCCTGTGCATCACTAACAAAGAGAAGGCAGATCTGTATAAAAAAATTGCACACAGCGTGCAAATTGCCCACAGTGGTTGCTTTCAGACAGCCAAGTTTGCATCCTGCTTTCTTTGCACAGAACATAGGAAGAGGACAGCTTTTTATTGAGTTTTCATTCTGATTTGTTTGTGGGGAGGTTATACAACGGCCCCATCTGCACTATTCATTTAAAGCAATATTATGCCACTTTAAACTGTCATGGTTTCCCTACCCACCCACTGAAAGAATCAGCACTTTTGCCGGAATTTCTCCTAATCCGTTTTATGCCTAATGCATATTCTTGCAAAACAATCTCCCCTAATACAGTGCATTTTTGTTACATGCATTTTTATGTGCAATTTAGTGCAGTGTATGCTTTTTTGCAAAAAAAAAATAATGCCCGGAGAACAGCACTACAAAATTCAGAGAAATGCAAATTTTATAGGATGGCTCCATTTCAGTTGCCACATCGTTTCAGAAAGTGCAAATTAGGTACGTTTGTCTGTAATGTGAACTGAATCAACTTTCTCTCCCGGGGTTAGGCATTGGGAGCATAGAGCCATGTGCAGCCTGCCCTGAGCCCCCCAAGTGAGCTTTCTGCCTGCAGGTGCAATGGAGGATGTTCTCACTAAGATGCAGCTACCCATCTGGTTGGCTTTAGTACGTGGAAGGGGAGGGGGCTGCCCTGTCTGCCATCTCAGACAGCGAAGTGTGTCAGGCCTGCTGTGGATAGATATCCCTCTCTTTGGGCTCCTCGAGACAATCTGTTCATTGAGCTTTCATTCTGATCTGCTTGCACAAAGCTTATTTGGAGGTCAGTTTATATATGTGGAGGTTAGACAATATCGTTGAGCTTTCATTCTGATATGTTTGTGGGGTGGCGGTTGATTACTGTATTTTTTGCTCTATAGGACACCCTTTTTCCCCTCCAAAAATTAAAGGGAAATGTGTGTGCGTCTTATGGAGCGAATGCAGGCTCCATGGCTTCAGTGATAGCAACATGAAGCCTCCAAAGGGCAGAGGGAGCGCTCCCTCCGTGCTCCGGAGGCTATGCGTTGCTTTCGCTGAAGCCTGGAGAATGAGAGGGGTCAGTGGCTATCCCTGAAGCCTTTGGAGCGCAGCGGGAACTCGCACTGCGCTCCGAAGGCTTCAGGGATCTTTGAGGCTGGCAGTGGGGGAAAGCCAGCCCCAAAGAGCAGGTCGATAGGGACCCGAAGCCTCCGGAGCCCAGCGGGAACTCCCACCACGCTCCAGAGGCTTCGGGTTGCCTTCACTGAAGCCTGAAGAGCGAGAGGGGTCAGTGCGCACCGACCCCTCTCGCTCTCCAGGCTTCCGAGGTAGCCACCTGAACTCCTGCTGCGCTTTGGAGGCTTTGGGTGAAGGCACCTTGAACGCACCTTGTTTTACAGGGGGAGAACAAGAAAAGAAATCTCCCCCTCTCTGCACAGCACCCCTTCAGCGAAGTGGCAAGAGAAATGGAAGGGGCTCCTATAGAGCGAAAAATATGGTATATAACAATGAGCATTCATCTGATTTGTTTGCAAATGTTGTTTGCAACGTGTTGACACATCTTCTCACTTACCACTTCTTAAAAGATCTGATGTGAACTGATGTGTAAAAAGTGAGGAACGAAACTTGAGGTTGGAAAAACCGAAAATCCGAGAGAAACCAAAATGGATAGACTTGCCTCTCCTTTCTCTTGTCTCCCTCCCAGCATCTGCCACCTGAGGCAGACGACTCACTCTGCCTGATGGTAGAGCCGGCCTGTGTCAAGCTGGTCTGGCTGCTTGGAAACCAAAACTGCCAACCAGCAGCCCTTCGGAAGAGCAGAGCCACTGAAACCGACTCGGACTGCAGCCTTTGCGTTTCATGCATAATTCACAGCTCCTCTGTGGCATTTACACCAGCTTGGCTGCCTTTGGAAAGTTCATAAGGGGAAAAGGCTTTGTTGTTGTTTTATTGTCCTTGCACACTCTGAGCTGGGGCCATAAAAGGGTGGCAGGTGAGATATGATGTGTACAGCCCCCAACATGCAGAAGATCACTGGACCTTCTAACTGCTGCTGGCAGTGTGGGGTCAGCACTCTCTGCTGGATGGCGAGGGTGGGGTGGGACAGAGACTTTCAACAGGAGGGGACAGTGGTCTTGGCTGGATCAAGAATGTAGGAATATAGGCCAAGTCAGACTCATCATCCATTTAGCTCAGTATTGTCAACACTGACTGGCAGAGGCTCTCTGGGGTTTCACTATGGTGTCATAGTGCTTCAAATGTCCAGTGTGACTGTGGCCTCAGACAGTTTTGAAAGGGGATTGTGGAAAAGTAGGCTAACTGCTGCTATTACTCATGATGGTGGCATGCTCCCTCCATTATCGGAGACAGAGTTCCTCCTGGGAACAGCAGCTGGAGATGCCACCGCCTTCAGCTCCTCCTCGAGGATTTCCCATAAGCTTTTTGCTAATTGCTGTGGGCTACAGGACCAGCAAGGGACGCGGGTGGCGCTGTGGGTTAAACCGGAGAGCCTAGGACTTGCCGATCAGAAGGTCAGCGGTTCGAATCCCCGTGATGGGGTGAGCTCCCCTTGCTCGGTCCCTGCTCCTGCCAACCTAGCAGTTTGAAAGCACATCAAAGTGCAAGTAGATAAATAGGTACCGCTCTGGCGGGAAGGTAAACGGCGTTTCCATGCACTGCTCTGGTTCACCAGAAGCGGCTTAGTCATGCTGGCCACATAACCTGGAAGCTGTTCGCCGGCTCCCTCGGCCAATAAAGCGAGATGAGCGCCGCAACCCCAGAGTCGACCACGACTGGACCTAATGGTCAGGGGTCTCTTTCCCTTTACAGGACCAGCAATGCCTTTGATATGATTGAGGACGCCTCTTCTCAGGTTCTCTGTCCAGGAGAACCTGACAAAAGAATGTAAGAACACGTGAAGAGCCAGCTGGATCAGAACAATAGCCCATCTTGTCTGGTATGCTGTTCTCACGGGGGTCAACACAAGGTCTGTGGGGACCTACTGATGTCATGCACACATGATGCGCTGATGTCACCAGCCCCGGCCCCCTCAATTGTGGACGCAAGGTGCTATGCGTGCTGGCACCCATTGTCTGGCACTTTTCCGGTACTCTGCATCATAAAACTATCCTTTTTCATTTGTGACAGGAAGTTTAGACAGTTTTGATGCAATAAACTCTCGTGGCGAAATATAATTCATATCCTTCCAGGTACTGCTCTGGTCTTTAAAATTCCCTCCAGGAGGCAGAAGGGAGAGCCTCGATTTGCTTGACGGTCAGGCCACGAGGCGGCAGAGATTCCCCAAATTGGCATTTATCAGGCCCATTGGCCAGAACGAACCTCATTTGTTCCCACTTTGTCACTTCCTTACCTCAAATCCACCTGGCTTCTCAGATCAACAGCCTCCATTAGCCAGAGGGTGCTGGGTGACTTCCCTTCTTGTCTGTCTCTGGCACTTTCCCTTCACAGGTGGTTGAGTCCTGATTCTCAGTGCCCTCGTATCTGAGAGAACAAAATGAGAATCGCAGAGCGACAAAAAGGTTTCAGTGTCTTCTTTTTGTAAACATCCTGCTGGAATATACTACAGGAAAGTACCCTCTCCCCCACCCCCGCCACCAAATGACCAGGCTCTTAACATCTTGTGCCAGCCTTCGCCAATCTAGTGCCCTCCAGATGTTTGAGACTATAATGCCATCCTCCCCAGGGACTACCTCCTGCTAATATTTTATCTCTCAATGGGTGTTTGTTTGTTTGTTTGTTTGTTTGTTTGTTTGTTTGTTTTGTTGCATTTCTATCCCACGTTTTTCTCCAAGGAGCTCAAGGTCAGGTGTATATGGTTCTCCGTCTCCTCACTTAATCCTCACAACAACCTTATGAGGTAGGTTAGACTGAGAGGCAGTGACTGGCCACACTGCGAGTTCCATAGCCAAGAGAAGACTTGAACCTGGTCTGCCAGGTCCTAGTCTGACACTCTGAACACTATGCCACACAGGCTCGGCTCATCTTTGTGGGATTTGTCCCAGAAAGTACTAGAGGTTAAGGTTAAAGGACCCCTGACCATTAGGTCCAGTCATGGCCGACTCTGGGGTTGCGGCGCTCATCTCGCTTTATTGGCCGAGGGAGCCGGCGTACAGCCTCCGGGTCACGTGGCCAGCATGACTAATCCGCTTCTGGCGAACCAGAGCAGCGCACGGAAATGCCGTTTACCTTCCCGCCGGAGTGGTACCTATTTATCTACTTGCACTTTGACGTGCTTTCGAACTGCTAGGTTGGCAGGAGCAGGGACCGAGCAACGGGAGCTCACCCCGTTGTGGGGATTCGAACCGCCAACCTTCTAATCGGCAAGTCCTAGGCTCTGTGGTTTAACCCACAGCGCCACCCACGTCCCTAGAAAGTACTAGAAGAAGTCGCTAAATCATGCTGTCCGTACCTAGGCCCTGTCTCTGGACTAGGGATGGGGTGCTGGTATTAAATTTACCTCACATTTAAAGATTAATCAAATTCACATACAAAAACTAATTATGTTTTTACTGTGTCCCCGTGTGAACTGGCCCTCAATTGTTAGCACTGGGCAGCGGTTTTTCAGTGGTGAGCAAAAGCCACTCTGTACATGCTCAGAGAGGTGCAGTCATCTTTGTTGTGGCTGGACATATTCTAAGGCTCGGCCCTGGCACTGAACATGCTGAGCATTGAGGCGTTCCCATCAGATTAAGCCCCTTGGCTTCTTCTTGTGAGGAGTGCCTGTGCCTTTATCCAATGGGGGAGGGGTAAGCCATGGGTGATTTTAATATCGCCACTGTTTAACTAAATTAACATATGTGAAATTAGTCATGGACTTGGGGGCGTCTTCTGGGGCAGGTGGTGGCAAGATTTGTGGGGCTGCCACCAGCTGTAGCCAAAAGGGTGGGGGCATCAGGAACACGGTGTCCATCCTTGCAAATTTTGCGTTATAGGGCCAAGAGTGCAGCTTGAGGTGACATCGCCATCTAGTGGAAGACCCTGACGTTGGCTCTGCCATTTCCACTCCTTCCATCTGGGTAGCCAGAGAAAGCAAACCGCTACAGCTGCAGCGGACCGAGTTTCTTGCGGTCCTTCCCATATGTACCTTCTTTGGGCAAGGAGCTTGTGCCTAGCCGGTGGCCTTCCTGAATCTTGCTTTAGCTAGAGCACCATGGCTGAGCAAGGTTCTGAATCTGGCTTTCTCTGGACCAAAGCTGATGCTGTAGATCTGAGCAGGGAACTTCAGGCCTGGGGGCCAAATGCTGGCCTCAAGACCTCCATCCCAAGCCCACATCCCCTCTCTGATTCTGCTTCACACCTTCTTTGAGTGTTTCCACCTGGCAGGAATAGGTCCTCAGAGTCTGATAAGGCATCTTGCTTTTCCAGTTTATACAGAAGGGTGTGTGAGCATTGTAGAAACTAGACTGCTACTGTTGTTGTTGTTGTTTAGTCATTTAGTCGTGTCCAGCGCTTCTTGACCATAGGACCAGAGCACACCAGTCACTCCTGTCTTCCACTGCCTCCCGCAGTTTGGTCAGACTCATGCTGGTAGCTTTGAGAACACTGTCCAACCATCTCGTCCTCTGTCATCCCCTTCTCCTTGTGCCCTCAATGTTTCCCAACATCAGGGTTGGTTTTTTTAAAAAAAATGATATTTATTACTTTTCCAACAATTTCAACACAACACTACAAACAAACAAAAGAAAAGAAAAAGAACAATACAAATACAAACAAAGCAAAAACAAACAAAAACAGTTTAAAAACACCTCAAACATTTTCAATATCTTATCTTTCATTCGCTTATTTCCAACGACCTCCTCACACCTCCCTTTTTGTATTCCACTTCTATTAATTATTTCAGCAATTCCTTTCCATCTTCCTCTGTTTTCTATCCTATAATTATCTTAACACATTCTAACCTTATTTTTCCCTTTAATGTTCTATTAATCTATTTATACTTAATTCCTTATAACATTTCTACTAAAGCCATATAACTTCATTCCACCGTTCTTCTAATATTCATTAATTTTACAATGCTTCCATAAATAGTCTTTAAACTTTTTCCAGTCTTCTTCCACCGACTGTTCTCCCTGGTCTCGGATCTTGCCAGTCATTTCCGCCAATTCCATATATTCCATCAACTTCATCTGCCATTATCCAACACTTCAGTGTTTTCAAAAAGCAGCCATTCTCTCAGCCAGCAAAAAGCAGATGGTTCACAACAAAGTTTAGGGGTCTGGCAGGGCAAGTCCGCCTCTTTCTTTGGCATCCGTCAATATCTTAAATTTTACTTGAGGCTTCCTGCCCTGCCAAACAAATCTGGAAACATCCCTCTGCCACCTCCTGAAACAATCCATCCCATCCAAAACTTGCAATGTTTGAAACAAAAGCAACATCCCTGGCAACACAGCAACCCTCATCCCCACCACAACAACTCGGCCCAACAATAACAACTTCAGATTTGTCCATATTTCCAAATCCCCCTTCCCTTCAATCCAACGTCCTTCACAGTTATCCTTAAATAAATTCGCATTTTTGGCGGTCATACTAACCCCCAAATACCTCTCTTTCTCAACTGATGTTAGTTCTGTCTCCTCCTGAAACTCTGTCAAGCTTTCCTTTTCCAATTCAGGTAGGGCTCTGGTCCTCAAATTCGTCTGTTTTTCTTTAAGTTCAATCATAACAAATGTCAGCTTATGTTCATCAAGTTGTCTTTGTATGGATGGGACTCTCCCTCTCTCCAAATGTATTGCTTTACATTCAGCAGCAAGAGCTTTCTCCCTGGCTTCATCCGCAGTTTGCCGTATCAAAGTAGATTCCTGTATCAATTTCTGGATGGTTTCTGTATTGGTATTCACCTTTTGTCCCAGATTATTTATACTTTCTGCGATTGAGTCAATTTTAATATTTGCAGCATCCACTTTCGCATTTATCACGTCTGTTTTCTTGTGAAGCTGTCCCAGCGAATCGTTTATTTTCACTAATGCGACCACTAAGGCCTCTTCTGTCGACATTCCATCTGTTTTTTCCTTTCCATTTGCCATAACACTTAAGAGATTCAAGGTCAATACCAGAGTCTCACAATTTTTTATCTTGCAGCTGGAAATTCCCCTAGCCCAGCTCCTGTAAAGCAACCAATTTCAAAAGCTTCCACTAGGGGAAAACAGTTTCTATTTGTATTAGTCAGTACTGTCCTCTTTTAAACAATGTTCCAATAATCCAAAGTTAGTTTCAGTTTTCAGTTACTTTTACTCCTTTTTTTTTTTAAACAGCCGGAGACAGTAGAAACAATGTATTCTCTTGTTTAGCTACCTGTCAATGAATGTTCTAAATGCTGTCAATGAACATTCCAAAAGACATCAATCCTGCTAGCAGCCCGTTTCCAGGGTCAGAGCGGCGGTATTTTAATTCTCTTCACTCTCTCCTACAGGCATATTCAGTCCACCACTTCCCCCCCCCCTTCTCCTGTTTCCAAGGGGGGGGGTTATGTTCTTTGCTGATGGAAATTTAGTCTTTTACTAAAGGCTTTCCAAGACTTCAGCTTGCAGCCTCATTGCTTTCAGTTTATTTACAAAAGGGGGAGGCGGACTTCCTGTATTGAACCTCCCCGTTTCGATACCAAATTAAACGTTTAAAAATCCAATTCTCCCACTCACGGGTAATTACTTTAGAGTCAGTGCTCTCCGGCAACAGCTATGCAGCTTCGCTCCGTGGAAGAAGCAGACGATTCGAAGCACCGGGCCGCTCACCCCACAGCGCTCCGGATCCCTGAAACTGGGTTTCCCCACAAATAGGGGAGGCGCAAAAGGTGCCCGCCGAATCCCATACTCCCAGGCTTCTCCCGCCTGTGATTTTTACGGGTCTCCACCTTCGCCGTGGCGGTACAGACCCAAATTCCCAAGGGGCGAATTCCTCCCAATCAGAGGAATTCCGCCATTACCGGAGGCACCAACCCGGAAGTCGCTAGGCTGCATCCAACATCAGGGTTTTTTTCCAGGGAGTCTTCTCTTCTCGTGAGGTGACCAAAGTATTGGAGCCTCAGCTTCAGGATCTGTCCTTCCAGTGAGCACTCAGGGCTGATTTCCTTCAGAATGGAGAGGTTTGATCTTCTTGCAGTCCATGGGACTCTCAGGAGTCTCCTCCAGCACCATAATTCAAAAGCATCAATTCTTCAGCGATCAGCCTTCTTTATGGTCCAGCTCTCACTTCCATACATCACTACTGGGAAATAGACTGCTGTACAAAGGTAAAAATTTGCATGTCTTGCTCCACCTACTTTTTCCTCTGGCCCCGCCCACCACTAACATGCTCAGAAGGAAATGCAGCCTTTGGGATGAAGAAGACCACCCATCTCTCCCCTAGACATGGAATCATTTGTGTATGCAGATGAGCACATGACACTGTCATTTCTGCAAGTATACAGAGGGGAGGGAGGAACTGACAGGTGTTTGTTTGTTCTCCATCTCCTCCTTTAATCCTCACAACAACCCTGTGAGGCAGGCTAGACTGAGAGGCAATGACTGGTCCAAGGTCATCCAGTGAGCTTCATGGCTGAGTGGGGATTTGAACGTGGTCTAGCCAGGTCCTAGTCTGACATTCTAAAAACTATGCCACACAGCCTCGGCTCATCTTTGTGGGGTTTGTCTCAGAAAGTACTAGAAGAAAGTACTAAATCATGCTGTCCAGACCTAGACCCTGTCTCTGGACTAGGGATGGAATGCTGGTATTCAACTGACTTCACATTTAAAGATCATCTATCAATTTGGGCACTGTCTACCCAAATCCATCACTTTCTTGCTCTGCTTTTCTCCTTTGCAAATGAGGACAGCCGGAGAGAAACTGCTGTAATTTTCCACTTGCACAGAGAAATGCAATCTCAGGGGGTGTCACGATTTCTCAATGCCCCTTGTGTATTCTTCCCTGTTTGATCATCTCCCCACCCCCACCCCTACACATTCCCTTGAGAGCTTCCAAATTAGGCTAACACATCCATTCCCCAGAATCTTTCGCTTCGGTAAACCAGCGTCTCTCTCGTTTCTTTTTAAGCGGTCTCAGGGTGCAAATTAAGACAAAGGAAGCATTGCCTGGCCTTCGTTCATACGCATCCCAGACTAGGCTGAAATCTGTGCACAGAGCAGTACAGAGCTCCCTCTTTCTGACTCTCATCGTCTTCTGGTATGTGGCCCAGAGGAGACAGACATTCCAGGTGTCTGGTGGCAATCTGTGAAGTTGACCTGTAGCGTAGATTAAATTTATTGCAATTTATTGCCAGACAGAGCTTGCAAAGATCTGTGTCTGGCAGGTGAGTGATGAGGGAGGCTGGCTCCTAAATATTCAAGCCTGTTAAGCTCTTTATTTGGGGGCACATGTTAGATTCACCACCCCTGCTCCTCCTCCTTTCTCTCCTGCTGAGCAAATACAGAAGATCCACTCTTTCTGAAGCAGTTTTGAGCACATTGCCCATTTCTGCCCCCTTTGCCTTGTTGCTATGATCCCTGTTGCTCCATAGTTACATGGAGACCTGCTCATGAACAGAGCCAGCCCAAGACATATTTGCAGCCTGAAGCAAAGGACAAGGAGCCGCCTCCGGCCCCCATCCCAATTTCACATACAAAAGCTGGCTGGACTGGCAGATGAATCTTGCTTCAATACTGGTAACAGGATTGTGTCCTTCAGCACCCCTGAGAATAGCAGCTAGCTTAGGGGTTGCAGGAAGGACCATGAGGCACAGACATCAATTTGCTCCAACACAGGGGAATGGCTGGGAGGAGGGGGTATCTGCCTCCTGGAGCCTTCACCTAACTGTCCCCAATGGTAGAGCCGGCCCCATCTATGGAGAAGCAACTGGCTGCTAGGTGGTTTAGACCACAGCGTCACCTGCATCCCCTTTCTCAAAGCTGGGAAAGTGCTAACTAGCCTTTGGGGAGGAGGCAGGAGAACGCTAAGACCCTGTAAGAGCCTCATGCCTCCTTCCCTAACCCCAGACCTCACTTGCCAGGTTTTGAGACAGTGCTCCCTCAATTCAGCACCCAGTGCATGCACACTGCTCACACAGTCCTAAACCTGACTCTGGAGGCTGTAACGCTTCTGAATACCAGTTGCTGGAAACCACAGGCGGAGAGAGTGCTGTCGTGCTCGGGTCCTGCTTGTGGGATCCGGATTGGCTACTTTGAGAACAGGATCCTGGGCTAGATGGAGGGAAAACTCTCTCCCAACAGTTTCTTGTCACCCACACTTCTGGACCTGCCGCAACGTTTGTTCAGGCTGAAAAAGATTAACCAGCCCTTTGCAAACAAAGAGGAGATAAATAGACACATGGTGGAATGAGATTTCCTGTTTCTGTTTGCTTTCAAAGACCATTTACCTTTTCCCCCATTCAGTTGTTTTTCCAGAAATGGAGCAGTCCTTTCCTCTGGAGAATACAAGGCAGAGGGAGAATGGGTGAGGGAGGGAGGATGGCATTATTTTATGGGATTCCGTGTGATTTATATGTTTACCTTTTGCTTTCTTCACTAACTCGGTTTAATAACCAAGTTAATCGTTCCTAATGCCTTCAATTAATTGCAGATCTTTTCAGTGCTCCATTTCCTCTTACCTGAAATAACATTTATACCTGATGCTCCTTTTGGGCTGCTTAGTTTCACACTTAAACTCTTGAAATTAATCTTAGGGGGAAAGATAGATGTAGGCTCTGTAATATCTGTAGCAAGTTGGGTGGCTTTAATAAGAGGACTGGGAAAAATTCATGATCAGCCTGTCAGTGGCTACTCACCACAATATGGTCTACCTTCACTGTTGGAGGTGCTATGCCTCTGTATGACAGTTGCTGGCAATCACAACCAGAGACAACACTGTTGCTCTCAGGCCTTACTGATTCTGACAGAGGAGTAGAGCATAGCTGGGGTAGCTACTAGGCACTGATAGCCTTACCCTTCATGAATTTGTCTAAATCTCCATCACTGCCTCCTGTGAGAACAAGTGTCATAGTTTAACTATATGCTGCATGAATAAGTGCTTTCTTTTAGCTGTTCTGATTCTTCCAACATCCGGCTTCAGTGAATGTCCATAGGCTCTAACAAAGTCCCTTTATGTCTGACTCTTTGTGACCCCATAGACCAGAGCACACCAGGCACTCCTGTCTTCCACTGCCTCCCACAGTTTGGTCAGACTCATGTTTGTAGCTTCAAGAACACTGTCCAACCCTCTCGTCCTCTGTCGTCCCCTTCTCCTTGTGCCCTCAACCTTTCCCAACATCAGGGTCTTTTCTAGGGAGTCTTCTCTTCTCCTGAGGTGGCCAAAGTATTGGAGCCTCAGCTTCAGGATTTGTCCTTCCAGTGAGCACTCAGGGCTGATTTCCTTCAGAATGGATAGGTTTGATCTTCTTGCAGTCCATGGGACTCTCAAGAGTCTCCTCCAGCACCATAATTCAAAAGCATCAATTCTTCGGCGATCAGCCTTCTTTATGGTCCAGCTCTCACTTCTATACATCACTACTGGGAAAACCATAGCTTTAACTATACGGACCTTTGTTGGCCAGGTGATGTCTCTGCTTTTAAATGTCACAAGATAGTACCAAGCTTTTGGATCCGGCCGAATGTTAAACAGAGCAGGAAAGGAATGTGAGGGAGAACGCCTTGGCTGGTATTGCATCCACAAATGCAGCAGTAATTTAAGAGCTGGGACTCAGCTACATTAGTAAAGAAAAAGCATTTTATATGCGTTATAACACTGTGACACTAGATGGCGCTGCAGCGTCTTGTCTTTCGCCAATGTGATTTCCCATTATGAAGTTTGCAACGTGTTTCCCTAAAATGCTTTTTTGATGTGTAATTCCAATCTGGGGAGTGTTAGACAGCCGTGTGTATTGATTCAGTATCAGAGCACACCATTTTCTTCTTCCACATACACACCACCTTTGAATGCTTTACAGCGTTAAGTTTAAAAACAAGAAACAAAAACAGTTTGTCAGTCTTTGTTGTTGTTGTTGTTGTTGTTTTAAAAAAGTGAGGCAGGAACAAAATGCTGCCTTGATGCTAAACACATTTACTTAGGAACAAGCACCATTTTGTAAGGCAAAAGGCAAATAAGTGGGGAAATAGCAAAATCAGCAGAGGGGCTTAAAAATGAACATGCCCATGCCTGGCCAGCCACTCTCTGAGAATAAAAATCTTTTTAGAAATAAAAGAGACACAAAGACAGAGGGAGGGGGAACTGCACCCAGGTGTCCATACACTATTTGCCAGTGTTCCCATCACCTGCCCCACTCTGGAGGCCTGGATGTTGGACCCAAAGCCCACCCTTGTTGCATGTTATCAGCCAACCTCCCCACCTACTGCTTGTTTCTCATTATTATTACTACATTTATCATTCCAGCCCCTGCTGCTGTGACTAAATGCTGTGCGTGCACACCTTGCCCAAGAAAACAACCACCCTCTTTTGCTCCTTCTTCAGAAACAGGAGGAAAGAGAATGCGAAGTCATTACAGGATGGTAAATATCCAATTATGTTGCTCCCTTGCATGGAAGCGAAGCAAGAACAGAGTTCCACTTCCAGAGAAAGATGATGTGTCCACCTCTGTGTAATTGAACTGGCTGGAAATGCTGGCAGGAGTGCGTAGGTGGGGGAAAAGAGTAAGGAAGGAAGATGCATAGGATTTAAAGGAGGGGCGGGGGACCTCCTGTGGCCCTCCTGATGTTGTTGGGCTCTAGTTGGCTATTTGCAATTTGCTACTAGCCACAAAAAGGACACTGTGGGCTAAACCACAGAGCCTAGTGCTTGCCAATCAGAAGGTCCCTGTTCCTGCCCACCTAGCATTTTGGGGGGAAGTAGTTCAACCATTTTGGGGTCTTCCTAAAAAAAAGGTCAACATCTGGTTTTTACTATTTGAAACATGACAACCCTATTTTCTGTTGTTTTGGTCCTCCCTACACACAAGCAGGGACACGGGTGGCACTGTGGGTTAAACCACAGAGCCTAGGACTTGTCAATCAGAAGGTCGGAGGTTCGAATCCCTGCGACAGGGTGAGCTCCTGCTGCTCTGTCCTAGCTCCTGCCAACCTAGCAGTTCGAAAGCATGTCAAAGTGCAAGTAGATAAATAGGTACCACTCCGGCGGGAAGGTAAATGGCGTTTCCGTGCGCTGGTCTGGTTCGCCTGAAGTGGCTTAGTCATGCTGACCACATGACCCGGAAGCTGTACGCCGGCTCCCTCGGCCAATAAAGCGAGATGAGCACCGCAACCCCAGAGTTGGCCACAACTGGACCTAATGGTCAGGGGTCCCTTTACCTTTTACTAGCCACAATGGCTACGTTCTTCCTCCACTGTCAAAGGCAGCATGACTCTGACTCTGGTTGGCAGAGCCTGCAAACCCATTTTTGGCCAGCCTTTACCTGCCCTGCAGTTGATGAAATAGATGGCATCAGGTGTAGGGCAGCTAGGCATGGCTTAGCCAAAATAGCCTTGTGGGCCAAATGTTGAAGCCTAGTGGGCCTGAAGAGGGCTGCGGGCTGCAGGTTCCCCCCAGCTGCTTTCAGGAATAAGCTGCCAAAGGCTGTATACACATCATACATTTAAAGCACTTTCTCTCCCAAAGAATGCTGTGAACTGTAGTTTAACCCCTCGCAGAACTAGAGTTGCCCACACCCTTAACAAGCTACAGTTCCCAGGATTCTTGGGGCAGTTGTTATGTGATTTTAATGTGCTTCAAATGTAAGGTGTGTGCGCAGCCGTAAGAAATGGCACTGAGCACTCTATCAGATGACCCCCCGCAGTGGAAATAAACATGTGCATAGAGGATCAGAACAGTTAACCGTGACAGTTCAATTGAGCCTCCATATTCAGTAGCAGTGTAGCCAGCAGCCCTGAAGAGTTTGGAGGAGATAGTGGTTTTCATTGCCATGCGTCACAACACTCCGTTTCTTCAGCGTCCTGAATGAGGAGTACGCAGAGTTGCACAGATGGGGCACATGCTGATATTGTGCCCCAATCTCGGCAGCAGTTGCAACTTGGGAGCAACTGGGTGCCCTTGTTCCACCTCCCCTCGCTAAGCCTGGCTCGAAGTGGAGAGGGGAGTTTCTAGGTAATGAGATGCAGCGCAGGCCAGACTCCCAGCTTCCTGAGGGGACTCTGAGCACAGAAGGCAACAAGACAAAGACCCCCGCTCTCTGAGCTTTACCTTCCCGCAGAGCAGCCGAGGCAGAGCTCTGAATGCTGATGGAGCCCATCAAACATCAACTGCCAAAGCTGGTCTGTGGGCTGTCGCTTGGCGGGCAAAGCTCCCCCCTCCTCACCCCCTCAGCCTCTTGCAGCTGCTGCCCTTGGCAGCCATCTTTGCCGAGGCTCAAACAAAGACAGTGTCAAAGGCAACTGGCAACGACAGCCTGGCCTCTCACGTCCTCAGGTCAGGTCTGGTCGAGTATGAAGGCTCTGGGAAGATGAAGGGGAGGAAAACAAGCAGTTCCTCTGAGCTGAATCACCACAAAAGCAAGGCAGACGTGTGTCTCTGCATTTAAATGGAGGAGGCTGGTGGCCCTGGAGCTGAGGGCTGGAGCCAAACCTACACACGGCTTGCTTTTCAGCTGGAACTCTCTGGAACTCGGTTCTGTCACCTCTCAGGTGGGCGCTGTTGCCATTCTAAGAAAATGAGGGAGGTGTTCATGGTGAATTCTGGCACCTTTTTCTCTAGAAAAATAGCACCGGTTCTACGAATGGTACCCAAGCAATGAATTAGTTCCTAAACTGTGCCAACTGTATTTGCAGGATAATATTCCTGGAACAGCAGTCGAGAAGCTGTGAGGCAATAACTCCAGCTCAACAAGATCAATTGTTTACATTTTTAAAAACTCCTTTCCCCTCGAGGAGCTCCTTCCTGCCCCCAATTTTTTCCTCACCTCAACCCTGCAAGCTAACTAGGCAGAAAGACGGTGACTGGTGCAACTGGGTAGGCAGACAAAACGGTCAGGCAAGATACTGGGGCTTGGGCGGGAGAGGCAGGTGAATAAAGAAATATAGATCGTCCGGAGGCCTCCACTGGCAGGCTGACCACCTGAAGGACCCAGATGCTTATAATGTATGGTGTGGATAGAGAAAAGTTTATGCCACGGTCATAAGACTAGAAGTCGTGGGCATCCAATGAAGCTCAATGTTGGACAATACAAAAGAGGTAACTTCACTAAATACAGCACAAGGTCTCCTGAGGTGGTGAGGGTCTTTGCTGATGTTTTGGTGCCAGGCGCCATTTTGAATCAAGATGGTGGACGAAAACATGGTTTTGCTCATTATTTTGTGGTGTCACAAGTCAAAACTCACTATTCTTAGTATAGTGGTACCTCGGGTTAAGTACTTAATTAGTTCCGGAGGTCCGTTCTTAAGCTGAAACTGTTCTTAACCTGAAGCACCACTTTAGCTAATGGGGCCTCCTGCTGCTGCCACGCCGCCAAAGCATGATTTCTGTTTTCATCCTGAAGCAAAGTTCTTAACCAGAGGTACTATTTCTGGGTTAGCAGAGTCTGTAACCTGAAGCGTATGTAACCCAAGGTACCACTGTACATGAAAAGTCTTTTCTGTTCCTTTGGAATGTCGGTACCTACAATTCCTAATAAAAGGCTTCTGAGTTTGTTTCTTTTTACAAAAGTTATTTTAAACATTTTTTTCAATTCATTATACCTGTATGGAATTCGCTCCTGCAGGAAGCAGTGGTGAACACCAACTTAGATGGCTTTAAAAGAGGAGGAGACAAATTCATGAGGATAAGGCTGCCAATGGCTACTTGCCATGATAGTTATACTCTGCTTTCCACTGTCAGAGGCAGTAATGTTTTTGAATACTAGTTGCTGGAAGGCACAGGAGGGGAGAGGGCTCTCAAGGTTGCCTCCTGCTTGTGGGTTTACTACATGCATCATGGTGGGCACTGTGGGAAGAGGATGCTGGACATACAATGGGCAAGGGATATTTGACATAATATACAACTGGCACCATGGGAAAAATTATGGAGGGAAGATTTAAAATTTACAGCATGCTGTATGTTGAAAGAGAATTATATGAAAATGGTGTATCGTTGGTACCTAACACCTACTAAATTAGCAAAAAATGTGTAGAACTGCCACAGATACATGTTGGAAATGTAAAGAGAAGGATATATTTTACCACATGTGGTGGATGTGCAAAAAAACAAAAGCATATTGGGAAATGATTTATAGTGAGTTGAAAAAAATGTTTAAAATAACTTTTGTAAAAAAAAGCCAAACCTGAAGCTTTTTTATTAGGAATTTTAGGTTAATTAATTAATTATGTATGCTACAACAGCTCTGCGGATACTACTTGCCCAAAGATGGAAGGAGGACAATTTACCTACAAAAAAAGAAAGGCGGATAAAGATGATGGATTATGCCAAACTGGCAAAAATGACCACAAAAATCAGCGATCAAGAGGACAATAAATTTAATAAAGCATGTGGAAACTTTATGTTACTTGAAAGAATATTGTAAACAACTGAATACAATTGGCAGGATTTTTTTTAAAAAAAAACACTTGCCATGAAACAAGAATGATAATAAAAATTGAGATTTAAGAAAATACGGCGAATATGATAAGATGCAGTTTGAAAAGAATATCTGGGGAAACCACGGAGGGCTGGAGGGAAGTCCAGGGATTCTGAGAATCCTACTTGTAAAATGATTAAGATTTGTGTATGATGATAAATGTGAAAATTGAAAATGAATTTTAAAAAAAAATATGTAAAAAAGAGAGAGAACAGGATGCTGGACTAAGATGGTTCACTGGCCTGATCCAACTGGTTCTTCTTATGTTCCAAAGTCTGGTTAAAAGTCTTTCCCAGAAGGCTTGTGAAATAGTGCAAGCAGGCAGACAATCAGCACAGCTGAAGTAGTTGGTGGAGTGAGGCAGTGCAACTAGGGAGAGCCACCAAGATGGTACCTCCCAGCTTTTGTTGGATTTCAACTCCCAGCAGCCCCCAGGAAGTTGTAGTCCAGCAACATCTGGCAGGCAGCAGGCTGGGAAAATCTACTGTAGAAAGGCAAAGGCTTGAGTGACCCAGCCTGGACTGAGGGGATCTGGGTTCAGATTGGATCTCAACATGTCCTGAGGTGCAACAGATACTCCTTTTCCCCTTAAAAGGCATGAAAGACGAGCTGGGGCTGGGTAAGGAGGCGTAAATAACAAGCTCAAGAATTTGCAACTTTAGGAACATTGCAACCCTATCCAAATTAAAATATGATAGGAGACAGACTAAAATAAACATCAGACAAATTGGTTTGTTGGGGGAAAAAATGGCTGTATTTATAACCTTTGGGAACAGCAAGTACCAGAAGACTGTATTTTTCTATTTTTCTCGAATGTCCTTGTGAACAGTTTCCGCCCCACCCCCCACCCCTTTTCTCTCTGTCCTCTGTGATGGTTCGTCTTCTTTCCCTTCGTTAGTTCCCTTTCTGGATGACTGTCGATGCTTATATAAGTACATCTCTGCAGGCAACCATGCTTACATTTTAGTTATATATTTATTTGCAAATTGCCTCCCGTCGCAAAGGAACATCATGGTGGTTTGCAGGACAATAAAGCAGCAACAAGAACATGACACAAAATCTAACAATTAAGTTCCACAGCAATGGAAGCACCGTCAGACATCAGTGTCAATTAACAGTAGCCACAGAGGCCACAAACCAGTGGGAATAAGCCAGGAAAGTCTCAGGTGAAGAAATGTGTTTTTAATTGCTGGCAGAAGCAGCCACCAGTAATCATCCACCTGCTCTTCACATATAAAGGGGGGATGAGCCTTAAAAAAAATTAGAATTGGTGAAACAAAAGGCTCGAACCAGATGAGAATATTTGAGGTAGCCACTGCCCTGTTTGCATATAAAGCATGTCCTCCAAGTGTCCCAATTTTCCAGGGACAGTCCCAAAGCAAGTATCCATGCTTTCAAAGAGAGGAAGAGCAGTCAGCTGTTGTAGAAAAACCTGATAGAAGAAACCTCAGGAGCCTGGAGGTGTCCAAGCATGAAATTACTCAGATCTTCTTTTGCAGACCTGGAAGGTAGTCCCTTCCACCACAGAGGTCCGAGTCCACCATTAGATTAAAGTAAGCCCCTCACACTAGATCAAAAGCAGGATGGGGAAATCAGTCTCCATGCCCCAACACTCAAAGAGGTCACCTCGAATCAGGATCCGGCTCATTCTGCCGTCCACGACTCGAGTTCTTCCACTGAGCTGCCTCCTTCCTTGGCTAGAAGCTACCCTCTCCATCTCTGCTTACAGAGTCTTCAGGGAAGTGAGTCCTGCCACACATGGTGGATGGGTCAGGGTTCATATTGGCCACCATTATTTATTGTTTTATTGCATTTCTATCCCACCTTTTTCTCCAAGGAGCTCAAAGTAGCATACGTGGTTCTCCCCTTCCTCATTTAATCTCACAACAACCCTGTGGGATAGGTTAGGTCAAGAGGCAGTGACTGGCCCAGGTCACCCAGTAAGCCTCATGGCTGAGCTTTGAACCCTGGCCTCCAAGGTCCTACTCTAACCACTAGACCACCATGCCTTTTCTAGAACAAATTGGTTCAGCTTGGGTGTACTGGGGAAAAGTCATAATAGAAGGGGAAATCTTGATTAATTTCTCTTTCAGACACACACACATCCCCCACAAGTGAGGTAGTAAAAAAGGAAGTCAAGAAAAAGTCATTCCTGAGGCATCAGCAGCCAGCATAGATGCTTCCTCATATAAATTGCCCTCATATATTATCCCCCACCCCTCCTAAAATACTTCAGGGCCAAGACAAGCCTTCGCTTTTATAAACCCTGCAGATTGATTTTTCCAGCGATGTCCTCCCACCCCGACATCATGATCAGGGTTCATTTATATAAATTATAGCGTGATTTATTTAATGACCCTCTTTGAGCGGTGTAAATTCCACAACTTCTGAGCAATTTGTTAGGGAACTTCCAATTAAATCACCTATGGGGCAGGGAGATACTGTGTGCAAGAGCCAGATGGCAGAGAAGGGGGTTGGAGAGGGGGAGGCAGGGGGTCAAGGATGCAAGAAGGGGTACCAAAGCAAAATGAAGGGATCTGTGTCAGTAAATGTATCAATCACTAAGTACATGTGTATGTGCATGGTTAAATTATATCTATCCCACTTTTCTTTGGAGAAATCGAAGCAGCTAACCATAAAAATATTGCAGTTGAAACAAAATATTCAAAACAAAACTACTACAGCAACAGATGACAAAGCTTCTCCTCCTTCTGGAGGGGAGGGATTCTGAGCGGGATCCAATACCCGCCTCACGCAGGGGGCATACTGCCCCCTGCCCTGGCATCATTGCTGGCGCACCACGCCTCCCAGCTGGGCACCCAACCGCGGGGGGCGTGGTTTAGCAGCTCAAATGCTGCCGTGCCAGCTCTCCCCGCCATTGTGCTACTGATCTCCACGAGTCACCTACCCACCACTCCCTTTAGTGCATAGCTTCTCGCTTGACCTTGCTATGGACCCATAGTTGGTTGCCCAGGGGGCCTGGTAGGAGTTTTTTCCAATTGGCGAATTGGCACCAGCCTCTTTTCGCCTATCTCGTAGCAATCGTCACAACTTTGCAGTATTTGGCGGTTAGGCATTGGAATGTGTTGTTGGTGTATGGAAGGGCAAGGTGTGGCCATCACCTACCCCTTCACTTATGGATATTCCGTTAAAGGAACCCGGCAGTTGTGGATCCTGTCCAATGCCCTGTGTGGCGGGGGGCCATGGCACGACTCCCGGTGACATCAGGGGAGAGCTTATAGTTGTATTTGCATCAACAGGCTCCCCCTACTGGTGGTTAACCCCTCGTCAGACTCACCCCTCTCCGAGTGGGTGGAGTCAAATTTGGTGTTGTCCAATGCCTAAGCCAATACCTTCTCGCATGCTGTAATCAATAAAGTTGTGGCCTTTTTCTAGCCCATTAACCTAATATACTGTGTCCACGTGTCTTGATTACTCCCAAGCGGGGGACGGGTCCTCGAATCACAAAATATTTTGCAAGACGAGGTGAGTAACTCAGTGAGTGAGCACATGCTTGGCATGCAGAAGATCACAGATTTGCCAACCCTCCAGATGTTTTGGATGCCAATTCCTACCAGATCCAGCTGTTCTGCCCATTGATGTAGTCCAAAACATCTCGAGGGCACCAGCTTGGCGAATGCTACCTGAGGCCATGAAGGAGCTCCAGATTTGAGTCATGGGGCTTCCTATCTCACTACTCTTTCCCCCGAAAATAACGGGATGCATGTCAATTCTGTTCTTCTTTCTTTAGCAGGCAATGATCTTTACAATTTACTAGTTTTGCCTATCTTTTTAATTATCTTTCAACTTGCTGGCTCTCTTAAGAGGTTCTTCCCCCTTAAATCAAATGGTGGTGTGCCAACATTACACCTGTCACAGTCTTAGTGTGCTAACAGCACGGATTCTATCAAATTCACACGGTCCTAAACAATATGGAAACAGAACTGTTATTCGAAAATTGCACGTATCTGAATTTTGCAATGCAGTTCTCTTACCAACGTATACAAAAATGCATGTATATGGAGAAAGTGTGCATAAAAATTAAAATATTAATAAAAATATAGCATAGAAATGCATTAAATTAGGGGAAACTGATTGCAAAAAATGTGTACTTTATTCACAATTGCATATAAAATGTGTTTATTGGAAGAAATTCAAAGTGAAATGCTGGTGCATATTTACTAGGACTTTTTAAACAACAACACACAAAATGTGGAGAACTGAATTTAAGATTAGAACAATGAGAAATTCAAAGAATCAGTATTGTCAGATAATTTCATGCCTAGTCCTGGGTCTCCCTGGTCCTAATCCTATCCTCTAGCGACTAAGCCATGGTGGCTTTGACAGTTGCCATGTATGGAACTTTGGAAACTGCCACTTCTCAAAGGCCCAAGGAATCTCAGCAGTCCTTCCCATTGTTCAGTTGAAAGCAGCAATGGCTGCCAGAGCACGTTTGAGGGTGTAATGAAGATGTAGATGGAAAAGAGGTAGCCAAATCCAGAGGGAAGGATTGGGAAGAGCTTGGAGCTGCAAATTGTGTGCAGCCAGCCCAGAAACAATATCCACAGCTTCCCTGTAAATCCCAAGGACCTGGAAAGAGAGGCAAATAGGAAGCGTGGAAATTATCCGCAACAAACCCATGGCAATTCTCTCCCATGTGGAAAGCTCCTAGGAATGAACAATAGCTAGCACATGCCTTCCAGATGCCCTGAATAGCCTCTTTCCAGTTATTTTAATACAAATCTTGGCGTGTAATTAATTCTGGATCCTTCCCTCTCCCCCCCCCCTTGATTTGATTCATTGCACACAGGTGCTATCGTGCTCTTTGACAGCCTTGTAGCATTTATTCGCTGTTGCCATCCCTCCCTTCATCTTAGCGGAGGAGAGATCTGCAAGCTGGGTGGAAGTCAGCTGGAACTAGCTTCTATCCCGCCCCAGCCCCACAGGAGGGAATACGATCAATTTGACATGCACCACCATGCCAGGGTTACAGCTGGCAACCCACGACGGGGTTGGCCCGCAGAGCAGGGAGCTCCACACAGCCCCACAGCCCAAGACTGAGCTGGAAAGCAGGTGTTTCTGTGCGATTGTAAAAGCACACCTGAGCTCTAAAGAAAGAACCTCTGCAGGATGTGTTTGGAATATGAAGTTAGTGCGTATCCGTTCCAAATGTCCCTGACAATTCATTGTTCCTATTTAGTCCTGGTTTTTCCTTTGGGTGGATATGATGAAGATGCCTCTCTAAACAATGTTTGTGTACATATCAATCCATTCAAGTCCCTTGGGACTGTCCTGTGTTTCTAGCAGTTAAATATTGCAGTGGGGGTTACAGCAAGTGCATATTGACTCCTGGTACAGACCCTCCAAGTGTCCCTATTTTCCAGGGACAGTTCTGGATTTACAGGAGCTGCCCTGGTTTCCAATTTAATCCCAGAATGTCCTGCTTTTCCTTAGGATGTCCCTATTTTCTTCAGAGAAATGTTGGATGTTATGCTGGAGTGCATGTACATACAGTGGTACCTTGGGTTAAGAACTTAATTCGTTCTGGAGGTCTGTTCTTAACCTGAAACTTTTCTTAACCTGAGGTACCACTTTAGCTAATGGGGCCTCCCACTGCTGCCATGCTGCCGCTGCACAATTTCTGTTCTCATCCTGAAGCAAAGTTCTAGCGCCGAGGGCCTTCTGGCGGTTCCCTCACTGCAAGAAGCCAAGTTACAGGGAACCAGGCAGAGGGCCTTCTCGGTAGTGGCACCCGCCCTGTCCTGTGGAACGCCCTCCCACCAGATGTCAAAGAGAAGAACAACTACCAGACTTTTAGAAGACATCTGAAGGCAGCCTTCTTTAGGGAAGCTTTTAATGTTTAATAGACTACTGTATTTTAATACTTTGTTGAAAGCCGCCCAGAGTGGCTGGGGAAAGCCAGATGGGCGGGGTATAAATAACGAATTATTATTATTATTATTATTATTATTATTATTATTATTATTATTATTATTATCCCAAGGTACTATTTCTAGGTTAGCGGAGTCTGTAACCTGTGGCGTCTGTAACCTGAGGTACCACTGTACATGGACAGAAGGAATAAGAACAGCCTACTGGCTCAGGCCAGACGAGGCCCATCTAAGCCCAGCATCCTCACAATGACAAACCAGTGGGAAACCTGTAAGCTGGACCAGAGAATGGGAGCCCCCTCCTGCTCTTGTAGTTTCCAGCACCTGATATTCAGAAGCATTTCTGCCTCTGACTATGGAGGCAGAGCATAGACGTCATGGCTAGTAGGCATCAATAGCCTTATCCTCCATGAATTTGCCCAGTTCTCTTTTGAACCCATGTAGGTTGGCGGCTGTTACTGCCTCCTGCGGTTCCAAAGTTTAACTATGCGCTGCAGGAAGAAGTCCTTTGTCCAGGATCTTCCAACATTCTGCTTCATGAAATGTGCACGAGTTCTAGTGTGCTGAGAGAAGTGAGAGAAGCTTTTCTCCATGCCAGGCATAATTATGTCAACTTCTATCATGTCACCGCTTTCTCGCCTTTCCTGTAAACTAAAAAGTACCAAACGCTGTAGCCTTTCCTTACAGAAGAGTTGCTCTAACCCCATAATTTTGCTTGCCCTTTTCCAAACTCCAGTACTTTGGTATTTTTCCATTCCACGCCCCTGCCCAGCCTAATACCCATCGCTACCTCTCCAGATACTAAAAGCTGCTGTGTTTGTCCTAAGCAGAACCAGATCCATTTTAAGTTTTAAACATTTTTATTCATCTCCAATTTTTTTAATCTCTTGTAATACTTTCGGAATTGACTCCATTGGCTCCTCTACAGATATCACCACGTCATCTGCGAATGCTTTTAATTTATATTGTCTCTGTCCCACTCATATACTTTCAATTTCTTGATTACATCTTATTCTTTGCGCCAATGCTTCTAAAACTAATACAAACAACAAGGGTCACGATGGGCAGCCATGTCTCGTTCCTTTAGTTATTTTGCAATTCTCAGCCAGGACGTCACTATTTTCACCTTTCAGGAAACTCAGGTCGCAGCAATTAAAGTGGATCTGAGCTCTTGTGCAACAAACCTGCTCCCCACTCCCAAGATTGGACATATTGCCTGACTTGGCGTCATATCAAACCTACCCACAAGTAAATCAGAATGAACACTCAATAAGCAGCATGGGGCATGTAACTCCCCCACAAACTTTGCACACACAAATCGGGGTGAATGCTCCATGAACAGGTAATCTGGAAGTGGCCTTCCATCAAGATGGAGGCACCTAACCTTTCTTGGCTGATGCTCCTCTGCCTGAATTTCTCTCACATTTGAGTATGCCCTACAGGCATGTCCAACAGGTAGATCGTGATCTATTGGTAGAGTGTGGGGTGTTCCTGGTAGATCCTGGTTGACCTCTGACCCCTCAGCGATCTCCTTACAAAAAAGCAAAACAAAAACCAAACAAAAACCAACTTTGGCTTCCTAAAAAAAGCTCCACAATTTTGGGAAGATCACTGCCAGTTTTTTATACTGTGAGTAGATCGCAGTCTATTGGGAGTTGGACGTCCCTGGACTAGTGGAAACTAGCCTGCTATACTGTATTTGGGGAGAAGTTGGTAAGGAAGGGATCCCTGGTGTGATAACAGGAGTTCCATACCTGCCAACAATCCCTATTTTCCCAGGACATTCCCAGAATTACAAGAAGCCATCCCAGCTTCTGATTAGATGCCAGAATGTCCTGGGGATGAGCCAGTCCTGGAGCAGCCAACTTATGGCACCAGAAGATGTGTGTCCCAATTTTCATCAGGGGCATGTTGGAGGTTCTTATTACCCCCCCTTTTTTTTTTAACCTGTGAAGTGCCAAAGGGCCTAGAGAACAGCATCTTTGCCTCTTGCCACCATCTCAGGCCTTTGGATCGTTTCCTGTTACAGTCCTCATAATTAGGAGAGGAAGCCCGGAGAGGAGGGGAAATGAAATGTCCTCCTCTCAGCTCTGCCTCTGTCCTCCCTGCATTGTCTATCTCCCCCCCCCCCCCCCCCGGTGAGTGCACACTCGCTTAATTTAATTCCAGAAGCGGTCGTTCAATAGATCTGCTGAGTGAAATTGTTTCAAGGAAGGTTAAATTTAGGTACTGAATCTCGACTTCTTGCTAGGCTCCCGTACAGAAAAAAGAGAGGGAGAGAGAATAGCGTAATAAAGTATCTTGCCATTCACCTGATTAACAAGACGCCGTTTCATGCTTGACAACAGACGTCTCGAGAGTAAGGAGGAAATATTCTGAGAGAGCCAGCTAGCTAAGCTCTCGTCTTGATGAAACGCTACGATCCAGTCCAAACTGCAGTAAACAGACTGAGCAGAAAAGAACAAAACCAGACTCATTAGCACTCTCCAGAGTCTCTCTGCCTTTCGTGGTTCATTTAGAAGGGTTCTCTTCACTCCGAGGTGCTTCTTGTTCCCTGCAGGCAACATGCTGTTTTACAGCCAAGCGTCTTCTTTCAGAGGGCTGGAGAAGAAAAGATGAAGCTGTTGTTATAGCAACAGGGACAGCATCCCTGCAGCTCCTCCTACCTAGGGCACCATCTTGCCATCTCGGGTGCATTTGGAGACCAAGGGAAACATTGGATTTTGCCAGTATCCAGCAGCCAGAGTAAAAAAAAAGATCCTTTTCACCTCAGCCGTGAACTCGCCAAGGGATCATTGGCAAGCTGTGATCTTTTTTAAGCCTGTGCCCCTCCAGCTGCAATATAAGGATAATAACACAGGGATGTGCAGCAAGGGCTGCTGAGCTAAAATGTATTCTGTAATGTGTATTGAACAGTACAGAAGAGCTACAGAAATTATTTTCATTCTTCTTGTGGTTGTAACCAGAATTCTCCGGGTTGTGATCAGATATAGCACAGACAAATTTCTCAAAATGTGCTAATGGGGGGGGTGTAGAGTCCCTTTGATTGTGGTTTGGTCATCAGAAGCTTTGAATAATCTTCTATTATTGTTGCTGTGGGGACAGCAACAATAATAGATTATTCCATTATTGTTGGGAAAGGAGGGAAATCTAGCCCAGTTTTCATGTAAAGGTGAACTTACCTAATTGTACTTTCCAAAGCCATGTACACTCAGAAATGCAACCATTGTTTGAAATTTGTACTTCTCTAAATTTTGCAATGCAGTTATTCAGCCAATTAATGTCTACCAAAACACCTCCCTTAAGGTGAAATGTGTGTTTAAAAGATGAACATATTAGTGAAAATAACTTACAAAAATGTATTACATTACGGGAAATTGCTTTGCAAAAATGTGGTTATATTTGGCGAAATTGCATACAAAATGTGCATATTATGAAAAATTCAGACTAAAACGCATGTCAATTTTCACGAGCACTTTTTTAAACAAAGAATTTGCAAGCTAGTGCAGAACTGAACATATAGCTGAGAAAAATGCAAAACTGGAAGAAACCAAATTTAACAGATTTGGCTATCCCTAGTGGAAGGTGGCCTTTGGGTATGTCCACATTAGTGGCTTGAAACACAGCAACATCTTTCCCAACCCACTACATTTCAAGTTGTATGTGACCACACTCACTCCATACATTTAAAGCACTATTATGCCACTTTAAATAGCCATGGCTTCCTGCAAAGAATTGTGTGAGCTGTAGTTTGTTGAGGGTGCTGAGCGTTGTTAGGAAGCCCCTATTACTCTCACAGAGCTATCATTCTCAGAGTGGATTAACACTGATAGAATCATACAATTGAAGAGTTGGAAGGGACCCTAAGGGTCATCTAGTCCAACCCCCTGCAATGCAGGAATCTCAGCTAAATCCCTCATCCTAGGGAACTCTGAGAATTCTCAGAGTGGTCAATCAATCCCTCTTCCCATGACACTCTCTGATGGTAAAGGGGTCTCCTAACACCTCTCAGCACCCTTAACAAATTGCAGCTCCCAGAATTCTTTGGGGGAAGCAGACTTGTTTTAAACCAGGCACCCCCAAACTCAGCCCTCCAGCTGTTTTAGGACTACAACTCCCATCATCCCTGACCACTGGTCCTGTTAGCTAGGGATGAACGGAGTTGTAGTCCCAAAACAGCTGGAGGGCCAAGTTTGGGGGTGCCTATTTTCAGTGGTATCATAGAGTAAATAAATGTATGACCTGTGTGAATGTGGCCTGTGACCAACATCATGTGAATGTGGCTTCGAAAGCTAGCCATGAGATATTAGAGATATTACCATCCACACACTTTCACTACGCAGATACTGGTGGTTTTAAACTATTTAGAAGAGTTTATATTCTTTCTCTTGTGGAAGCGGTGAACAATGATGAAATTGTTGTTTTAAAGATGACTCACCAAACTGTGACGTCTGGGTCAAAAGGTTTTATTCCCTGACCGGGTACAAGCATTACGGTAGCAAAGATATTTTTCAACTGTTAAAATAAACAGCAATTAACAGCACACTTTCAAACAAAAGTAATAAAAATAAAATATATAAAATATAAAAATAAAATAAAAGCTCTCTTATCTCTCACACATCGTAAATTACAGCCACAGTCCTTCAGCAGAATTTACAGGCAATACTCTTCTGACAGGCGCCTGCCATTAGGCGTCTGCGAAAATGAAGCCGGGTGGTCTTCTTTTTATTGGCACTTCCAGCTGATGCTAATTAAGCTCAGAGTGCCACTCCCACATATAAAGGAAAACGCCGGAACCGTCTAGAAACTTTCTACTTGTTTCTGGCAGAATGACTCCCTAACCTGAGATGCAGAGTAAGGGGTGATGCAAAAATACCCCAAGATGGTTGCCGTTGCGTCAAGAACATCCAACTCCCAACTGCAGTGTCTCCAGTCTGTGAATCTAAAAAGAGCTTGCCAGCCAGGGTGGTTTGAGGGTGTTTGAAAGAACAAGGAAGGGAGTCCAACTCCCAAGGAAAGTGTCTGATAAATAGTTCAGTGTTTAACTTAACAAGGGAAGTCTTTGAGCTGTGGAGCCTTTGGCATTTTCCTATGATCTGGAGACACGTGGGAGAGGGACGCATTTTCCTCTTTTGGAGAACCATTTTTCAATGTTACGCATCTCTCTTTATGAAGGCCCCCGCTTGGTTGGGGCTGATCTCCTTGACACTTTGAAGATAGTGGCTGCTCTTGAATGGCTTTTGGAATGAGTTTGTTTAATGAAGCTCTGGAGGCGGAAACAGTAACGCATTTCAAATGCATTCATGGCCTTTGCAGTTGCTCTGCTAATCAGGGAAGCCTTTGGGGCTAAACAAGCAACTTTACAGAGCCAACCAGCCTGCCTATTTTCAGCCTGAACAAAGTGTTTCCTTACCCTATATTTAATATATTCTCTCTCTTTTTTAATCCGTTTGTTCAACTGGTTCCATCAGGCATACCGAGGCAGCTGCCTTAGATGGCAGATCTGGAGGGAAGATTTTGGCAGGGCCCTCCAGCCATTCCTTCTGAGAGAGCCAGTGTGGAGTAGTGGTTAAGAGCGGTAGACTCATAATCTGGTGAACCGGGTTTGATTCCCTGCTCCTCCACATGCAGCTGCTGGCTGACCTTGGGCTAGTCACACTTCTCTGAAGTCTCTCAGCCTCACTCACCTCACAGAGTGTTTGTTGTGGGAGAGGAAGGGAAAGGAGATTGTTAACCACTTTGAGACTCCTTTGGGTAGTGATAAAGCGGGATATCAAATCCAAACTCTTCTTCTTCTGAGCATCCGCCTTCCCCCATAATTCCCTTCTGTAGGAGGACAGAACTATGTGTGCCACACAGCCAGTCCAGTGCTCCCTGAGAAAGCCCACTGCCCTCATATGTGTGGGCATGGGGATGTAGCCACATCCCCAGTGTTGAATTCAGCTGCCCATCTGGTTGGCTTCTGTACATGAGGGTTGCCTTGGTGTTTGTTGCTTCGGGCCACAAAATGTCTTGAACATGTCCTGCCT
Organism: Podarcis bocagei; assembly: GCF_964188305.1. NCBI lineage: Eukaryota > Metazoa > Chordata > Lepidosauria > Squamata > Lacertidae > Podarcis > Podarcis bocagei. The sequence continues at coordinate 20,695,017 of NC_138141.1, forward strand.
TCCACGATGCCATCTGTCTTTTTTTAAAAAGGAGTGACACAGAGAATTTAATTCAGATTTACAATACTTTTGTCCAACTGAAGCAGATGGCTTAGGGTCCTGTGCTTCTCAGTCTTCGGAGCTTGGGATGGCTTTTCATGTGACCTCTGAGACCTTGATGGAAATTTGAAGAAAGACGACAGCAGCGAGGATATTACTGGACCAGAGGTGGAAAGAAGACAAAGTTCCAACCAGACAGGAATGGCTGATGAAGATGATGGACTATGCCAAAATGGCGAAACTGACTGGGGAAATCAGAAACCAGGAAGAGAAGAATTTCAAAAAGGAATGGGAAAATTTTATAATGTGCTTAAGATAACACTGTAAACAATGAAAAACTTTGGCAGGATTTGAGCAATGCTTGTAATGTAACTATGGAAAAATGGATTATTGTTTTTTAACAAATTGGAGAAAATAAGATAAGCAGTTGGAAAAAAAGATTGCTAACAGTAACCATGGAAGGGTTGTGGGAAGTCAAAGGATTCAGAGAATCCTAGATGAAGAGGTGAATGATGTGTTTGAATTTAAATTTGTTATGTGAAACTTAATAAAAATATTATTATTATTATTATTATTATTATTATTATTATTATTATTATTATTATTATAAAGGAAATTTGAAGAAAAACACTGAAGTTGTGGTGGAGATATATTCCTTTTGCATTCCTTGCTGAAGAGGCCAGCCCACATTTTGGTTTATACCTCAAATCTGCAGACTTCCCAGTTCAAAAACTGCTGAAGAGGCAAGCTGCTTTTCTATTTAAAATTAAAGCCAGCTTGCCTCTTCAGCAATGTAAAAGGCTGCTTTGGATCTCACCCCTTCCCGCACAGGCATATCACTCCATTGGAATTCAGCCTTGAGGGATGAACGCAGAGGCTGAGGATATACTCAGAGGTTTCCAGTTGCCCTTCCACACTGCAGTTTGTCTCTTCAGCTACGAGTTCAAAGAAAGTGACAGTGGTGAGCCGCTTATCCCCCTGCCTGCATATAACACCATAGGATGCAGCTTCAGATGATAAATACAGCAGTTGAGGATTATCTCAGAAGTCTTCCTGTTTCCACCCCTCACACTGCAGCTATAAAGTAAGATTTGGAACAAAAATGGGAGGGGGGTTGTTTAACAAAATCCTCTCTAGGGGCAAGATGGAAGCGTGCAAAAAAATATTGACATTTGTCAAGTTTTACTCATTCTTTGAGAATTCCTCTACCAAAATTCATACCAGTGCTAGTGGGAATACTGGTATATCTACTGCAAATATTGAAATATCACTCAGGGAACAAAAAAAAAAAATTGCAACTCAATATACATCACATAAATATTTCCTGCGATTCCTCATGAGAAACTCTACTTTTCAGCTACCCACCAATTTATTTATTTTTCAAGCTGGAAAAACTCTTGGTCACAATGGGAGCTGGCTGCCTTATGCAAAGCTGAAAGATGCACTCAAATCTGAAGCACTCGCAGAGAAACAAAATGTAGAAATATCCAATTCAAAGTGGTGCGTTCTGGGAAATCTGATCCCTAACACATCCGTGCAGATTTCCAAATGGGGAAAGTGGGAGGGAGTTAACTCGTGCAGATTTTGAAGCTGCAAGGATGTTGATTCTCTCAAACCTTCTCCCCTCTAAAGCAGATTTTGAACATCACAAGCCTTGGGCACAGTCCTACCATTGGGCAGAGTGAGGCAGCTGCCTCGGGCCATTAGCTCTGGGCCCCCTAAGCTAGCCTGCCACCCTCAGGTGTGGCAGAGCGTCCTGTCCAATCATCAGTGTTCCATTTGCTGGTCTAGTCAGGTTTTATACATGGAATGCAGGGGAACCATTTTGTCCTGTGCCTCAGGCAGCAAAATGTGTTGGGCAGGCCGTAATCTTACCCTTGCTATTAACACAAAGTGCAGATTCTGCTAGGAAGTTCCAAGTTCAGTGTGGGGTTTGTTTTTGTTTTTTAATTCCAAAATACAGCCCATCTTCTCACCTGCCTTCCCGTCTCTTGTGAGGAATTAAATCACTGCTGAAATAAAACTCAGTGCCCAGCAGATGGCAGTGGAAATGGGCAGTGGGAGCAGCTGTGATGGTTGGCGAAGGTGTAATAAATCGTAAGGGATGGAGTCTGGACAGATCACTTAAGAAGAATTTTGCCTCCTGCTGCAGCTAAGTAACCAGAGGACTCCTCTAAATGTCCTTTTTACTATGCATTCATGAAAAATTGTGGTCCTGGTGGTATCAGGGTGGATATACACAATGTTTCTTTCATTACTGGTTCCACCTGCAAAGGTTTGGGGGCAGACGCTCTGCTTGTCCTGGATCTTAGACAAGTCCATCGAAAAATCGTTGGGGGTTGGGGTTTTTTTTGCATTTTGGGGGGAAATAGTTCAACAATTTTGGGGTCTTCCTAAAAAAAGCTTAACAACTGGTTTTTACAATTTGAAACATGACAACCCTATTTTCTGTTGCTTTGCTCCTCCATACACACAAGCAGGGATGTGGGTGGCGCTGTGGGTTAAACCACAGAGCCTAGGACTTGCTGATCAGAAGGTTGGAGGTTCGAATCCCCGCGATGGGGTGAGCTCCCGTTGCTCAGTCCCTGCTCCTGCCAACCTAGCAGTTCGAAAGCACGTCAAAGTGCAAGTAGATAAATAGGTACCGCTCCGGCGAAAAGGTAAATGGCGTTTCCGTGCGCTGCTCTGGTTCGCCAAAAGTGGCTTAGTCATGCTGGCCACATGACCCGGAAGCTGTACACTGGCTCCCTCAGCCAGTAAAGCGAGATGAGCGCCGCAACCCCAGAGTCGGTCACGACTGGACCTAATGGTCAGGGGTCCCTTTACCTTTGCTGTTACCTTACACACAAGCAACAATATAAGCCAAGATTCAGCACTTAGCCTTCGTTTCCTATTACATGTGGCCTTAGAAACTATGGGTTGGCCATTTCAAAACAACCCAAATATGAAGCCGTTGTTTAAAAGTGGCTTCATATCCTGGCTTGGCTGTATGTCATTATCTCGTTTCCTGGCTTGCAAGCTGAATTGTGTCTTGCACAGACACGTGATCAAAGGGAAGAGGGAGGTTGTTTCAAAGGAGCTCCAAGTTTGTTTATATCCTGGCTAACTCAGCCAGGAATTGATTGTGCAAAGCAGCCCAGTTTATCTTAACAGTCTTCATTCCAGTCCTTTTGGTTCTCTGCTTGCCTTCTCCTTTTGGAATCTACTTCTCCATTCCATCTCCAGCACTTTCTCCAAGTCTTTAGCTGTGTAGGAGGAGAGACAAGGCTGGTGCTGGTGATGACAATGTCAGACCCTCCAAGTGTCCCTATTTTCCAGGGACGTCCCTGATTTAGAGAAGCCGTCCCAGTTTCTGATTTTATCCTGGAATATCCTGCTTTTACTTAGGATGTCCTTATTTTCTTTGGAGAAATATTGGAGGCTATGGAGTTATCCAAACCCCAAGCTGTCTGAAGGCAATCCTGTATAGGGAAGTTTTTTAATGTTTAATGTTTTATTATGTTTTTATATATGTTGGAAGTTGCCCAGAGTGCTGGGGCAGCCCAATAGGATGTGTGGTGTATAAATAGTAAAATTACCATTATGGAATGGGGCATCTCCTCTATTTTCATTGGTGAAATGTTGGAGAGTACAGTGGTACCTTGGGTTAAGAAATTAATTCGTTCTGGAGGTCGGTTCTTAACCTGAAACTGTTTTTAACCTGAGGTACCACTTTAGCTAATGGGGCCTCCCACTGCCACAGCAAAGATCTTAACCCAAGGTACTATTTCTGGGTTAGCGGAGTCTGTAACCTGAAGCGTCTGTAATCTGAAGTGTCTGTAACCCGAGATACCACTGTACTCAATGTTTCATTCTTAGAATCTTGCCCAATTTCTGTTTTAGGCAGTGAGGGAGGGATCAGAAGAAGAAGAAGAAGAAGAAGAAGAAGAAGAAGAGGAGGAGGAGGAGGAGGAGTTTGGATTTGATATCCTGCTTTATCACTACCCAAAGGATTCTCAAAGCGGCTAACATTCTCCTTTCCCTTCCTTCCTCACAACAAACACTCTGTGAGGTGAGTGGGGCTGAGAGACTTCAAAGAAGTGTGACTAGCCCAAGGTCACCCAGCAGCTGCATGTGGAGGAGCAGGGAAGAGAATCCAGTTCACCAGATTACGAGTCCACCGCTCTTAACCACTACACCACACTGGCCTCTCAGATTCATCCTGGTTTGTTGTGAGGCTTCCTTGGCACATCAATTTGCAATGGTGGCAGAAAGCAGAGAGCCCAACAGCAGATGGAGCCAGAGTCAACGACAGGCAGAGCCAACTCATTCCACCTTTGCTTCCATTTCCCTCTTGAGTTTTAGAAGGGCAACACTGAGACTAAGAGGAGGAGGAAGAAGAAAAGCCAGAGGGACCCTCTGGACTGGTTACAAGCATGAAAATAGGTGGGTTTTGAGGACTCAGGCTGGTGGGGCAGTGCCCCATGTGCCCATGTTCCCTTATGGACCAGGTTCCATGGTCCATTTGCTGCTGCTGTGACTCTATGGCACAGCCCTTGGGGATTACGACTAAGCCACTACTGCAAGAGGGTTTACCAGCAAGTTAGACACTTGAGTGGTGTAGGGTTGGACAAAGCTGGAAGGCCCTAGATTCAGATCCCACCCACAGAGTGGCCCTTGGGCAATTTTGCTCTTGAAATACATTGCCCCATCTGTAAAAATGGTTACAATAGCATGGATAAATCAGAGAATGTTTGTAATTTGTTTTGCAAATGCATGATGTTGTTGCTGGGCGTAGCCTACCCAAGGCAGTTCAGATATAGATATAGATCCCCAAAAGCATACAGTTTCTCTGATTTAAAAGATTACAAACATTAATACAAATGATCACCCCACCAACAAGCCCATCTATACTAAAATGACCACCTCTGAGATAAAAACCTTTAAGAAAAGGCCATGTTAATCATTGTCAGTGTTGGAACCATACATACGTCAGTTAAGAGGGAATTCTATAATCTAGGGGCTGCCATAAACTGGGAATTGAACCTGTGACCATCCCAAAGCAGCTGCTCTGCCAGTGAGATATTCCCTTAAAAAGGAAGTAATATTGTAGTCCTTCGGGGCTGGAATAAAGGGCTGCTTTAAAAAGGTGAACGTGTCCGTCTAGCTCAGCATTGTCTACACTGACTGAGTTCCAGGGGGCGTTTCCAGTCCTAAGTGGAAAACAGGGGCCTTCTACTGACTTACAGCCCTCCTAGTGTAGAAAATATTCCACCCTTCTAAATTACCTGGAAAATACACTGGGCCATTCCCTTATCACAACAGAGGCAACTGGGGCAACCCTAGAAAAGCAACAATACATTTTCCCCATTATTACAAATTATGTGGCTCTACACCTGGGTTATCATTTGAAGCTGCATTCCACAGAGTCAGGCCACTGCCCCATCTAATCCAGCGTTCTTATGACCTTTCCAAAGCACCTGAGCAAGAGCGATGCTCTTAGCTTTCCAAGCTCAAAGTGACATATTTTCCATCACGGATTTGATATGTTGTAAACTGCTGTGGGCACAGAGGATGGATGAGTGTGTGCCAATTGGATGTCCTTGGCCCACTTGTGGGCTGGCCTGACCTAGAATCCACCTGGCACATAGTGTAACAGGGATCGTGTCTCTGTCACCTTCATTATTTCCCTGCTGCTTTTTCCGATCAGAGCTGGCTCGTGGTTGTTGACTCACTCAAGGAAACCTCCTTCCATCATACCTGAGTGACTCAACATCAGCCACCAGGAGAAACCAACACAAGGCCCTCTACATCCACCTTCCCCAAACCTGGTGCCCTCCAGATGAACCACAACTCCTGTCAGGTTCCGTCTGCACAGCAAAGGATGATGGGAGCTGAGCCATGCAGCTGGGAGTTGTGGTCCTGAATGTCTTGACAGCACCAGCCGCTATACATCTTCTGGCTTCTCTGTTGCCCTAAACAGAGGCTTGCTTACCTGCTCTCATACCCTCCAACATTTCTCTGATGAAAATAGGGCTGTCCTAAGGAAAAGCTGGGCATTCTGGGATCAAATCAGAAACCGGGATGGCTTCTGTAAATCCAGGACTGTCCCTGGAAAATAGGGACCCTTGGAGGGTCTATACCCTGAGGGGACCTTTCTAGCCAGTCTGCAAAAGTTAGGACTGTCGTCTTATTAAGAACAGCGTAATTGGTTAATCTATCTGTTTTCATAGTCAATTGGACCTAAAATGGACCTAAATTGGCATATGAGCGAAACACAGTAATTCTAAAAGGGATGGGGAATTCAGTTTTAATCCCACTCACCATATGGACCAGAAACTTTGAATAACAAAAGAGTTCTTTGAAGCTAGGCTCAAAATACCTTTGTCTTTTGCCTAAAAGGAGCAGATAAACCTTCCAAATCCCAGTGGAGACAGGCTGACTCAGAGTGGTTTTTTCAGGGCCGCCCTCTTGATTTAAAAATTGAGTGTGTTTCTGCAGGGCAGGGCAGGGAATCCCCCTTGATTCATGAGTGACACTGTCTGTGTGGGCCTTTTCTGTTGGAGGAACCCAGAAGTCTCAGCCTGGAGTGAGGAGAGAGATGTAAAATAAACTATTCACTTATATCCCACTTTTCCTCCGAGTTCAAGGGGGCAAACATAGTTCTCTCCCTTCACATCTTACCCTCACAACAACCCTGTGGGGTAGGTTAGACTAAGACTGGGTGGTCCAACACACAGCTCGTTTTTGGAGCTACTTTCTTCATACAACTCTCTCTCTCTCACACACACACACACACACAGAGAGAGAGAGAGAGAGAGAGAGAGAGAGAGAGAGAGAAGCCAACTCCTAGGTGCCGAGGGCGTTCAGCCCCCCCCCCAAATTATTTGAGAGGGTCAAGGCCCCTCAAAGTTGATGGGCAATGCCATTCAAATGGTGGGTGTGCACCGCATCATGTGATCAGTTATGTAGGATGGGGCTTACCTGGGCTCCCTCAATATTTTATTCAAGTTGGCACCCCTACACACATTTCTGTGGGTCCCTTCCAACTCTTCAAGTCTATGATTCTATGATTCTGCCCTCCACCCAGCAAAAAGCAGGATCAAGGTCACATTCCAGCCAGACAAAAACACTCAAGGAGGATGCCAAGCCATGAGGGGGTGTGGCCTGGGTGAGGGGTGTGGCCTAGGAAGGATTTTGAGGGCCAAACAGAGAGGCCTAGAGGGCCACATTTGCCTGCCCCCCCCCTCTCCACAGGCCCGGGGTTTCCGTGTCTCTGCACTGAACCTCTGACTAAGGGTGAGAGTTACTCTGAATTAATAAAAGTGAGAGATAATGGTGCAATCATTTGCACACATCAGGAAATACTTGAATTGCAAGCTCCTCTATTCCACTTGCTCAAGGCAAGGACTGTGAAATATACCTGCATGATTTCTTAAGACATTTGCTGGGACTAACAGGTAGGGTGGCTCATTAGGGCTTTCTCCATCTTTTCCCCCCTAATAAATAAATAAATATATTCGTCAGTCAAGGCAAAGCAACAGGTATCGCAAGTGCCAGTTGAAGCCACTGACTCACCTGTCCAGTCTGGGTCATGAGCGTTTCTCGTGCCACCATATCTGTGGATTGGGATCATACAGAGTGGGCAGTGGGATTACGCCTACCGGCTTGGCCCAGCATCTGCAAATGATGCTATACTTGCATGTGTTAGCAAAGTCACCTAAATAGCCGATGGAGTCCAGTGAGAGAGAAAAAATGAGGATAATACCTTACTGAGAAAAAAAAACTAAAGGAAAATAAGGAAAAATAAACAGAGAGGTTTGGTCTTTTTTTCACTTCAGGCCTTGTATATAGCAGGGTGAAATTCAAGGAAACATACAGAGAAAGACTCCCTCCGAACTACACAGCCAATCAGAGCGTATATTACCTTGGTGAGGATCAGGCCACCCTGACTGGTTGCCAAGCAACACCTCCACCCGTCTACCTTCTTGGCTAGGTGACTTTAAGTTTGACAGAAGTAACCCTTAAATTACACACTGAATGATCTCTGCTGTCGTACTTCCAACAACATGAACAGTTAGTGCTACTGTGGTTGTTGGAACACTGAAATCTCCTCCAACATATTCTTTAGATCTACAGATCAGGTTCACGTGTACACAGAGCCATGCATTGCTTGATGACTCCAATGTCATCAATGCAGCTGTAACAGTCCAGGTTGAACTTTCATATTACCCCAGATCACCTCAAATGTAATGCTTTTCAGTGGTGTCTGTTCACACATTCAGCTATCAAGCACTGAGTAATTAGATACAGGGAAAGCAGCTGATGTTGGCGCATGTGTGAATGAGGCCAGGGTATTCTGATGAAGCTGGCCTGAGCCACAAAAGTGCTGGGCAAGACAGGCTCTCAGGGACAGTGCACCCAGGTCCATTTGGAATTCATGGATGACGTCCTCAACGTGAAAGACTCAGTCCAGGAAGTGGGTGTCTCATGCTCCTGGAATCTGAACGCGAGGCCCACCAGTTGTGCTAACTCCTGCCATTGGCCCTAGCCCAGTGGAGTCAAAACTCTCCAGTGTGACATGTTTGTACAGATCCCTGATGGCTGAAGTACATTTCTTTGGTCTGGAGTCAAGAAGGGTCACTTTTAGAATGTTAAAAAATGGAAGAAATCCTTCCCAAGAAGAACACATCTGGATGGGAGGAGGCCAGCTCAGCACAATGTGTCATGCAAAGATACATCAGGGGCAGTGCAGGGAATATGCTCTCTGTATCTGGAGTAACTGAAGCATCCAGGCACAGCCCAATGTGGAGTGGCCCATCTGTCATCAACCAACAAGGACTTACTGGGTGGAGGCAGGCCCAGAACACTGGATCATGCAGAGAAGTAGCAGACATCTTCCTCCACAATGGGTATTTGTTTAGTTCTTGGGACACATAAGCTGTTCTCTCAGAGTGATCACCAAAGAAGAAGCAGCAAACTGTTTTGTGGATTCCTGCTCTATATAAATGTATTATGGGGAAGCCTAGTGGCAGAACACCTGAGTCACATGCAGAAGGTCTCCGGTTCATCCCTGATGTCTCAAGGTAGAGCTGGTATTGTCCCCTGCCTGAAACACTGGGAAGCTGCTGCCAGTTATTGTAGACAATATTGGGATAGATGGACCAAGGTATGCAAGGAAGCTTCCTGTGTTCCTATTGCCAACGTTCATTATTCTTATTATCCATTTAAGTAATTGCCATGAGCCAATTCAGGTGTTCCATTTCCTACACCTTAAACGTGAGTCATGAATGCTATCATAAAATAGAGTTGCCATACATCCAGAATTTCCCAGGCATAGCTTTTATTCAGTCCCTGTAAACAGCATCCTGGTGGGAATTGCTTAAATGTTTGGGGGAATTTGGACATATGGCTGTAGTGTAGATTTTGAGGGTACTTGTTTTGTTTTTGAGATTTCACACAAAAAAGCTGAACTTTGCCCTAAAAAGCTCAACAACTTTTGTGTCTGGATTTTCACATTTTTGAAATCTGGCAACACAAACATAAAATTACTATTATTATTATTACCTATGGGACCACCTCTCCCGGTATGCCCCACGGAGAGCCTCAAGGTCCATAAATAGCAACACCCTAGTGGTCCCGGGCCCTAAGGAAGTTAGATTAGCTTCAACCAGAGCCGGGGCCTTTTCAACACTGGCTCCAGCCTGGTGGAACGCTCTGCCTCATGAGACCAGGGTCCTGCAGGATCTGATTTCTTTCCGCAGGGCCTGTAAGACAGAGTTGTTGCGCCTGGCCTTTGGCTTAGAGCCAGTTTGATTCCCTCCCCCTCTTTCTTTTTTTCTTTTTCCTTTCTCCTCCTGTGATGAGGCTGCATTTTAATATTTTAATCTTTCAATATTTTAATTGTATTTTAATCTTGTTTTTAAGTTGTATTCATTCAACTTGTTTTTATTATTGCTTGTTAGCTGCCCTGAGCCCGGCCTTGGCTGGGGAGGGCGGGGAATAATAATAATAATAATAATAATAATAATAATAATAATAATAATAATAATAATAATAATAGCATATCTGTTACATTTGCATCCTGCCTTCCTTCCAGAGAGCTCTAAACAACATACACAGTTCTCCTTCTCCCCAATATAACACTTTATTCTCATAACAACCCTGAGAGGGAGTGGGCAGATGCTTTGGGGGTGGGTTGCGAAACAGATGATGCTTATACCTCCATCACCTCCTCATCCAGCAGCAGTTTTAAAGGGCATGTTTCTGGCTGCGGAAAAAAATCAGAGATGTGGCTTTCCAGCTCACACCCTGCTTTGCTCAGTCACTACACTATACCAGATTGCTTATATGAAATTTTGCTTTCCTGGGATTTCAGCCAAGTCTCCGAAAGTCTTAGAGATGCCGTATGATGATGAGTCAAAAGGGAACAAGAGTTGCTTCTTCTCCCCAAGGCAAAGGAAGTCTCTTCTGCCCACATTTGGGAATGAGCTTCTGAATTAAACTCCAGCTCTCTCGATTAGCCAGAGAGAGTCAGCATCGTCAAAATAATAATTTTATTTGTATTATTACACATCACCCCAATTAGCAGAGACAGTGGTATCTTTATGAAATGTGGTTTATTTACATACGTATACAACCTGAGCCTAGATGGAGAGAGTACAGAACATTCAAAGGTAAAAGGTAAAGGACCCCTGGACGGTTACCGTACATCCAGTCAAAGGCAACTATGGGGTTGCGGTGCTCATCTCGTTTCAGGGCAAAGGAGCCGGTGTTTGTCCACAGACAGCTTTCAGGGTCATGTGGCCAGCATAACTAAACTGCTTCTGGTGCAATGGAACACTGTGATGGAAAACAAAGCACGTGGAAAGGCCGTTTACCTTCCCGCCGAAGCAGTACATATTTATCTACTTGCGCTGGCATGCTTTCAAGCTGCTAGGTTGGCAGGAGCTAGGACAGAGCAACGGGAGCTCACCCCCTTGTGGGGATTCGAACTGCCAACCTTCTGATCAGCAAGCCCAAGAGGCTCAGTGGTTTAGACCACAGTGCCACCTGCATCCCTAGATGGACCACTGACCTGACTTAGAGAAGGACTGTGGATTGGTGGCAGAGCCTCTGCTCTACACATGAAAGCTCCTCATTTCAATCTCCAGCTTCTCTGGTAGGGCTGGTGGGAATGTCCCCTGCCTTAAATCTGGAACTCTGCTGCCAGTCAGTGTTGACAATACTTACCTAGATAGAAGATAGGAAGCTGTTAATACTGAGTCAGAGCATTGCTCTATCTAGCTCAGTGTAGACATCGACTGATAATAGTTCTGCAGGCTTTCTGGCAGGAGTCCCTGTCCCCGCCTTGCCTGTAGATGGCACGAATTGAAACTGGGACATACAGAGTATTCAAACCACTGAGCTGCAGCCCCCTCCCAGCACATAAATCAATGCACGCCTGAGAACACAAAAGCACCATGCAGCGCAGAGCCTACCACTCCGCACCCTGAAGCTAGTGAGGTCTGGTTTTCAAAAATACATATTTGTAGAACAATTACGCTTCTCATGTTGTCGAGCAATTACATTCAATAGCTTTAACCCCAAACCACTCCTGCCTTTTAAATCAGCGCAGGACGGATGATTGCAAAGTAAAGGCGTCAGAGTCAAGCCTTTGGCGGTACGAAGAGTGGAGGGGAAGACGGGAGCATGAGAAGAAGGATGTCTCTGTGGACTTTAATCGATGGAACCTTGGTGGGAATGTTCTTGCCTTTGGATCCTTATTTATTTATTACACTTCTAGGCCTACTCCTAAGAACTTAGAACGGGAATGAGAGGGGTCCATCTAACTCAAATTCTTATGATAGAATACCTGCAACTAGCAAAATTGACTGGAAAAATTAGAGGATAGTCAAATCTAAAGGTACTTAGGGAATGGAAAATATTTAAAGAATATTTGAAAATGTATTGTACGAACAATAAGATACTTGCAGAAATAGAGTGATACTGATATCTAAGAATTAATTAAAATATAATAGTGGAATGTGTATTTATATACAAAATAAAATAATATGAATCAGTGCAAGGAATACAGATATTATATGTAGTATAACGAGAATTATTGGAAGTTACATATTTTAATTTGTCATGTAAATGTAATATAGTGTATTTGTTTGTGTTTGTTTCTTTATCTTTTCTTTATTGTTTTTTATTCATTTGTATTGTTTTTTGTATTATATGTTATGTATATTTGTCTATGTGAAAATTAATAAAGATTTTCTTTTTTAAAAAAGAGAAAAGGGTCCATCTAACTCTAAATTAGGGTGGCCACTTTGGTTCCGGCAAAGTAGAGGGCAGGGTGGGGCGGTTGGGGGCGATTTTGTTTCCACCTGGTGCTAAAGTGACTTCAAAGCAATCCATTACAATCGATTGCAGTCCAACAGGATGGCCCCTCTGGACAGTGGGGGGAGATTATGCCAAGCTGCCCAGGACAGGCATGTGGGGCACGTCCCCAAGAGGGGTGAGGTGTGGAGGGCGCCCTCTCACGCACCACAGTTCAGGGTAGGAGAGGGGCAGGGAAGCTGCTGCCCACTTTCTGCCTGCTCTCTGCTGCAGGGTCAGGCCAGACCTGGCGGTGGAGGTGGAGCTGCATGCCTCACCCCAGCCAAGGTGGGATGCTCTCTACCTCCTGGACAGACGTGACCCAGTGGCGGAGCTACTGAAGCCGGGCGTGAGGCACCTCGCAGTCAAGGAGGGTGCACAGCAGTGTTGCCACCGACTCTCCTGCTCTACACCACCAGGTCAGGCCTGAGCCGGGGGGCGAAGCTGCACCAGGCACAAGCGCCGCAGTCAAGGCTCAGCTCCTTCTGGCTCAGAGCCAGACTCCGTCAAAGGAGCCTGTTGTGGGTGGCCCTGTTTGCACCGCCTCTCAGAATGGCGCCCGAGGCCACGGCACCTACGGCACCCCCCACACACACTATGCCTCTGCCTCTGGAATTTGTCACACACACATGCATGCACACATGCCTGCACATGAATCTGTATATCTGCCTGTGTTTAGCTCCCCAGAGCTTCAATACATGACCTTTCACACACCCTTTCACACACATGCGTTTGAGGAGGATCCCTAACTTAGCTCCCGCTGCTCAGTCCCTGCTCCTGCCCACCTAGCAGTTCGAAAGCACATCAAAGTGCAAGTAGATAAATAGGTACCACTCCAGCGGGAAGGTAAACAGCATTTTCGTGCGCTGCTCTGGTTCGCCAAAAGTGGCTTAAGTCATGCTGGCCACATGACCCGGAAGCTGTACGTCAGCTCCCTCAGCCAATATAGTGAGATGAGCGCCGCAACCCCAGAGTCGGCCACGATTGGACCTAATGGTCAGGGATCCCTTTACCTTTACCTTTACCTAACTTAGGAGAGAGAGAGAAAACCCGAAATACAGGACAAAATTGTATCAATAAAGGACTTGGCATTTTACATTGAAATACTGTATGGGACAATGCTGTATTATACAAGATAGTTGGCAATCCTAAAACAAAATTGTCAACACCACAGGTGAGGAACCTAAGGACTGTGGACCAAATGCGGGCCCCAGGCCACTCTATTTGGCCCTCGGAACTCTCCCCAGACCACACACCCTATTTGCAGCCACTCTGACAATGTTTCTTGCTTGCCTGCAGGTAGGCTAAAGAGGGGTGTATGAATGTGTAGAAACTGGTAAGCCTCCCATTCTTTTCTCCATGGACTTTTGCCTCTGGTCCTGCCCATCCCTGGCATGTGGCCTCCGGGAGGTTGTCCAGAAGGGGACGTGGCCCTTGAGGGCCTGAACAACGTTCCCCAACCCTTCTCTATATTTGCTGGCAGCATCTCTCTGGGGTTTCAACCAGAGGTGTTTCCCAGCCCTACCTGGAGACACCAGGGATTGGAGCTGGGATGTTCTGCGGCGCTATGCCACCATCAGAAGAGAGGAAGTTAAGGAGAGAGGTCTGGTGAAGAAGGACAATGGGAGAGGGAAGAGAGCTGCTAGACTAGGCAAGAGGAGAAAGTAAACTCTGACCAGCTGGAAGACCCTGGAGACAGAAGCCGCTCCAGCCTCCGCAGCAGTTATCTGACATCATTAACCATCATTGGTTAAATGAGTAACCAATATTGGAGTTGGGAACTGTGGAATGATTGTATGTTCATTGTTATAATTGCCCCTTTATTAGATGTTGTTTCTTAATTTTATGAGATAAGGTAATAATACATTCCTGGACTCTTGCGTCTGCAATCCTGAACCATTACATCAGCTTTCTTCAAGGCAGTGAAGAAGATCTTCTTCCCCCTCCTCATTTTATCTTCACAACAACCCTGAGAGGTAGATAAAGCTGAGAGGTGGTGACTGGCTCAAGGGCACCCTGAGGGTTTCATGGCTGGAGTGCAGATTTGAACCCAGGTCTCCCACTCTAACCACTACACCATATGCTATAGCAGCAGCCTCCAGCCTCTTCAGACCCAAGGGCCATCTTTCATCTACCCTTATCCCAAACATGTAATTTGGGGACCCATTTATTAATTGTTTTTACCATGAATTTGTAAGGTGGTTGTGATGCTGCTACAAGTCCACCTTAGATCAGGCTGTGACCCGGCACTAGATGAAGAGAAATGTACTACTGCATCCGTGGCAATACACACACTATTCAATTAAAACTTCCTCCCAAAGAATACTGGGAACTGCCGTTTGTTGTGCATGCTGGGAATTGTAGCACAGGGGGAAGGATAAACTACAGTGCTCAGGATTCTTTGCCTGGGGGTGGGAGGAACATCCTTTAAATGTGCTGTGTGGATATGACCAAGTCTTATCTGATGAAATGGACTCTAAGCCACTTAAGTTTATGCCCAAAGTTCCTTGCCATGGGCCACCTGAAAATTGCTGATCGCCTTGGCAGGCCACTTAATGATTTTTCTGCCTATTAGGTAAAGGGACCCCTGACCATTAGGTCCAGTCGTGACCGACTCTGGGGTCGCAGCGCTCATCTCGCTTTATTGGCCGAGGGAGCCGGCGTACAGCTTCCGGGTCATGTGGCCAGCATGACTAACCCGCTTCTGGCAAACCAGAGCAGCGCACGGAAACACCGTTTTCCTTCCCGCTGGAGCAGTACCTATTTATCTACTTGCGCTTTGACGTGCTTTCAAAATGCTAGGTTGGCAGGAGCAGGGACTGAACAATGGGAGCTCACCCCAACCGGGGATTCGAACTGCCAACCTTCTGATCGGCAAGTCCTAGGCTCTGTGGTTTAACCCACAGTGCCACCAGCGTCCCTTAGCCTGAAAGGTTTGCAGGGACCAAGCAACGGGAGCTCACCCCGTCGCAGGGATTCGAACCGGCGACCTTCTGATCGGCAAGTCCTAGGCTCTGTAGTTTAACCCACAGCGCTACCTGCGTCCCTTTTCTGCCTGTTACAGCCATTATAATGCACTGTGCTAGATGCTGTAGGGTTGTTGTTGTTCTGCTGCTTCTTTTATTTCTTATGTTGTATTTTATTGCGTTGCAATTTGAATTGAATGGAAATTCAGATTGTATGTCTGGTTCACAGCATGAACCCTTATGGCTGAAGCTCACAGGACCCCATTTGGGAAGCTCTGGTTTAGGCCTTAATAAAGTATCGTATTTTTCGCTCTATAACACGCACCCGACCATAACACGCACGTAGTTTTTAGAGGAGGAAAATCCGTAGGCACGCCACCCGTAGGCATTCCCTCCATAACACGCACAGACATTTCCCCTTACTTTTTAGGAGGAAAAAAGTGAGTGTTATGGTGCAAAAAATACGGTATGTTGGTCATCAAGGCGCCACGAGGATCCTTGTAGTTTATGTAGAAAAAAGGGGATCGCTCATTGGGGTTCCACTTCTTTTTTGCCCTGGCCTTAGGGACATTGTCTATTTGGGAGTCTCCATGCTCCAGGGAGCTTCTAGACTCAGCTGAGGTGAGGCTGTAGTATCAGGTGAAACTGCCTCTGGGGATAAAACTAGGGCAAAGAGGAGATGTTGGTGCTTCTTGTGCAATCCAGAAGAGTCTCCCATCGCTCTTTTGCCATGCCACTTGGGTTGGGCGTTCTGTTGTTGTTCCATTCCAACGTTGTGCTCACACCAAACACACCTCAAGCGATTAGTCAAGGAAAATACACACGGTGTCCAGGAATGCAAAGTAAATCCGGACACAAATGAACTTTAATCCCCATGGGATGTGGGCTTACCACCATCACCCCTCCCCTTATGCTAATGTGCAAAACGTCACACACAGCAACAAGGTTCTATAAATAAATAAATTAGTTTAATAGCATATGGCGTTTGTCTGAGGGCCAGCGCATTCCTAGAACATTGGTTCTTTTCGTTTCCTGTTTCCCCAGGTCTGGAATATGTGAAGCAATGACATAAAAAGAATGGGAGGGTTTCTGAGCATATACAGAGTGCATCCACAGCCCACCATCACAGACTTGGGATGAAAGGTGGGACTTTCAAGTTAGTGATGGCATGTTTCAGTTTCCAGAACTGGACTGCGGAATAATTGCCCTGTGTATTTATCCTATTAATTTCAACATACCAATTATTATACATTCCACAAGCTTCACATCTTATACAATCTTTTTGGACTTCCATCAGCACCTCTGATGATCCACCATTTTTATCATTTCTTCTGCATTTCCTAAATTCCTATTGCCGTTAATTATCTTAACTCACAATCCACCTCTTTAACCATTTTTGCAATAATTCAAATAATTTACCTCACAAAACTTCTTGCAAACCTACTAACGTAATCTGGTCATCACAATTACTTTTCTTTTTTTATATAAATATTTATTAAAGTTTTCACAGCATTACATAATGAAAAAGAAAAAATAAAAAATAAAAAATAAAAAACAGTTAAAAATAATTCCATCTTTTCGTCACTTATCTTTCATTTACTTGTTTCCCGGACCTCCTCATACCTCCCTTTTTTGTATTCCAGTTCAATTTATTAGTTCAGCAATTCCTTTCCCTCCTTATTATCCTGATCTTTAATCTTAATATATTGTAGCATTAAATTTTTACCTATTAAAAATCCAATTTTTCCATATTCTTTTATACCATTACAGCTAGAAACCACTTAACTTCAATCAAACATCATTCTAACATTCATTAATTTTGCAATATTTCTGTAAATAGTCTTTAAATTTCTTCCAATCTTCTTCCACCAACTCTTCTCCCAGGTCTCGGATTCTGCCAGTCATTTCCGCCAATTCCATGTAGTCCATCATTTTCATCTGCCATTCTTCCAGAGTGGGTAAGTCTTGTGTCTTCCAATACTTTGCAATAAGTATTCTTGCTGCTGTTGTAGCATACATAAAGAAAGTTCTGTCCTTCTTTAACACCAATTGGCCTATCACAATTACTTTTCAAATAGTCCATAAATTTACACCAGTCTTCTGTGAATCTCTGGTCCCACAGGTTTCAAATTCTTCCGGTTAGTTTATCCAATTCTGCATAGTCCATCAATTTCATCCTCCATTCTTCTTTTGTCGGTAATTCTTCTAATATACACAGAAGCCCTGTGTGTTTATCCTAGAGACAATTAGAGATGTGAAATTCCCAGAACCCTTTGCCCTGCTTTAGCAATGTAGAATTCTCAGAAACATTATCCCTGTGTTCTGACAACAAATGTGTGTGCAATCCACGTGTCAAAGGGAGAAGTGGGATCGTGCCCATGGCCAACCAGATATCCCTGGAGAGTCCAAAAGCAGGACCTGATCACAACAGCGCTCTCCCCCACTGAAGTTTCCAGCAACTGGAACTATGCTTAATGGACTCTCAGGTGTCAAACTTGGATACAGACTGGGAGATATCACCAAGCACTAGAAAGCAGAAGTTTCTAACAGCCTTCTCATAGAATCATGGAATTGTAGAGTTGGAAGGGACCGCAAGGATCATCTAGTTCAACCCCCTGCAATGTAGGAATCTTTCACCCAGTGTGAGACTTGAACCCAGAACCCTGAGATCAAGAGTCTCATGCCCTACCAACTGGGGTATCCCTCATGCCAAAGGAACCTTTGCCAGCCTGGTGGCCTTCAGAGGTTTTCGACAACAACTCACATCAGCTGGGATGGGGGTCAAAAGCGACTGCCAAACACACACACACAAACACACACACACACACCATCACATTACTATTTATATCATACATCTGTGTTGATTTTAAATGCAAGCTGCATTGGGAGCCAATTCTGGCTGAAAACCAAAGCATAAATATAATTGATTAATTAAATAACCGGACTACAGTAAAATATATTAACGCAAGCTTGCTCTTATATTATCTATCTGTCTTGAATAGTCCTTTCCATTCAGGTTTCCTTTGGTTTTGGCAGGTCAGGGGAAAGAATTAGGAAGCAGAGATGATGCCCAGTTAAGTCTATATTAAAATCCAATTAAATAACATCTTAACAGAATAGCAAATCAATTCTCGTAAGCTTTCAGCTTCACTGTGGTTATCCTGACCTTCATCATTTTATTATCTTTTTAACAAAGCCAAATGGAAGATCTGAGTGGTTTTCTGGGAAATACACAAGACTGAGTTTTGGTGGGCAGATTTAGGAGCCGGAAACCCCTGTTTAGCCAGAAGCAGCTGAGGATGTTCCACCAGAAAGCTCTTTTGGGAGGGGCCCCATTCAAATGAAAGAGTGCAAATGCTTGTAAAAGGAGGCATTTCCTCCAATTAAGTGCTCAGGTTTTCTAAATGGTGGCATTGTTGTTGTTGTTCAGTTGTGTCCGACTCTTCGTGACCCCATGGACCAGAGCACGCCAGGCACTTCTGTCTTCCACTGCCTCCCGCAGTTTCGTCAAATTCATGTTGGTAGTCCAACCATCTCGTCCTCTGTCGTCCCCTTCTCCTTGTGCCCTCCATCTTTCCCAACATCAGGGTCTTTTCCAGGGAGCAAACAATAACGGGAGAGGGCTGACCTCTAGAACACTTCTGTAAAGGGCTAATCTCAGCCAAAGGACATTTCTCAAGGTTTATTTCCTTTTGTTCCCCTCATCTTCCCCTTTTATCATTAAGCACCTCAAAGTCTCCAGTAGCAGGACATGTAAGGAAGGTAAGAAATAAGATAGATAGATAGATAGATTAGATAGATAGATGATAGATAGATAGATAGATAGATAGATAGATAGATAGATAGATAGATAGATAGATAGATAGATGATAGATAGATGATAGATAGATAGATAGATAGATAGATAGATAGATAGATAGATGATAGATAGATAGATAGATAGATAGATAGATAGATAGATAGATAGATAGATAGATAGATAGATAGATAGAAGATAGATAATAGATTGTCTTTGGGGAAATGGTTTTTCTGTCTAGCCAATTGTTTTCTATGGGTTTGGAAGCCTTTGAGGTAACTTCGCTAAACATAGCACAAGGTCTCCTGAGGTGGTGAGGGTCTTTGCTGATGTTTTGGTGCCAGGCGCCATTTTGAATCAAGATGGTGGACAAAGACATGGTTTTGCTCATTATTTTGTGGTGTTACAAGTCAAAACTCACTATTTTTAATAGTAGTAGTAGTTTCTTAGAATACCCAAGCAGTGCAGGGCACTTCCCACTAATAATAATAGTAACAGTGGTAGTAGACACACACTGCAACATTTTGTTGCAGGTCATTATTCTACATTATCACTGTCTCAGGAAATATGGGCCAGGAAAATCAAAGGATGAGTGCCCCCAGTGCCC
Source organism: Podarcis bocagei (assembly GCF_964188305.1). Classification (NCBI taxonomy): domain Eukaryota; kingdom Metazoa; phylum Chordata; class Lepidosauria; order Squamata; family Lacertidae; genus Podarcis; species Podarcis bocagei. The sequence continues at coordinate 20,714,767 of NC_138141.1, forward strand.
CAAGCAAAAAGAAGATAAAATGTCAAAGATGCAGAAGAATCAGTTAGCTTTCTGAGAAGCCCAAAGCGTTTTGCTTCATGAGACTATCTCTCAGGGGACAACTGAACCAGTTTATTGAGGGGAACTGCTTAAGCAGGATGTCACACCATCTGATAAATGGTAGCTATGGCCCGCTAATGCTGAAGGCAGCTTCAGATGTTGCCATAGCACAACCACTAAGACCAACAAACAACGCGCAGTTCCGGTTGTCCGGTTGCTGCTGCAAATAATCCAGAGAGGAAACAACGCAAGACAGGTTTACACCCACTCGTTCAAAGCCCTGTGGCTTTGTCTTCCTGACGAAAGGCTCTTTTCAGTAGCAGCGACACTTGCATAACATGCAAGAGTGCTCTCAACAATCAAAACATCAAAAGCGAAAAGCAACTCGGGTCCCATCAACAGTGCACATTTAAAGCAATGTTATACCATCTTGAAAAGCCATGGCTTACCCCAAAGTATCCTGGGGACAATAGTTTATGAGTGCTGGAAGTTGCTAGGGGTTCCCTGTTTCCTACACAGAGCTGCAATTCCCAGAGTGGTTTGACAATCAACCCTCCTTCTCCGGAACTCTGAGAATTGTAACTCTAGGCTCACCCAGACTTTCACTTTTTCCATGTCTAGAAAGTCGAAGCAGTTTTCCAAGGAACTGCTGTTTGTGGCAAGGAGGCGAACAAGAGAGATTGCCATGCCGGGGAGACTTCAGTCCCCTCACCATCTACAGCTACCCTGTCCCTCCTTTGAATCTCCTGAACCTCACCATCAGGCGAGCCAGCCCCAGCAGTTGAGACCGACAGTAGTCTTGTGACTGCATCTTCAGCCAATCTACATCTGCTGGCTGCAGCACCAGCGACAAAGCAGAGACTGGGGACTCAGCTACACAAAACGTTTTAAATGTGTTATAAAGAATTGTTCGCAACTCGACTTAACTGTCAAGGGCCCTTTACCTTTTTAAGGTGCAATATACAAATGTGACACTAGATGAAGACAGTGAGCTATGCAAAATTCAATATATTTTTCAAAACGTTTTAAAATAAAGCATTTTCACAGCATTTTTTATATGTGTATAGATTCCACCTGGGCTCTGCTACAAATATTTTAACCGTTTTTAATACGTGTAGGGGTTTTTTGTTGTCGTTCTGAAGAGAAACCAGAGTATTGGGTTTTTGGGTGGTTCTTTGTAATTATTGAGGGAGGGGAGATGTGTCTGGAAGCAGAGGAGCTGGGGAGAGCAGAGGGTGGCCAATAACAGTGGTTCAAAGGAGGAGGCCGTATGGGGTGGGAGGTGGGACAGGTGGGGTAAGGGGCACATGGCACAGACATTGATTGATTGATTGATTGATTGATTGGTTGATTGATTGATTGATTGATTGAATTTGTATACCTCCCTTCATCCAAAGATCCCAGGATGGTTCACAAATGGAAAATACAAAATGAAAACACAAAAAGTAGTAGCAAAACAAACCAATAACACACACATATACCCCAACACATTCAAAATACCATAGAATGTTAATCAGCCAGATGCCTAGTTGAAGAGAAATGTTTTCTCCTGCTGCCTAAAGATATATAATGAAGGCGCCAGGTGAGTCTCCTTGGGGAGAGCATTTCACAAGCAGGGAGCCACCACAGAAAAGGCCCTTTTCTGTGTGCCACCCTCTGGACTTCTTGCAGAGGAGGCACATGAAGAATGGCCTCAGATAATGATTCCAGGATCCGGGTCAGCTAGAATTTCTGAACTGCCTTCAGAGGCAGCCCTACATATAACGCATTGCAGTAATCTAACCTAGAGATTACCAGAGGACAGTTAGTGACTGTGCCGTGTGCCAGCCGCACCTCCTCCAACCTGGGGAACTATGGTTGTCCTATCAGCCAGCCCTCCAGTCTGTGGCTGCTGTTGCTAAATGCTAGGTTGTCTCTGACTTTATGGCCACCATGATGACCAAAGGGCTGTCCCAACATTTCACTGGCTCAACACATGTGGCAGGAAGAGAGTGATCTAAAAGTGGGAGATATTGACATCAGTCCCTTGTCATGGTCAGATTGTTTCCTGTTGAGATGTAGGCTTTCAACACCTTTTCGCCTCTGCAGAGGTGGAGAACCTATGAAGATGCTCCATCCTTGGAGGCTGATTGATCCCAATGGGTTTCCAGATGGCTCTGGGGGGTTTCTGACTGATATGACTGACACTACTGTCAAATCCCTGGCTGACCTCTGGAACACCCAAATGGCTCGGGCCATTGATATGATCTCCCGCATTGCGAAGCCTGCTTGGATTCCTGATATACCCCATGAGCTTAGAGCAAGGTAACAAGCTAGGAGGCAGCTTGAATGTGAGTGGAGGGAAACTCCAGTCAAAGGCAATCGAACACTCGTCATCAAGTCTACCTAGTGGCAAGGAAGGCTGCAACGAAGGTATTGCATCCGGGTCATGCAAGACCTCTTACACTCTGGCTCAAAGGAGGTTGCAGAACTGACAGTAGCTCACAATGATTTGTTTGCAAAGCATTTTGAGGATAAAATTACTTGCATCTGCCGGGACTCAACTGTTACAGCAGATGAATCTTGAGAGACGTCCAGAGCACTGTCTAGTCCTGTTGCATTGGATGAGTTTCAGTTGGTAAGGTGCGAGGATGTGGACAAGGTGCTTGGATCAGTCAGGGCGACCACTTGCACTCTAGACCAGTGGTTCCCAACCTTTTGCCATGGCCCACCTAAGCATCTCTAAAATCCTGATGCCCCCACCCCTGTGACATATAATTCTTATTATTGAAAAAGTGACGTCCTATTCATGTGGAGGAAGCCTGAAAGGCCATTAACTGTTAATAACTCATTCTCAAATTGCCCCCCTTAAAAATCAAATTGTCCCCCTGTGGGGTGTGTGCCCCATGTTGGGAGCCATGACTCTAGACCAGGGGTCAGCAACCTTTTTCAGCCGTGGGCCAGTCCACCGTCCCTCAGACCATGTCGTGGGCCGGACTATATTTTGGAGGGGGAAAATGAACGAATTCCTATACCCCACAAATAACCCAGAGATGCGCATTTTAAATACAGTGGTACCTGGGGTTACATACGCTTCAGGTTACATACGCTTCAGGTTACAGACTCTGCTAACCCAGAAATAGTGCTTCAGGTTAAAAACTTTGCTTCAGAATGAGAACAGAAATTGTGCTCCGGCGGCGTGGCAGCAGCAGGAGGCCCCATTAGCTAAAGTGGTGCTTCAGGTTAAGAACAGTTTCAGGTTAAGTACGGACCTCCGGAACGAATTAAGTACTTAACCCAAGGTACCACTGTAAAAGCACACATTCTACTCATGTAAAAACACCAGGCAGGCCCCACAAATAACCCAGAGATGCATTTTAAATAAAAGCACACATTCTACTCATGTAAAAACACCAGGCAGGCCCCACAAATAACCCAGAGATGCATTTTAAATAAAAGGACACATTCTACTCATGTAAAAACATGCAGATTCCTGGTCCGTCCACAGGCCAGATTTAGAAGGTGATTGGGCCGCATCCGGACCTCGGGTCTTAGTTTGCCTACCCCTGCTCTAGACCCATAAAAAAATAAAATAAAATAAAATAAATCCCTCAGAACATGAACCGGTGTAATATATAGGTGATAAATAACAGAATATCTTGGGGAAGAATTAGGAAAGCAAAAAATAATAATAAGGCACTGTGTGTAAAATAACAAAATGAGAAACAGTACATTGAGAATATTCGGAAGTTTATTTTATTTATTCCATCTTTCATCCTTTTCTTTCTTCTTCTTTTCTCTTCTTTTTCTGTAAAGTATGTGTATGTAGTTTGTATATACTATGCTATTGTGTGTTGTTGTGTAAGTTAATGTTGATTGTTTGATAAAGATTCTTTAAAGAATAAAGGACATGAGCTGGTGATTGCTGCAACTGCTAACCCAACCACATTCGTGGAATACTGGCCCAAGATGCCCCGGTCCTAATGGGAGCTATTTTTAAAGCAGGGCAATTGGTGTTTTGATCCCAGAGCATTTTCCCCCCATCTGGTTCTACTCTGTGCTTATGGAATCTGGGACTTTCCCTCCGTGATTGACCTTAGTTATTTGTACTCCTTTGCATCTTCCACCTTCTCTCTGAATCATTTGCAATTGAGCAAAACAAGCTGATGCATAAATCAGGGCGGGAGGCTGAGGGAATCATTCCTGCCCTCAATGCCTGGAAGGCAAAGCATGGGTAATATTCCTGGCTGCTTAAGAACTGGAATGTAGAAGCAACAGGAATGGAGGATTGCAGAGCAGCCTTTAAGTGGGCAAGATGCCTGCAATTGCATTCCCTGATCTCTTGCCTCACCTGTGATTTGGCAATCGGCTTTTGGCTACGGTTGTCATGGTGAAGAGCAGGGATTCATCTCTGTGTCACAAACTGGCCTTTGGCAGAGGTTGGGGGTATCTGAAGGATGAATAGGATGGAAAGTCACCAATTATGTAAAGAAACCCAGCGGAGGAGTTAATCATCTACTTCAAAGGAAGGGAGGGGGTGAAGGGTGTAATTAAGTCTGGGATGAAGTCATGGAAAAGTTCCTGATCTTTTGGACAGGCTTCCCACTAGGACCTTCTGGGGACGGGTGTCTAGAAATCCACTGTGGAATTTTAGTTCTTGTTTTAGCTTTAGTTTTCAAGGCTGTATTGGTTTTTGAGAAGGCCTCAGTACCACATGCATGGTGCCAGTGTGCTCAAACTAACTGCTGCTGTTTTGGGTCTGAGCTGCTGGGAGGTCATGAAAATTTCACCCAGAGTTCCAGCTCTCAGCAGGAAGCTGTCAGCAATAGAACTGTTGACCAGATGTATGGCGTTTGTTATGGAAGTAGATGGGAGACAGAGGAGAAGGTCATGAAAGGGAGGAGCTATATTTCTCCAGAGGAGAGTGTGTTAGCTAGATGCACTACAGGGCTTTGGGTCAGCATGTCCCAGGCTGCATACACAACATCCTCCCTCCACAAAGAATGCTGGGAACTGTAGTTTGTTAAGTGTGCTGGGGATTATAGCTCTGTGAAAGGAAAATTACAGTTCCCGTGTGTTTTAAATGTACAGTGCCTCTGCATCCGCAGTGTGCTAAAAACTAGGCCCCTGGTACAAAGTAGGAATGAAGTCCTGTGCTTTGCGGTCTTCAGATGTGCCCGTAAATGTCATCTTCCCTGTTTTCCTCTGGAGAGAATCCTTTTTGTAAGAAGGCAACTGCTGTGACATTACCTGTGCTGGCCCTTCTAAAAACAAAAACAGCCTCTACTCTCTTCTTCAAAACTATTATATTCCATCCAGTGCTTTTTTTCCCTAAAAAAATGTTTAGGGGTACTCTCATTTTGACTCAAGAAAACCACAATTTTATAGTTCAAATTGGGGGAAATTAATACAGTAAATGGACAAAAGTACAAAGATTCACAAAATGTTTAGGGGTATGCGTTCCCCTGCGTACCCCCAGAAAAAAGCACTGGTTCCATTACTAAACCTCATATTCTAAACCTGTTTCATGTCCTCCTTTAGTGACCATTTCCCCCCTCCCTTAAGTAAATAATGAAGATAATAGCACTGACCTTCCTTCCAAGGTTGTTGTATGACAAAAAGATAACGCATGTGGCATTCCTTTGGAATGCCCTGAATATCTAGATTGTTGTAGCCCAAGTTAGTCAGAGTAGACCCATTGAAATTAATAAACATGACTAACTTAGGTCCATTAATTTCAGTTGCTCTACTCTGCATAGAACTTAGTTTCATGCAACTCTCTCTCTCTCTCTCTCTCTCTCTCTGTGTGTGTGTGTGTGTGTGTAATTGTTAGCAAAACAACAAAATAATAATAATAACAAATAATAAATTTTATTTATACCCCGCCCTCCCTACACAAGACCGGGCTCAGGGCAGCTAACACCCAATATAAAAACAATTGATTGAAATACAACTTAAAAACAAAATTAAAAGCAATTTTTTTCTTCCTCTTTTTCACTTCCAAAAGACTTCAGGTGATGGGAGCTTGATATTAAAAACAGATCACTGAGAAAATGCAAAAAAATGGGGGTTAGTGTCAGCAGGTCTTTTTAATTTAGCAGTTTCTCCCTGGAAAAGGAAAATCTGGATTCAGTGACCAGGGTGTGGGGGATGCAGACTGGTATTTTGATGCCAACTTTCAGGCATCAAAAGAGCACCCATTTTCCTCTTCCCACAACAAAGACCCACCTGGTTACCTGGTATCTCCCACCCCCATCCATTCCTAGGACTGGCTCTTGAGACATGGCATGCAAAGACAGGATCGCACATGCCCACATACATTTCTAGTGAGACACCAGGAGCAAAAACCTCCCTGCTCCTAGTTGGTTTGTGAATCTCTTTTCCCCACCCCCTTACTCCAGACAGGCCATTCAGATGCTGAGGTGCCGAGGCAGGTAAAGAGGAGGGAGGGCACATGCCAAAATGTGTCACCCTGTGAAACTTCCCACTGATGAGGGTGTGGAAGGAAGGTAATTTGCATCTGTCAGGCAGTATAAATAGCCCTGTGAGTTATGGTCCCTCTCCAGATCTCAGGTACAACAAGGCAGGCAGGTCCTGAAGAGAAATCAGAGAGGAGAAGAAAAACCCAACCTGATCATGCCTAGCTTCAAGTCCACCATGTTGCAGCTTGTCTTCCTTGGGGCACTGTTTGTTTCGCCTGCTTATCTTCAGCAGGCTCCTTGTGATATCGTCAAGAAGACCGTTACGCGGGGCGCTTACAAGCTGAACGTGGAACCTTCTTATTTCAAACCAAGCGCCATCTACACAGGTAAGTTGCGCTTTGTCTCCAGGGCTGCTGTTGCGTCTTGGCATTCCTGTCTGTGTGTTCAGAGCTAACCTGCCTTTGGCCATCTTTGGGATCCAAAGGGTGTTCTGCCATTTTGGGGCACCCTTGCCTTGTGGACCCAGTCTCACCACCAGCCTGTGAATGCAGGGCTTGTTGGGATTTTAAGCTAGCCTTGCTGCAGTGACATAGAGAAGCTTAGAAAAGACATGGGATGGAAGATACGGTATTTGTGGGGTTTGATGCACTGTCTTACGGGAAAAAGGAAGAGGGAGCCAACGTGATGTCCTCCAGATTTTGGACTACAGCTGCCTTCATTCCTGTGCTGGCTGGGTCTGTTGGGATCTGAAGTCCAGCAACATCTGGAATGCAACCCATTGTTTAACAGTGTGTTAGGGGATCTATTCTTTCTAGAGGCATTGTAGTTGATGTCAGATATAGAAAGAGCAACTCTGAAGTAGCCCGTAAGTCAGTGCTGGGCAAAAGGGTGTGAATCTGCCAGCCATGGAGCTGATGGATGGGCTTGGATCTATGCCACTATCTCTTGGCCACAGTCTCCCATCTGTAAAATGGGACCATAATGGTCTTTGCACAGAAAAAACTGCAGTAATAATAATAATAATAATAATAATAATAATAATAATAATAATAATAATATTGTACTGCTCTTATCAGTCTGTCACTAAACTGTAATGCAAAGGTCCTACAGATTTCAACTGAAAAAGGACCCAATCTTCCTTTGGTAGAAATGGTGGACTTTAAATTTTATAATAAATGAATAATTTTTAAATGAATACCAAATGAATACCCAGAAGGACAAAATGATATGAAAGCAGCATAGATTATATTGGAAGGGAACAAAATATTGATTCACACCACTTGAGAATCAGGCCTAACATATTCCGTATTAATTTTTTTAGTGCCGAAAGAGTTCCCCCAATTTTGATCATGCATCTATTGCACAATGACTACTGTGCCATTTAACCTCATAGACACTGAGCTGCCCTAACAGGGATTTGACCCACAGCCCCACCCAGGGTGGAACACAGTGTGTCACCCTTGCCATTTCCAAATATTATTTTTAGTCCCCGTGTGGGATGACGACGCCCCAGTTTGTATCTTCCCCAAATGAAAGCCCAAATTTAATAAGCTGCATTGCAGGCGGCTGTTGGAAAGCCTCTTCTTGAGACATCTAGGCTAGCCAGTTTCCCTGGTCCAGCAAGATGAAGGAAGACATGAAAAGGTTAGCTGTCCTTGGCTGCAATGAGGGTCACACATTTCAGCACAAGAACCTCTAGTAGCCAAGTCCAGATCTCTGACAAGGGCAGCAGTTTTCAAATATCCGATTGTACCACCCTTTTATCCCCACAACCCTGTGAGGTAGTCTAGGCTGAGAGAGAATGACCAGGGTCATCCAAGGAGCTTCATGTCTGAGTGGTGATTTGATCCTTGGTCTCTGTCTATGCTGAACTGGCTCTCTTATGCCAGTCTCCATACACCAGGAGGTTTAGAGTTGGGGGTCTCGAATGAAGAATATGGCACATAGGCAAGCAGAAACCTAGTGCCTTTTTTTCCCCTTTAGAAAAGTACCGTATTTTTTGCTCTATAACACGCACCCGATCATAACACGCACGTAGTTTTTAGAGGAGGAAAATCCATAGGCATGCCACCCATAGGCATTCCCTCCATAACACGCACAGACATTTCCCCTTACTTTTTAGGAGAAAAAAAAGTAAGTGTTATGGTGCAAAAAATACGGTATATCATATGCTCAGATTTCCTGTTCCTGCTTCTTTTCTAATGAAATGGTATATTGTATTTACACTCATTCCCCTCAATGTCACAAGCTGCCTCAAGCTTAGGAGAGGCAAGATTTAAAACAAAAACAAAACACCGCATTTTGAATAAATTTAGTCAAAAGATTCAGATGGCGTCTAGGCTCCATGAATTCTAACCATCCAAATCACGACACACAAAGCTATGGAAATAATAATAAATCAACAGCAATGATAAGAAGAACTTAAAGCTGTTTGTGTGTGTTATCTCGCTGTAATCCTTCCAATGCAACCCTGTTAAGATAGGTCAGTTTTATTGCACCCATACTGCAGATAGGGAAACAGATACTTAAGAGGGGCATTGCCTAAGGCCACATGAGACAAAGGATTCGGATTTCCCCAGATCACCATTGCTACATACAGCAGCTGCTGTTTGTCTTTGCTTTTTTTGTACAAATGATGCCACAACGGCACAACCCACAATGATGCAGAGATTTTGCCTTTCCGTAGTTTCTTGGTTTCCTTTGTCCCTTTGCCCCTGCTGTGGGCTTTCTGGATTTTTTTCTCCTAGCATCACATCAAGGTCTTTCCTCCCTTTGCCCCCCATCCCTGTGTTTCCCAGTAAAAATGTGATTTCTCCCACTCTCTCTGCAGTCACCATTACTGGGATTGACAACAGCACTTCCGTCATCCTGCAAGCCGTGCCTTCTGAAGACGGCTCCAGCGGTCTGTGGGAAAGTGAAAACAAACCGATCAGCTGCAGTGGCGTCGAGAACCTGGTGGAGAAAAACGTCTCCAGCGGCAGCAGCACCCGAACTCGCTGGACGGCCCCCAATGCCAACATGGAATCTGTGCTCATAAAGTAAGAATCCTGACCACTGGGCCTTTTCTGCACCAAAGAGTCCCTGCCCCAAGGGGTCTACAGCCTCACGCTACCAACAAATGTATTGTTTCTCAATACAGTTGTATCTTGAATTACCACAGAGCAGCTCAGGGTTCCTAAAATGGCGTCGGCGTTAAGAGGCAGTGACGTAGATGCAGGAATTTTTCTCCCTCCCCAAAAAGCTTGGACAAATTTGTGTCTATTAAGCACTTTCAGCCCCTAAACAAAAGCTCCATGTGTAAAGGGAAGGTCCCTGTGGACAGGAAATGTCGGATAATGGCCATGGCCTTCATGCCTGACATGTGAGCTTCTCACAGATAGTGGGGTGGCTTCTTCTGCAAGGCCAGAAGGCACTAACTATGCCAATCTAAGTTAGAACTGAATTTTAACGGAAGGGTGAGACTGGGGGAACTAATCAGAGCAATTATCTGATAGTTGAGGGGGGGGCGTAAGCGATAACAGTGGAGGAACTTGCTTATTTCTCCTATGAGAAGACATCAAAATTTATTACTTAAATCAAGAAGGCTGAATTATCAGTAATTGTTTGAATTGTCTGGTTTTTCCTTTGAGGGGAGGGATTTTATTATCCTCTGCTTTCATAGGAACTGTCTCACAGCAAATCAGACCACTGGTCTATCTGGTTTAGTGTCACTTACCCAGACTGGCAGCAGCCGTACAGAGTTTAAGACAGGGGATCTGTACCAGGCCTACCTGGAGCTGCTGGGGACAGCACCTGGGAGTCCTTCTGCTTTAGGCAAAGGGTTTGTGGAGAGGTTGCAACACTTCTAGACACAAAGCCTGATGTTTCCTTGCTGGCAGGGAGAGCTGTGTGACTCCTAAGTGCAAAACGTACGACATAAATTTACGGCACAAAATGTGGTTTTGTGTAACGAGGCACTGCTTTATCCAAAGGGCCATCTATCAGCCTGCCACCTCATGCCTGTCTGATGGATATGCTTGCTTTAATCTATATTGAGTGTTCTATAGCAAAGCTTAAGATTCATTTCCCCCTTTTTTTGCAATGATCACCAAGAAATGCCAATTGGCTGAAGAAAGATCATATGCAGATAAATTACACTAGCAATAACTATCCAAATCTCCTACGCTTGCTCCTAAAAGTTACCAGCATAGTTGCTCAGGCACAAATGAAAAGGAAGCTGTTATTATTATTTTTTCCTTCTCCAAATGCCAGCTAAAATGGGGTTCGGGCATAACTGCACCCCCTCCCCCATTTTTAACAGAAGTGCTGTTTGGCTATCATTTCACAGCTTCTCTCCTCCACCATTCATGATCCTCATTTTCTGTTTGTTTCCCAACAGGTCTTTTGTCATCTTTGCCAATGGAACAACCCTGCTGCAAACTCAGACCCTGGCAAGAGGTAATTTTGTGAGAAAACAAGGTCTCCCTCCAGTGTCAGTCTGTCGGGAATTGTAAATGGGTAGAGTGTGGTTGCGTTCAGATCCTGTTTGAAGGCTTCCCATGAGAGAACACATTTTGTTGGCTGCTGTGAGAGCAGGATACTGATGGGCCAATGGCCTGATCCAGCAGAGCTCTTCTTATGTAACATCCAAAGCAACCTCTCTCTCAATTTTAACATTTTTCAACCCCACCCACTCTCTTCCATCTAAACAATGGGGGGGGGAGGTGGCTACTATTGGCTAACATAGCCCAACTTCAATCTCAATCTCAAGGCAATTCCTTCAAAGATTGGCAGGAGGGGAAGTTGATGCAATTCCTGTTTAGCCGGTGGAAACAACCTAGTAAGCTGTCTTACACTGTCAGACCATCAAACCATATAGTATTATCTGCGCCAGGCTTCCCCAGAAATTTTAGGCTGCTGAGCTGGCTATTACACTGCTGAATATTTTGGAAATTGCAGGTGGGCAGAGTGCTGTTGTGCTCCTGCAAACCTTTCAGGCTAAGGGACGCTGGTGGCGCTGTGGGTTAAACCACAGAGCCTAGGACTTGCCGATCAGAAGGTTGGCGGTTCGAATCCCCGGTTGGGGTGAGCTCCCATTGTTCAGTCCCTGCTCCTGCCAACCTAGCATTTTGAAAGCACGTCAAAGCGCTTTCGCTTCCAGCAGGAAGGAAACCGGTGTTTCGGTGCGCTGCTCTGGTTTGCCAGAAGTGGGTTAGTCCTGCTGGCCACATGACCCGGAAGCTGTACGCTGGCTCCCTCGGCCAATAAAGCGAGATGAGCGCTGCAAGCCCAGAGTCGGTTACGACTGGACCTAATGGTCAGGGGTCCCTTTACCTTTACTACCTTTCAGGTTCCCCCCCCCCAAGTGTCTGGCTGGCCCCTGTGAGAGTAGGGAGCTGGACTGGCTGGGCCACTGGCCTGATCACAGGCTTGTTGTGCATTCTTACATTCTGGGGCTGATAGGAGTTGTTGACACCTGGAGTCAAAAGTATCAGAAGGACACCAGGTTAGGGAAAGCTGATATACACTGCTCTCAGTGGCAAGGGCTCTCTAGGATTTCAGCCAGGCAGTATTTTCCCAAACCTGCCTTGAGAGGCCGGAAAGTGACCTTGGAAACCTTCTGCCTGCAGAGCACTGAGCCACAGGCCTTCCTGCCTCCTCAGGCCTTGATTTATGTGAGGGCTTTGAACTCAGGCCTTCCCCCCACCCCAGTCCACCTACAGATCCTTTTCTGCTAAACCGCAACAGCTTGGCTAATCTGATTTGTTTCTTTCAGACACAACAACCACCAGCATCAGATCGGTGTCCTCCTCCGCCACCCCTCGCCCTGACACCAGCACCCCTGGTTCCCACAATCCGACGCTTCACAGCAGCCCGACCGATGCCCACGTCCTCCTCAACGCCAGCACCGCCCACCACCATAACTTCGCTTCCTCCCACCAGTGGACACAAGGTCCCAAAGGCTCGGCCTCTGCAGCTCAAGGCAGCTCATTCCTCCTGGCATTCCTGCAGCTCCTCTCCATCTCGCTGGGCTTCAAGCTCCTCTCCTAAGCTGAATCCTGAATCCCCACAACACGCATTCCCTGCTTTCCTCTCGTGCGTGGCCACCTTCCCTTCCAAACAGAACGTGAAGGGCGGGTGGCTGGTCTCCCCGAGAAGGAAATCCCTCCCTCCCTGCCTTCACCTGCAACTCTCTTTCCCCTCCACGCCATTATGCATCTTTATTTGCACATTTATTTCATCAATCCCTAACATAGCCCAGCTGCTGACTTAGAAGATACGGCAGCAGGTAGCTGTACTGAGAGACGTCTAAAGAGAGAGGGCTCATGCCTTTAGGGGGCTGGGAGCAAGATCCAAACATTGTCTCTTTTTTATTTCTTCTTTTCCCCTGCCTTGGGGACAAAAATATAATAATAAGCTAAATAATCAACAGACTTAACTCTGCCTGTTGCATATGGATCCAGTGCTGCTAAGATCTTCCATGGCAAGAGTAGGAATAGACCAGATATTTTAAGTTAATATTATTTTATCAGGCTCAGGACAATGATGCAACCTTAGGAAAGGAAGCGTCTCAACAGTTCCTTCTGTGCATCCCACCTCCCCACCCCCACCCCCCAAAAATTCTTCCAGTTCTCTGAAAGAGAAGTGCTAGGAAACTGGTGTCTATCCTTGGAGGATATTTGACTGGATGACACAGAATGGAAGGAAAGGCTGATCCACTGAGAATCTCCACTATACACTACGAACAAAGGAAGCAGCGTTTTGCACCTCCATGTAGTTCAAGAAGGCTGTTCCAAAATTCTGACACCATACACATGCACACACCCCTTTCCCGTATTTTATTTTCCGCGATAGAGGAAAGAAAACCCGGCGTTTCCATTCGAACACAGATCCGAATGCCCATGTGCCAAACAGATCCGAATGACCATGTGCCAAATTTGAAATTGCACCCTTTCTTCAGCTTCTGAAACAACCATCAGTAGACGTTATGCAGATTAAGGGAGGCCCCTTCATTTACTGTATATTATGAGCCCCCTGCTGGCAGGGCAACCCCCATGGACTGTAAAATATTTATTTGCTCTGAAATACTCGGATAACTCCTCTGCTCCTTAAGAAGTGCTCACCCTACTGTCTCCATAGGTTGTATGCAGAGAGGAAAATGGGGTGAAGGATGAACCAAGTCTATTGGTGGTTAATTGTGGGCTTCCACAGAAAGATAGGCTGGATTTGCTGCCAGTGGCTTTTGTTACAGACTGTGTTTCCTCAGGAAAATGTATTTTGGAAATCTATTGTATTTGAAAGACCCTGGTTCAATAAAAGTGCTTCATAATGTCCTATATATAACTGTGGTCTTCTTTTGGGGGTGTTGCGGCGGTGGGGAGAGGGTAGCGAGTGAGGAATGGACAATGAGCAAAGGGTTAGAAAAGGAGCACATTAGTGGCTCAGTTTCAGCTGGTTTATATACTTCTCAAGGTCGTGAGCAAAAGTCTCTGAAAGAACAAGGTTAAATCCTCCCTTTTTACTTATGCCAGCGTTAAAAGTCACAGCCATGACTTTTTTGAATGGGTTGGGTTTTTTTCCTGCCCCCCAGGCAAATGCTGCCTCTTTTGCTATAACAACCTTTCCAAGCTAGTTTCAGCCAGGAAACCGACCTCCCCTCCCCTGCTTCATGTTGACATTTGTTTGAGGCTGCAGAATAACAACGGGATTTATTGGTGCCTCGGGACGCCTGATCCATTTTAATGAGGACTAGGATATTGCAGATCACTTGGGGTGCTAAAAGAAGTGAACACAATTATACCCTTTTCATTCAGCGGCACATTGGCACACGGGAGTTGTTACCCTGTGTACTTTAGAAACAGCAAGAGGATCCAACTGGTCAAAACTCTGTATAGTTCACCAGAAAAAAATAATATTGTGGTACAGGGGAGGTCAGCAGCAAAAATGAGGCCAAGTGGTGAGGTCTTGGTGGTGTGGAAATGGTCTCACATGTTAGATTTCTGAATGGAAAAGCATGATATATTTTAATACTCCCAGACATACTTTTTGGGATTGATTCCACTGGTTTTGATGGAGTTATTTTTCAAATAAGCACACTTAGGATTGATTGTGGAGTCCTTTGCCAACCTGGCACTGATGTAAAAATTGGGGTTTAGGTTTTGCTGCCCAACTCCCCATGGGACTCTGAGTCCCCTAAGTCCAAGATCAGTCAGAGACGAATGGATGGAGGCAGGATCCAGTGGAAAGCAAGGCAGATATTTATTTTTCTGTTGCAACAGAGTTCCCTCCTCGCCTTCCAAGGAGGGAGAGATCCTGACCAAAAGTGAGCAGGAACCATTAAAGACTTTTGACATTGCCTAACCCCCTTCGCCAAAGGCCACCCCAAAATCATCATACATACATCATAGCAGGCAGTCTACAGCAGAAATTCTGTCTGCCAGGATAATGGTCACTGATTACATTACCTTGGCAGCCTGGCCATTCTTTTGTGATGGTTAATACTTTAGTTCCTGAATTCAGGTCACAGGCTCACCCTAAAAAGGTAAAGGGACCCCTGGCCATTAGGTCCAGTTGTGGCCGACTCTGGGGTTGCGGCGTTCATCTCGCTTTACTGGCCGAGGGAGCCGGCGTACAGCTTCCAGGTCATGTGGCCAGCATGACTAAGCCGCTTCTGGTGAACCAGAGCAGCGCATGGAAATGCCGTTTACCTTCCCGCCGGAGCGGTACCTATTTATCTACTTGCACTTTGACGTGCTTTTGAACTGCTAGGTTGGTATTCATATACAAATATGCCCTTTAAACAGTATGTGTAAGCAAAAAGACAATGGGAAGGCTTTCCCCATTTGCCTCCCTTACTGCAGAGGAGTATTAGAGGTCATTGGGAGAGTCGAAATGGCTTCAGGATTGCTCTCCTGCTCAGACACATGGTTCATTTGTGCATTTGTGCATATGTGTGCATTTGTTGTATATTTGAGACCTTAGAATTCTTATAACAGCGCCCTCCAGATATTTTTGGACTGCACCGCCACCCTTGCAGCATGCACTGGCTGGGGCTGATGGGAATTGTAGTCCAGCATGGCAAAAGTTGGATTAGGATGGGGAAACTCTCTGGAAATGTGAAAAATGGCAAGTAACGACAGAGGTCCGAGTGACAAGCTACTCCTCTGGGATGAGAGTCTTGCCTGCTCCCTTCCCTAGCCTGGACAATGCTCACCCAGCGCCCCCCCCCCCCCCAAGTCCCACATGGATGAATGATGCCTCCTTGAAGCCTACAAGCAGGTCACAGGCAAGAGTTCTCTCCTGACAACTGCTCCTGAATAAGGAGGCTCTACTTGTCTATCATTACTAATACAGACCGACAGACATCTTCTTTTCATTAATTTCTCTAATCCTCTTTTTTGAAATAAGAGAACCTGTTTCATACTCTCATTGTGTGTTTTTGCCAGCCCAGCCTGGATTGATTGATTGATTGATTGATTGATTGATTGATTGATTGATTATTTTCACAACAAAAAATGACAATATAAAAAACACAGAATACATAATAGAAATAAAAACAAAGCCAATCCAATATAAATCAGCCAAAGGTCTGGCTGAAGAGGAATGTTTTTGCCTGGCGCCTTAAGGTGTATCATGAACCTCCCTGGGGAGAGCATTCCACAAATGGGGGGCCACCACAGAAAAGGCCTGCTCTTGTGCTGCTGCCCTTTCATGGAGGAGGCACATGAATAAGGGCCTCAGTGGATGATCTCAGTGTCCAGGTGGGCTCATATGGAGAGAAGCAGTCCTTGAATATGAATTTGAAACCTGATAATGCCTCTTGCTTGTCGGGGTGGAAGACAGAGAGGGGTGTGCATAGAAATAAGCCTACTGCACAAAGGTAAACTTCACTGAGCCACCTGCTTTTGCTCTTGTCTTTGCTCACATTGGTCACCATCCTTGCCCCCCCCCCAGGAAGTGTGGCCCTCAGACTGGACTCTGGGCAAGGGAGGGCTCACTGGATTTGGTGTCACTCTGTATGGTAAAAGGGACAGTGAGTTAAACAATCCCAGACTCCTCCACAAAATCCTTGTGGTCATTTCCCCAAAACAGGATAGATTTTTCTTTGATTGTGCCACAGATAAAGAAGCACATCTTACTTGGAAATGCCCAACAAGTCTTATGTCTGTGCAGGATTGTAGCCCAAGTGAATGCGCCATCCAGAACTGCGGCTTCTCACAGGTCTGCCTCTCTCAGGTGATGTTACTAGGCAGGTAAACAACAAGGGAAATTCCCAAAGGCTGGGATGCACAGAGGAGGTGCTGCTTTCTTTATCTTGCATTCCTATCAGGCGTCTTCAACAGCACGCTCAGAAGTTAGTCAGCTGCTGTGGAGCTTCCCTCATCTTAGCTCAGGGTTACAAAACCAGGTGCTCTTGAGAGGTTATGGGTTCCAACTTCGATCATCCTGAAGGCTCCACTACACAATTTACTGAGCACTAGTGGAAAGTGGAATTCTAAGGAACCACATTAAAAAAAAGGTACAATTTTGAAATCAGTGGTTAAAATCAATGTGATTCTGAAAAATTCAGCTGGCCAACTCAATTCAAAATGGCGTCCAATTTTATTCAAATATAGACAAAAACCTGCTCCTTCATCTTGAGAAGCGTCATGCAAATTTTGCCACACATTTTAAGGACCACAGACAGTTCCCTCACACATTCAGGATCAGGGGAAGAGTTTCCAAGTGAAAGAACCTCTCATTAAGTACTGCTGAAGTCTTCCCACACCCCACAACAAAATACTAGCATTAACCATTAACCAAAAATACTAGCATTAACCATCTGAGTAATGCCTCTCTCCCCCAGCACCTGTTCAGCAATAGCTGTGCCACAGTCAGATGATGGGATGAAACCTCCCTTGATGGAACAAAACGTTCTGCCTTTGCCTTCTCCCTCTCCCTCTCCCTCTCTCTCTCTCCCACACCCGCACACTGTTATGGCTATTAAGGAGCCATAACACAAGGACATAAGAGGAGCCTGTTAATCAGGTAAATGGCCCATCTACTTCAGCATCTTGTTCTCACAGTGATCAACCAGATGCCTGGGAGAAACCGGCCTGTAGAATTTGGGCAGAAGAACACGCTCCTCTGCTATGATTTCCAGCAACTGGTATTTAGAGGTATTGAGCACAGCCAATGCTATTAAGCCTTCTCAATGAATTTGTCCAATCCTCTTTTGAAGCCATCCAAGTTAGTGGCCATCATTGCCTCCTGTGGCAGTGAGTTCCATAGTTTCACTATGCACTTCGTAACCAATACTTCCTTTCCTTTGTCCTGAATCTTCCAACATTCAGCTTCATTGGACGGAACGAAGTCGCTTGCTGATCTCTACCCACACAGCTTCTCCCATTTCCATCCATGAGTTTCGCTTGCTCAATTGCCTGCCCTTCTTGCTCAAAACATCCTCAATCTTCCTCATGGGAAAACAGTTTCACTCTTTCCCCAGATCAAACCTGGCCCATGACACATCCACCCAGAAACAGATTTGTTACAGCAATGCCCTCTCACATTCTTGCGATGCATACCAGGGGAGAGAGAATTTGGAAACTGGTCCGTGCCATCTCAAGCAGGTGTGGACCTCCAGTCTCCTAGCTCAGCATACCATCTTAGGCCCTCAAAATTTTATTTTTCAACAACTCTACCTTATTTTCTACTTAATATCCTGCAGTTGGGGATTTCACCCCCCACTATACCAAGTAAAAAGGCTTCTGGTTTCTTAATAAATGTGTTTTTCAGCACTTTTTTCAGCTCATTATAAATCCTTTCCCAGAAGTCTTTTACCCTGGGGCACATCCACCACAGTGATAACCACCTCCTTTGTGAATTTGTCTAACCCTCTTTTAAAATCACCCACATTGGTGACCATCCTTGCCTCAAATGGGAGTGAATTCTATAGTTTAACAAGGCCCTGTGCAAAGAAGTCCTTTTTTTATATCTGTCCAGAATCTTCCAACATTCAGCGTCATTGGATGCCCACGAGTTATGAGAGAAAGAGAGAGAGAATTCTTCGTTTACTTTCTCCATGCCAGAAGAACCAATGGTTTTATAAGAGATGTAAACATGTGTGCCAAATACATTCAGAGCCACACTGCCTTTAGATACGGACGTGCTTAATCCAAGAAACTTCACCCAACAAGCTGAAGGCAGCCTACATGATTTAGATATTCTCTTGAGGGGCTGTAGCTCAGTGGTAGTGTTGGATAGTCTCTCTCTGTGTGAGAGGATCATTTGTTCCAGAAACAGAGAAGAACAGAGAAGAAGTTTCAAGAAGCAGCAGAAGGCTGAGATTGTTTTGTTTATGCAAGGACATTTTCTATGGAAACTGTTATTACTTCTATGGAAACTGTGGCTTAGGGCCCTCGTATTTCCTGGACCACCTCTCCTGGTATGCCCTGCAGAGGACCTTAAGGTCCATCAATAACCATAGTTTAGAGGTCCCGGGCCCTAAGGAAGTCAGACTATCCTCCGCCAGGGCCAGGGCCTTTTCAGTGATGGCTCTGACCTGGTGGAATGCTCTGTCCCATGAGACTAGGGCCCTTCAGGATTTAACCTCCGTAAGACAGAGCCCTGGCCTTTAATTTGAATTCAGCCTGATCTTTTATTTCCCTTTTCTTCCCTCCCCCTTACTTTTATGAAAATCCCCGCTCTGAGACCCCACAGCTAATTCTCCCCTGGCCTCCTCACTGGCCCAATTCAGCCAGCTAGCCCTAATGCTTATTTCCCCTAAATTGATTTCTGAATTTTGAATTTTATTGTTATACATGTTTTTATACTGTATTTTATGCTGCTTTTACAATTAAGTGTTTTAAATTTGTTGTTAGCAGCCCTGAGCCCAGTTTTTGAACTGGGAAGTGCAGGGTATAAATAAAATTTATTATTATTATTATTATTATTATTATTATTATTATTATTATTATTAGTTGCATGCAGAAGGTCCTAGGTTCAATCCCAGCCAGCATCTCTAGGTAAGACTGGGAGGGACTCCTGCCCGAAACCTTGCAGAGTGACTTCCTGTTAGCATTGACAATGACGCTTACCTTTAGGGTCTGCCGCCTTTGCAAGACGGTGCCTTCTGTGCCCTCCCCCCATGATCTGCCAGGGGACATGGACTTGGGGTGTTTTCCCGGGCTGGCACAACCCCAGATCAGCCTCATGCCAGTCTAGAAAGTGGACTCTGGCCTGCTGGCTGTTTGTCCAATGACCGGTGGACTGAGTGTCCGGTTCCACCCCAGGGATGGGTTGGACTAGGCCGACAGGGGTATTTATGCCCAGCCTGCCTCCACCACCTTGTCCATTGCCTTCGCCAGAAGGTTGAACCAAAGATCTGTGACTCGGGCTGGATCTACACTGATCTGTAAAAACACTGTAAAAAAAAAAAGTAATATAGCTCTCAATGGAATTTCCCATTGCCAATGGATCTCTGCTGTACAGCGCCCTCTGGTGTCACATTTTTACAACGCTTTTTAAAGTTATAACCAACCAGTGGAGATCTGCCCTCTTTGAGGTAGGCAAGGTAGGACTAGGTGTGAGAGACTGACATAGACCAAGCTTCCTCTATGGCTCATCAGAGATTTGAACCTGGATTGCCCACCTCCTACTCTGACATTCTAGCCCAAGGTAGCCATTGTACTGCTATCTAGATGTTGTTGGATTTCAACTCCCATCAGCCCCACCCAGTATGACCGATAGTCGGGAATGATGGGAACTAGAGTCCAATAGCATCACATTACCTCCCCCTGCTCTATCCACTCCCCCACCTGCCTCCATTGAGCTCTTGGGCCCATAAATCCTAAGGGCACCCGTGATGTCTCTTGTCAGTTTTGTAAGCCTGCAGCTCAGACAGGAAAAATTACCACGGTGGAATGTTAAATGTGGCCCTCAGCTATTTCGGGAATGACTAAGTAAAAGTGGTGAGCAGTTTGTTTCAGCTAAATGGCTATTTTAAAAACCATCATCCCGCCAACCCAGCCATCAGCCGATGAGACAATCTTTCCTGTTGCTGAGCAAAAAAAGGGGGGGGTGCAAGCCTGTTCATCATCATAATCTGGAGACAGGAGATATAGATATCTGCAATGAGTTTATACAGAATGTAGTAGGGCAATTAGCAACCTTATAATATCGCTTACATACAATAATCAATGATTTTGCTTAATGTATTGGAGACTGTAAGCAGCACCTCCTCCGCTCTTAGTCAGCAAAAGGGGATGGCAAGGTGTGCGTAATGGCGTAACTTGCAGCTGCAGTTTAAATTGCCTTAAAAGTGCCATTTAATAGGGCAACATTGACAGCACAACCAAGGTTGGTGATTGTTTTCCTGCATATTCCTTGCAGTGGGTTGGGCTGGATGACACTTGGGGTCCCTTCCAGATATAGATATAGATATATACACCATCATAGGATTCTTTGGAATGTGCTTCAGAAAGAATAAACAGAAATAGCATTCCTTTAAGTTACAGGACACGGGTGGCACTGTGGGTTAAACCACAAAGCCTAGGACTTGCCGATCAGAAGGTTGGTGGTTCGAATCCCCGCAATGGGGTGAGCTCCCTGCTCCTGCCAACCTAGCAGTTCAAAAGCACATCAAAGTGCAAGTAGATAAATAGGTAGCACTCCGGCGGGAAGGTAAATGGCATTTCTGTGCGCTGCTCTGGTTCGCCAGAAGCAGCTTAGTCATGCTGGCCACATGACCCGGAAGCTGTACGCTGGCTCCCTCGGCCAATAAAGCGAGATGAGCACCGCAACCCCAGAGTCAGCCACGACTGGACCTAATGGTCAGAGGTCCCTTTACCTTTACCTTTATTATACTGTACATTTTGCACGTGTTTTTTTTTTCCTCCTTTCTTTCCTCCTTCCTCTTTTATCACTTTATTCCTTTATAAATGAAAATCTTTCAAAAAAAATATCTTCCTCATCCTCATCGTAATCTTGAGACAGAAGATAATGCAACAAGATACTGTTCCCAGCCACCCCAAAGCAGGAACAAGATTCCAGGAGTCTTGGAGCTTAACCAAGGTTTGTGTTCCTTTGGAACGAGACACAGCAGACAACTGTGTCTTTATGAAACATGGCTTATTCATACATATTTACACCTGAGTTTTATGGAGAGAGAGTTCACAGCTTTGCATCTCAAGGGGGGCTTGTCCTTCCCAGCAGCACAGCACTGGATTCAGAAGCATCCTAAGCACCATCCCTATGTCTCTCTGTAACCCAGCCAGCCAGAATGGATGCTGCCCTGCATGGAGTTTTCCTCACTCCATCCTTCTCTTCTCTAAGCCCAGCTCCTGGAGAAGTTAGCTTGACTTCAAACCCCACATTTACTAATTTCAGAGATTATGGGGAGAACCTGGCACCCAGGATTTTAGGGGATCCTTGCCCCCTGCAAGCCCATAACAGTACCATCGCCAGCTTTCACAGTGAAGGCAGAGATGTATTTGCAACCACAACTCCTAACTGCAAGTCAAGGCTCACAGTCCATGACCTCACCCCATGGCACCCTTCAACATTGCTGGACGCACTGTTCTGTGGCGTTCATTCATTCTGCAATCACGGCCCACCCTTAAATTGAAAAACCAAAGGGGTGTTTGTTCTTTGGATTAAAGTTACCCTTGATAAAATGAAGTTGTCCTCTCAGGATGTTTTTGACAAAATGTCCCCCAGCGGTTGCAGGCAGGGTGTGTGTGTGTGAGAGAGGGGGGGGATATGGCAGGCTGTTCACTCCTGTCCAGGCGTGTCAACACTAGGGGGTTGAGAAGCCTTCAGCCCCCTCAATATTTGTTTAAAAGGGGCCTGGCCCCCTCAATTTTGAGGTGGCCCGGTGCTTGTCACTCACACATGGCGAGCATTGTGTGTTGCCGCTTCAGTATCCAGCTCCTCCTCCAGAGGACACGACATTCCATGCACATGACGTGCAACATGCATGATGTCATGTGGGCATGATGCACATCAGGGATCTCCATCTGGAGGCAACCTGGCACCTCTGCTCCTGTCACTCTTTACTGCTCATCCATGTATGTGCCTTTTAGTTTTATGTGCTCTAGAGTCAAGGTGCAGCCATTCCTCATCTACAGAGTTAAGTTCTAAAGACTGTGAACTCCAGAACTTGCTGGACTCCATCTCCCATCATCCTTGGCTCTCCAGGGTTTCAGACAAGGAGTTGCCCCCCATCCCTAGCTGGAGGTGCCGGGGAATGAACCTTCTGCATGAAAAGCAGATGCTTTGCCACTGAGCTATCGGCCTATCTCACAGAACTGTTATGAGAATGAAAGGCTGTGGGACAGGTCTATGTGTGCTGCCTCATGTTCCTTGGGAAAAAGGCAGAATCTTAAAAAAAACAATGTAAAGAATGAACTAATTAAAGAAGAAGCCAAGAGTAGGATGCGGAGATACACATCCATCACTTGATTTGTGCATGTTAGGGGTTCTTTAATCTATCACACTAAGGCGTGAAACTGCCTTTAATGAGGAAAGTTCAAAACAGAAGGAGAAAAGCAATTCTACTTCAGGCGATGTGAGTAGAGTTGCCAACTGATCTTCCAAAAGCACCACCCGGCCTGCTCTTATGCTTGGTTCTGAAGAATGGCCAGTGGGAATGGGGAGAAGAACAACCACTTGCCCATACCTGCAGATCAAGCTACTGTTCAAAGCATCGGAGCAGGGCCCAGGGAAAGCATTTGGCAACCCTAGATGCCCAGGTGATACAAACCATTCATCTTGCCAGTGCTAGATATGCAATAGCCCATGACTGCAATAGATGGTCATCGCTTGATGCTGCAACCACCAAGTGATGACTGCATGTGTGTGGACCAGCTTCAGGTTCTGCTTTGTCACTTGATAACCCTTTGTGAATAAATTCCATCCTCTGGGCCCAGGAGGATCCCTCCCTAAAACTTCCTGTTTCTTTTATAAAGCCTCCCATTAAAACTGCAGCCTCCACAGCTCTTCTTCCTTCTCCAAGGGAATTCCATGCTGTGCAAAGGTTTCAAAAACCAACTCCCTTTGATCTGAATCACAAAGGAGCCACATTCCACTTGGGTACAACCCACCACCCACATGGAGCCAGTTTAGCAGGTCTTTTCCTCTCTTGCAATTAGGAAGGCAAATCCCCAGGAAGAGAGCTTCCTTCCATCCTTCTAAGAGGCGTCTGGTGATCAGAAAATCCAGTTGCCTTGTGCAGTTTTATTTTAAAAGGCCACCCCACTTTTTTTTGTCTCCCACACATTGCTTTCTAAAAAGCAGAGAGAGAGCCCTTTTTAAATCAGACGTTTGTTCAAAACCAAATGCCTCTGGTTTTTACAAACACAGAATATTCGTTTGAAATGTCTTTTAATGAAGTTTATAACATTTCCAAACAGACTGGAGAGGAAGGCGTTATTTTCTCCAGCTCCTTAGAACTCAGGGTCACCATTGAAGTGAAGGAGATGAACACAAAGGAACATCCGTTTTATCTTCACAACAATCCTGTGAGGTGGGCTAGGCCATGACTGGCCTAAGGTCATTCAATGAACTTCACGTCTGAGTGGGGATTTGAACTCGTATCTGTCAGGGACTGGCTGGATGCAGAGGAGTGGTGGGAGGGAACTCCCAAGGGAAGAAGGTTCAGAGGCTGGGGAATGGTGGTAGGATGACGCTGAGTGGTCAGAGGGAGAAGAGGGAGCCGACTAGGAGGAAGAGGTGTCAGAAGCTGAAGGGGCAACAGGGTTTAGTGAGCAGGAAGAACTTATGGCAGAAAGCAGTTCAGAATCAGAGACAGAAGAGGAGGCTGGAGAGAAGGGGGCCAAGAGGCAAAGATGAGACAGGCTGCTGAAGAAGCCAGGGGGTCTCTCCCTCCTGCTGTAATCAGCTCCCTTCCCCTGGTCTACTAGAACACAGAGGAAACTGAAAAGAGCAAAGAAGAGATTGACTGTGCACAGACGAAGTCGATAACTGCTTGGGAAAACCCTGAAGACTTAGGCAGCTGTGCAAAGGTAGAGACCTTCAGTCTTTGCAACTGCCACATTGGGGTAAGACCTAGTGGGAAGAGTTGCAGGGATCATTAGGCCTGTGCTGTTTTGGTTTCTTGGAATAAAGAGAACTTCACTGAAACCAGTGGTTTTTCTTAATTTCTGACCTTCACCCGACTTCCTCTCCTGAAAACATCTTCCAGGTTTTAGTCCCACACTCTAACTGACACGGAGTCGTTGTTGTCTCCTCTGGATGTTGTTGGACTACAACTCTTAGTCAACAACTAGTGTGATCATGGATGATCAGGGATGATGAGAGTTGTAGTCCCTGCCCCTCCCCTGCCCCCCAAACCCCCATGGTTCTGGCATCCAGCTGTCCACTATTAGAAACAGAATACTAGAGGGACTCCAATGTGACCCATCATGGGAGTTCTCACACTGACAGGTTTTCTCCCACATCACTAACAGATTAATAGTGTTATTGGTGGATTTATATTGGACTGCTTTGCTAGTTGCTTTGTAATGCATCCCCAATGCTATTGCACTACAGCTGTGTGGAAGCTGACATCTGTGCTTGTTGTTGTTGTTTAGTCGTTTAGTCGTGTCCGACTCTTCGTGACCCCATGGACCAGAGCACGCCAGGCACGTCTGTCTTCCACTGTCTCCCACAGTTTGGTCAAACTCATGCTGGTAGCTTCGAGAACACTATCCAACCATCCCGTCCTCTGTCGTCCCCTTCTCCTTGTGCCCTCCATCTTTCCCAACATCAGGGTCTTTTCCAGGGAGTCTTCCAGGTGGCCAAAGTATTGGAGCCTCAGCTTCACCATCTGTCCTTCCAGTGAGCACTCAGGGCTGATTTCCTCCAGAATAGATAGGTTTGTTCTTCTTGAAGTCCATGGGACTCTCAGGAGTCTCCTCCAGCACCATAATTCAAAAGCATCAATTCTTCGGTGATCAGCCTTCTTTATGGTCCAGCTCTCACTTCCATACATCACTACTGGGAAAACCATAGCTTTTACTATATGGACCTTTGTTGGCAAGGTGATGTCTCTACTTTTTAAGATGCTGGACATCTGTGCTACAGCACAACAAAAGCGGGACCAAAAAAAATCCAGAATATATGTGGTATGAAAAGTCAGCAAGAAGTTACAGGACATGCACCAACTGGAAACCAAGAAATATGAGCACCTTGAAACTTTTGCAAGTGTAAACCACCCCAATTTATGCATCATAAATAGGATGAATGAAGGATGCTCTTCAGCCAACAGAAATGAGGTTCCGCAAAGAGAAAAGGCCTGTCAGATCTCAGGAGATGGAAGGCCCTTGGCTTCCCGCAACCCAATATGGATGAAACTTCTTCAAGAAGAGCTCTATTTAGTTTTTTTTTAAAAAAAAAAAACTATGGTGGAAGCCATTGAAAAGGCACACTTGATTTGCCACAGAGTAATTGATTCATAGTAGATGGAAGGTTTATGACCTTGCTAAAGCAGTTGACATGGCAATGTCCTTCCAGACTTCTACCTAGTCTTGTGACACCAGAGTTTGACCAACAGCTCCTTGGGCTGCGACAGACAACACAGAGGTCCTTTTGTTCCCTGCTGGGTGGGGAGCCCACATTGATGTTGGTGGGCGGGAGAAGAGAACCTCATGTGGGAGATGCAAAGTCAGATAATTGACCACAAGGGAAATTGTACCCATCTCTGGGCCTAGTCTCAGCTTGGCCCTTTGCTCCTCTGTGCTAACTTCTCCCGGCCAGCAGCTGAATCACAAGAAAAAGTCTAGAAGAGACCTACATGGGGCGCAACTTCAGCAGGCTGGCGACGACTAAAAGCCCCGGAGGCCTTTTGATGCCTTTTCCATTTAGCTTGTAGTGATGGATGGCAGAGAAGGCTGCCAAAGGCTAGAGGCTTCAATGACACCAACCCCTCAGAAGATCTCCAATTCAATGCTCCCTTCCATTTCTCCCCTTTCTTACTTTGTGGTGGCAGATAAAATAACAAGAAAAGCTGTTGCAGGCTCAACTAGGCCTTAGGAAACAGTAGGAATAGTCAGAAGTCCCGAGAAACAATGTTTCCTAGATGTTATGCTTTCAGTGGTGTGTGTTTGCCTGAGCTTGAGTCTGGACTAAGAATTCTGAGCCCCTGTGTTCTGATTCAATACATGATATCCAGTCACAGAACACTGCAGGATTTGGGCCACTGATATTGGCTCTTAAACTCTGAATTATGATTCGCAGCTTGGGAGTTTAGACAGCCAATCATGCTGAGAGTA
Organism: Podarcis bocagei; assembly: GCF_964188305.1. Taxonomy (NCBI): domain Eukaryota; kingdom Metazoa; phylum Chordata; class Lepidosauria; order Squamata; family Lacertidae; genus Podarcis; species Podarcis bocagei. Next base: position 20,741,435 of record NC_138141.1, read on the forward strand.
AGAGCAGCTCAGACCTTCAGAAACGTATATAAGCAGTTGCTTTGCCCCTGTTGTCCAGTTCTGTTAGTTCAATAAAAGTTCTTGCTGTTATCACTGTGTCTTGCTTCATGGGAATCCACCTACACTTCAGCCCTGATGACCACTAGCATAGGCCACAGCAGAGGTCATTCTCATTGTTTCTACCAAGTAAGAATCAGTGAAGAAATAGAATGGAACAGTTGTAGTGGCAGGGAAAGTTGATTCTGGGATTGTGGTTGGGTTAATTGCAACCTGAGCCAAAACATTAGAGGAATGTGGGCTCCATTTGTAATTAGCCGGGAAATTCCAAACCAAGAGTGTTCATATTATTAATTTCCCACTTCCAAATCCCAGTTGCTTCTCTGGTCTCCCAAAGTGGTCAACAAAGTGGTGGGAATCTCTCTGGCAGAGAGGTTCCCTTGTTGTTTAACCCCAGCATCTGGGAAGCAAAGATGAAATGCCTCTGAATATGAAGTTTGCCATTGATTCTTATATCCATGTGTTATGTACTGAGTTGAATAGGATCCAAAATGCAGCAGTCTGATTGTTCCTAGAACAATAGGATTCAGAATGCAGTAGTCTGATTGGTCCCAGAACAATAGGATTCAGAATGCAGAGTCTGATTGGTCCACAGGAGCCACCCAATCCAGCTCCAGGTGGAAGTGAATCCACAACCTGATTGGCCTACAGGAGAATCCCGGAATTAGCCAATCACGCGGGGCCCATTGTGTAAATAATGTATATAAAGCAGACATTCTGGGGCAACTTCCATTTCCTCCTCACCACTATGAGCTGAATAAAGGGCATGAAATCCACTCTCGACTCCGAGTATATTTCACCATGAATTTGTCTCATCCTTTTCAAAAGCCACCTCTTGGGCACTCTTGGTGGATTCCAAACTTAAGGAGAACTCTGTTGATATCCCAGGTCCTCATGGGACATGGGAAGAGTGGACCATTGTCACTCAGGCTATCTAGGGCTCACCTTACCTGGGAAAAGGCAACAGCGAACCAGTGTATCTCGTTGACACGCTTCCTTCAGTTGGCAACTCATAACATTCTCCATCAGCTGAAGCTTTTGAACAGTCATCAAGGGACATCCCTCATATTCAGTGGGAACAGGACTCAGCATCCTTCACGTGTTGAAGTTTTTGAACGGTCATCAAGGGAAGGCCCTCGTATGTGATGAGGCTGGAATCTTACCCAAACTTATAATGGCTGGCTGGGATCTCTTGAAATTCCATGTCACTAAGGCAGCGGCATAGCTAGCCGCTCGGGTGACTGGTGCGGGGGCTTGTCCTGCAGCCAGGGGTGGGGCAATCCATCCATGGGGGCGGGGCGAGCCTCTCTGACACTTGGAGCCTCTCCACTGCCTTCAGCTGAGGGAAAGGCAGTAGGCAGACGCATGACCCACACTGCTGTTTCAGGCATTGCAGAAACTGCAGGTACCTAAGCCACCACGTCACTCCTAAAAAGTTTTGTGAGCCCAATTTTAAAAAACAAAAACAAAACTTCATTTTGTCACACACACCCGCCTCAGTGATGGCACCTGGGGCAGACCGCACCACCCCCCCGCACCCCATTCATCCTCCAATGCTCACTCTAAAAAAAGATACAGTCCAGTGCTCCCTATCTGGGTGGGAAACACTTGATTGATTTTAAGTCTAATCTTCCTTGCTCCAGATTTCTAAAGTGAGCTCTCAATTGTTCCTACAGTCTGATTGTCTTGGAAACCATAAAACAGCATTAAGTTATTGTCAATTATGGTAAATTTGTTGTCAGCTCCTAAGCAGTTTGTTAGATGAAGTAAATTGCCCCTGAGGATGGAGCTGAGCTTGCAGACTCACAAAAGAAAAAGAAAAAAAGAAAGAAAAAAAGAGGAAGGAAGGAAGGAAGGAAGGAAGGAAGGAAGGAAGGAAGGAAGGAAGATTTGAGCTACCTAACTTGTTGTAATTCGCTGGAGACCCATCTTAGAGCCAAAACCACATTTGTTTCATCCATGACAGAACTTTTACAGTGTAAACACAAAAATCTAAGTAAAGACCCAGTAATATTGAGGGGTATGCATTCACAAGCAACAAGCAGTTAGGAGAAATGTCCTTATCCCTGCACTCACCCTGTGAAACAATGTCCTTTTCCAAAAAATTCCAACCCAAATTAGACAATCCACGTGAGCCTTGACTATTTATTTATTTATTTATTTATTTATATCCCATTAAACCATGGCTTTCATCAAGAAGGAAATACGCTGAGTTAATTGATGCAAAACAAAAAACAATGCTGATGGTTGTTCTGTGTAAAGAAATTTAGGCCAGGAGATACGCTGTCTGAAGAACAATTTGCATCCGATTGGCCAGTCTACCATCCACCACATGACAACTTGTGGATATATTTATTTGGGCCCCGCATGAAGGTTTCCCGCTTTTAACGGCAGCTCAGCTACCAACCCTCTGTTAACAATGGAGCGTGTGGCGAAAGATAGCAAGCCGAACACCGCAGGCAAGATGACCTTCCTTTCTCGCACCGAAACATTTGCAGCTGCCCATAGGCTGAACAGGTAACAACGGGGAAGAGGCACGATGCAGGGTTGGGAGGAAAAAACATGTTTCGAATTCATAGGTGACCAAGGAGCCCACGATTTCCCCATCCCTGGAAGGAAGCATAGATGTGCAACCTCTCGGAACACTGGCTGTCCAATGGATTTTAATGAGTATTTCCTGTACCTACAATTCTCCGGACATAAGGAACCAGTTGCCCAAGATAGCATCTCTGATACTCATATCGTTCAAAGGCCAAATAGAGCCAAAGGGCAAATGTTAACCAGGTTTGGTCTGCAGGGTAAGAACGATGGGTGTTATTGCAGCAGTTTCCTTCCCAAGTTCAGGAAAGAGACTCATCTGTAACCTTTATCTCAGCTATGCAATATGAAGCGTTGGGTTTCTTAATGCGTTCTAGCTCTCCCCACTTTCCCCTGTATGACCTGCCCCACCCTGCAACAATGGTGAGAAAGGATGTCTGAGGAGGTTCAGAAGCTCTCATAGCAGACCTTCCAAGTGTCCCTCTTTTCCAGGACAGTCCCAGACTTACAGAAGACATCCCGGTTTCTGATTTGATCCCGGAATGTCCCGCTCTTCCTTAGGACGTTCCTATTTTCATTGGAGAAATGTTGGAGGGTATAGAGTTATGTGACCCCCAAGCCAAGGAGATAAGTAACTGTTTTGTTTTGTTTTGTTTTTATTGTATTTATATTCAGTGTAAGCCACCCTGAGCCCAGTCTTGGCCAGGGAGGGCGGGATATAAAAATATTAATATTATTATTATTATACAACCTTTAGAAGACATCTGACGGCAGCCTTGTATAGGGAAGTTTTTTAACGTTTAATGCTTTGTTATTATTTATTACGCTTTTATATATCTTGGAAGCTGCCAATCAGATGGGTGTGGTATAAAGAATAAAATAATAATAATAATAATAATAATAATAATAATAATAATAATAGGATAGGACATCCATATTTCCTTCGGAGAAAGCTTGGAGGTTATGTCATAGTTTTCTGTCTCCAGTGGCCATTCATTCTTTCCACAGTTTACTCTGTTCATGAAGCTGCAAAAATTTGTGCAACAGGCAACTTACTAGTCTTCAGGGCCCAACAGGACTCTGCCAATTTGTCACTTGAGCAAGACAGGAAGAAAGTAGATGGGATGGCAAAGAAGCTGGAGAGTAGGGCCTAGATGTCTGTAAAAAGGGGAATTAAAAGAGGATTTCATCAATGATGGCACTAGAAGGAAAATGGACACTTTTGTCCAAGTCAGCTTTAAGCTAGGCAGAGGACCTTCTCGATAGTGGTGCCCGCCCTGTGGAACGCCCTCCCATCAGATGTCAAGGAAATAAACAACTATCTGACTTTTAGAAGACATCTGAAGGCAGCCCTGCTTAGGAAAGTTTTTAATGTTTGATGTTGTATTGCGCTTTTAATTCTGTTGGGAGCCGCCCAGAGTGGCTGGGGAAACCCAGCCAGATGGGTGGGGTATAAATAATAAGTAATAAATTATTATTATTATTATTATTATTATTATTATTATTATTATTATTATTATTATTATTATTATTACAGTATTATTATGATCATTATCCGACTTGGAGGTGCTGGGGACTGAACCTGGGATTTTCTGCATGCAGAACGGATGCCCTATCCACTGGGCTACAGAGTGTCAGTATATACAGTACTGACAAACAGGGTTCTGGGAAAGGTTGCCAAGTGGCAAAGCTTCTCATGGCCCAGGAAAAAAAGCATTTCTCCCACCTACTAATATTCACAGTTAAAGGCACAGGAACTGGGATTGGTATATGAAAGACAGCAACCTGAGTTCTGCGGAAGAATGAAGAAGAAATTATTTGTACTTGGGGGAAAGGCAACGTGATTGTTGTAGCTAATGCTGCTTAGATTGCTGACAGAGCCTCCCACCCGGGTTGAGAGGACGTATTCCAGAGGGGGACATTTGAGTATCTCTTGCAAAACACACATGCATATAACAAGAGTATTGCGGCACCTGGAAGACAGATTAAAAGATTTATTGTAGAAAGTGCTTTTGTGAATAAAAGCTCGTATAAACGAAGCGTTGCATTACACACACACAGCAAAAGGCAGCAAAAGGCAAATGGTACGAGGTGTGCTATTTCTCTCCAGAGTTGGTGATGAAGTAGATCAGGATTTACTGGTAGACTTGCCAGAGATAAACAAGGACATGGACTCCTGGTTGTTTAACAACAGCCATCTGGTTGGCCATTGTAAGAACAAGATGCCAGACTAGACTGGCCACTGCTCTGATCCAGATGGCTGTTTTCTTGGACTGCCTCTATTAATTGTTGTTGTTGTTGTTTAGTGGTGTCCAACTCTTCGTGACCCCATGGACCAGAGCACGCCAGGCACTCCTGTCTTCCACTGCCTCCCACAGTTTGGTCAAGCTCATGCTGGTAGCTTCGAGAACACTGTCCAACCATCTCGTCCTCTGTCGTCCCCTTCTCCTTGTGCCCTCCATCTTTCCCAACATCAGGGTCTTTTCCAGGGAGTCTTCTCTTCTCATGAGGTGGCCAAAGTATCGGAGCCTCAACTTCAGGATCTGCCCTTCCAGTGAACACTCAGGGCTGATTTCCTTAAGAATGGATAGGTTTGATCTTCTTGCAGTCCATGGGACTCTCAAGAGTCTCCTCCAGCACCATAATTCAAAAGTATCAATTCTTTGGCGATCAGCCTTCTTTATGGTCCAGCTCTCACTTCCATACATCACTACTGGGAAAACCATAGCTTTTACTATACAGACCTTCCTCTATTAATATAGACATTTAAAACAGCGTTATGGAATATCCTTATTGTCAAGGTCAAGTGGCTATGGATTTTTGTTGCTCTTTTTGTTTTAGTTATCATGTTTCTTCTGTTAAAATTGCTGGCATTCCAACAAGAGAAAGGTTCTTTTTTCCCCTTCTAAATTATGCAGCTGTGATGAAGAACGCTCAGGGTATAACGGCCTTGTGCTCAGTTCTGGAACTGAAAGCAAATTCCTGGGCTGAGCATGTGCTCAGAGGCCCTGTCCTTTTGTTCTGAGAGTGTTTTGCATCCAGTTTGCGGGTCTCGGAGTTTGAAGAAAAAGTCAAAATTGATGCTGGAAGCTTGCTCCTCCCTGATCTATGCAAAGGGCAGCCACATGCAGTATAGGTCCATCCTCAACAGCAATAATTTGGCATTATGATTTACATTAACTGGGCTGGATAGGGCTCAGCAGAGTCAGGAATCATCACCGAATGTAGAGGTGGCACAAGAAATACGGTGATTATAGAAGTACTGGACTCTATAATCCAGGCCCTTATAAAGTCACTCTCAGTCTAGCCAATGACATTGCAGCATTGCTGTGAGGATAAAAGTGGGAGGAAGGATAACCGTGAATGCCACCCTTGAGCTCCTTGGAGGAAAAGTGAGGTTTAAATGTAATAATAAAACAAAGAAGACTTACAAATAGCTGCAAAAAAGCTGGGTTGGGTATGGCTCAATTTTTTAAAAAAAATAAGGGCTGTTTCAGAAGTAATGGATCCTTTGAGGGTCCATTTTGAGTTATCCTTGCTAGTCACTGACAATAGACACAGTCTCCGTGTACAAAAGGCTTCCTTCTCTGTTCCCATCTGCAGTTAGATTGCCTCTCTTGCTGTTTTCATCTTATTCTTGTTGGCTGCTGCTTTTTCTCAACTCTCTCCCACTGTCTTACAGCAAATCTCTGAATGAGGAGGCGAACAGGAAGCTGTTTGGGAAATGCAATCAGAGCCATGGGCATAACTACAAAGGTAAGAGCAGTGAGCCTTTCTAGCATTGATGATGATGATGATGATGGTGATGATACGTACTACCTCCATGTAAAGACTGGAGCAAATTCTTCTACAGGCAAACAGGGGAAGGGGAGGGGTGATAAGCTTTGAAAGGCATTCCTCTTTCTGGTGGGAAGAGAACCTGCTCAGTGTTTTTCCTGCTGGAATCCGAATGGAGATTTTTCTCACCAGGGGCTTAGAATCCAGCAGTGTGTACAGTGGTACCTCGGGTTAAGTACTTAATTCTTTCTGGAGGTCTGTACTTAACCTGAAACTGTACTTAACCTGAAGCACCACTTTAGCTAATGGGGCCTCCTGCTGCCGCCACACCGCCGGAGCCCGATTTCCGTTCTTATCCTAAAGCAAAGTTCTTAACCTGAAGCACAATTTCTGGGTTAGCGGAGTCTGTAACCTGAAGCGTCTGTAACCTGAAGCGTATGAAACCCGAGGTACCACTGTACTCAGCTACAGCTGGCAAAATCGAGTGGTCAAATTCCCCAGGACTGTGCCCCTTTGGGGTTGCACACTTGAATGCTCTTCTGTTGGGGAAGAGGGGAGAGCTTGCATGCGGAAATGTAGCAACACATCAGGCTAGTTCTCTCTGACGTGCTCATTTTCAATGTTTTCTGGAGGTGGGGCAGCGCTAAAGCATGCAAGTGGGAGAGTGTTACCACTTCCCCCACCCTCATACCTGTATTTTCCCTCATTGCAGAGATTATGTGTTTCAGCAAGAGACGTGCTTTACCCAACTCTTTGCTACCACCTTGTGGTACTGAATTGGGTCTGCAATTAATGCTAACAACTTCCCTCTCTCACAGTTTCTTCTTTCTCCTTTGCAGTGACAGTGACCATATGTGGAAAGGTAGGGCATTTTCCTTTTGTTGCTCTTTATTTTGAAAACAGGTTTTGTGCTTTTACCAAGAGTCTGAGATTCTCAGCAGCACTTGAGATATGCTGCTGCCATGTTTCAATTCACCACTGACTCCTGTAGGATCGGATCCCTTGACTAGAGGCCGCCTTGCAGGATCAGAACCAATTCCATCCAGCTCAGCCGTCTGTTTCCAACCATTTGACCACCCCAGTGCCTTATATGTCACATATAAGCAGAGCACAATGACCATGTCTTTCCCGTTGTTTGTCCCTAGTACCTGATATTTAGAGATAGACTGCATCTGCAAATGGAGGTTCCATTTTAAGCCAATAGCCATTGATAAATCTCTTCTCCGTGCATTTATCCAATCATAACCTCTTGTGATAGTTCCTAGCATTGGTCCCCCCCACTACTGTTGTTAATAGTATTATCATAGTAGTAGTATTCAAGAGCAGTTCTAAGTCCTGTCCTCTGAACACTCCAAGGGTTAAAAAATAAAATTATTATTTTTGACGTCATTTTTAGTAAAAAAATAATAATAATGTACTTGTATGTACAGCACCAGAAATTCTGAATATTAAATGATATATAAATACCTGGTATAAAATCATCACCATTATTACTATTGCTATTATTTAACTTGTCTTACAGATTGACCCCATCAGTGGAATGTTCATGAATATTTACAAGCTTCAGGAATATATGAAGGTAATTCCAGAGTTATGAACCTCAGAGGCAAAGTTTAGAACACGGGTCGGCAAACTACGGACCGTGGGCCAGATCAGGCCCAATTGCCCTCAGGATCCGGCCCGCAGACATCCCATGGATCGGCGATTCTGTTTGTTAATTTTTTTCCTGTCCCCCCCCCCCCGGTGCCACCATTTTGTTTTCAGCGCCATTTCCCCCCCTCTCCCTCTCACACACCACGGCGCCTCCTTCCTCCCTCTCCCCACCCTTCTCCCCGTCCTGCATAGTGGAGGAAGGGGGCTGGGCTGGGCTGAGCGCCATTTTGGGCAGCGCCTCTCCAAAGTCAGCCAGCCTTCTCAGGCTATTCATCCCGCCGCCGCCGCCAGCCTCTGCTGCTCGCAAGGGCAGGCACAGGAGACACAGTTGGCAGCGCACAGTGCCGCCAGCGGCAGAGGTTGGTGACAGCAGTGGCTATGGGTTCTTTATCACCAAAAAATATCTCCCTGGCTGCATTGCCAACACAACCTTCAGCTTCTTTAATTCAGCCTGCTGTGTTAGAGTTTGTTCCAATCCTTGCCCTGCCAGCAGAAAGTCCAGACCCCAAGCCTCCGGACTACAGTTCCTCACCAGAGGACCCAATCCTGCAAAAATGCAGCAGCATTTCCGATGATAAAAACCCAACTGTTTCCACCGAAAAACATTTCAGGGGATCACTTGCAACGGTTTTCCAACATTTTTGAGGGAATTGCAGAACGTCAGATTTTTAGCAGAAATTGTGACCGCGCGGCTTAGGGATTTTTTTCAAAAAAAGTTGTTCAGACGTCGAGGGCTAATTCTGTTTCCGATGATAAAAACCCATCTGTTTCCACCGAAAAACACTTCAGGGGATCACTTGCAACAGTTTGCCAACATTTTTGAGTGAATTGCAGAACGTAAGATTTTTAGCAGAAATTGTGACCGCGCGGCTTAGGGATTTTTTTCAAAAAAAGTTGTTCAGACGTCGAGGGCTAATTCTGTTTCCGATGATAAAAACCCATCTGTTTCCACCGAAAAACCTTTCAGGGGATCGTTTGCAACAGTTTGGGACCATTTTTGAATGAATTGCAGAAGGTCAGATTTTTAGCAGAAATTGTGACCGCGCGGCTTAGGGATTTTTTCAAAAAAAGTTGTTCAGACGTCGAGGGCTAATTCTGTTTCCGATGATAAAAACCCATCTGTTTCCACCGAAAAACATTTCAGGGGATCATTTGCAACGGTTTGCCAACATTTTTGAGGGAATTGCAGAACGTCAGATTTTTAGCAGAAATTGTGACCGCGCGGCTTAGGGATTTTTTCAAAAAAAGTTGTTCAGACGTCGAGGGCTAATTCTGTTTCCGATGATAAAAACCCATCTGTTTCCACCGAAAAACATTTCAGGGGATCACTTGCAACAGTTTGCCAACATTTTTGAGGGAATTGCAGAACGTCAGATTTTTAGCAGAAATTGTGACCGCGCGGCTTAGGGATTTTTCAAAAAAAGTTGTTCAGACGTCGAGGGCTACTTTTGTTTCCGATGATAAAAACCCAACTGTTTCCACCGAAAAACATTTCAGGGGATCACTTGCAACGGTTTTCCAACATTTTTGAGGGAATTGCAGAACGTCAGATTTTTAGCAGAAATTGTGACCGCACGGCTTAGGGATTTTTTCAAAAAAAGTTGTTCAGACGTCGAGGGCTAATTCTGTTTCCGATGATAAAAACCCATCTGTTTCCACCGAAAAACATTTCAGGGGATCACTTGCAACAGTTTGCCAACATTTTTGAGGGAATTGCAGAACGTCAGATTTTTAGCAGAAATTGTGACCGCGCGGCTTAGGGATTTTTTTCAAAAAAAGTTGTTCAGACGTCGAGGGCTAATTCTGTTTCCGATGATAAAAACCCATCTGTTTCCACCGAAAAACACTTCAGGGGATCACTTGCAACAGTTTGCCAAGATTTTTGAGTGAATTGCAGAACGTCAGATTTTTAGCAGAAATTGTGACCGCGCGGCTTAGGGATTTTTTTCAAAAATAGTTGTTCAGACGTCGAGGGCTAATTCTGTTTCCGATGATAAAAACCCATCTGTTTCCACCGAAAAACATTTCAGGGGATCACTTGCAACAGTTTGCCAACATTTTTGAGGGAATTGCAGAACGTCAGATTTTTAGCAGAAATTGTGACCGCTCGGCTTAGGGATTTTTCAAAAAAAGTTGTTCAGACGTCGAGGGCTACTTTTGTTTCCGATGATAAAAACCCAACTGTTTCCACCGAAAAACATTTCAGGGGATCACTTGCAACGGTTTTCCAACATTTTTGAGTGAATTGCAGAACGTCAGATTTTTAGCAGAAATTGTGACCGCGCGGCTTAGGGATTTTTTCAAAAAAAGTTGTTCAGACGTCGAGGGCTAATTCTGTTTCCGATGATAAAAACCCATCTGTTTCCACCGAAAAACATTTCAGGGGATCACTTGCAACAGTTTGCCAACATTTTTGAGGGAATTGCAGAACGTCAGATTTTTAGCAGAAATTGTGACCGCGCGGCTTAGGGATTTTTCAAAAAAAGTTGTTCAGACGTCGAGGGCTACTTTTGTTTCCGATGATAAAAACCCAACTGTTTCCACCGAAAAACATTTCAGGGGATCACTTGCAACGGTTTTCCAACATTTTTGAGGGAATTGCAGAACGTCAGATTTTTAGCAGAAATTGTGACCGCGCGGCTTAGGGATTTTTCAAAAAAAGTTGTTCAGACGTCGAGGGCTACTTTTGTTTCCGATGATAAAAACCCAACTGTTTCCACCGAAAAACATTTCAGGGGATCACTTGCAACGGTTTTCCAACATTTTTGAGTGAATTGCAGAACGTCAGATTTTTAGCAGAAATTGTGACCGCGCGGCTTAGGGATTTTTTCAAAAAAAGTTGTTCAGACGTCGAGGGCTAATTCTGTTTCCGATGATAAAAACCCATCTGTTTCCACCGAAAAACATTTCAGGGGATCACTTGCAACAGTTTGCCAACATTTTTGAGGGAATTGCAGAACGTCAGATTTTTAGCAGAAATTGTGACCGCGCGGCTTAGGGATTTTTCAAAAAAAGTTGTTCAGACGTCGAGGGCTACTTTTGTTTCCGATGATAAAAACCCAACTGTTTCCACCGAAAAACATTTCAGGGGATCACTTGCAACGGTTTTCCAACATTTTTGAGTGAATTGCAGAACGTCATATTTTTAGCAGAAATTGTGACCGCGCGGCTTAGGGATTTTTTCAAAAAAAGTTGTCCAGACGTCAAGGGCTAATTCTGTTTCCGATGATAAAAACCCATCTGTTTCCACCTATGCAGCAGCATAGGTAGGCAGGGGGAGGGGAGGGGGAATGAGAGAAGCCCCCTCCGCTGTGTTTACTTCTGGGGGACGGTGAACCGGCCCCCTCCAAAAAAAGTTTGCTGACCCCTGGTTTAGAACTTCATAATCCCTGTTCCCAACCAGATCTTTGCTCTTATTTTCAGGAAGCCATTATGGATCCGCTTGACCACAAGAACCTTGACCAGGATGTTGATTTTTTTGCCAGCGTTGCAAGGTGGGTAGCTGTTAAGTTTGTGTGCAGTCTCCACTGCCCACATTTGTAAAGAGTGCAGGAGACTTGCATCCATATACAATGTCAGATGTGGGTCATGGTCCTGGTTTTGGGGAAACAGCCTCATTGGACCCACAGGCTAGAGGTGCCTCCTCCCCAAGCTGCTTTGTAGGAAGAGCAGGGATGGCTATGAGGGTGAAACAAACAGCCACAGGCAGAACAACTTAATGCTGTTACTCTAGAAACAAGTTGCTCAGACCAAAGGACCAGTCCAGAGGTTTCCATTTTATATGACCATTGGGAATCCGATTGGCTCCTTTATGTCACATGGCTGGAAAGCCACCTGCTGGTCAGCTGCATAAGTGACCCTCAAGTACAGCAAAAAGCAGGCTGGTTGCTCCCTCTTCCAGAAAACTGGCACAGAGGTGCATAGACCATGCCTGGCTTGTGTAAGTTTGTCACAGCCTGAGGCTTGAGAGAAGATCCACACCATACATATATATAACCCACAACTGTCCTGGATAAACCAGGAAAACCATTTGGGGCACCATGCTCTCGCGCAGTTTTGGGTCGTGATCTCACACGGCTCCCCCAAATTCCCAATTTTGTCCACCGTGCTTGGAAAAAGCCTTCTTGTGCAGGCCATGTGAGTGCGGCCTGGAAGATGGTGGCCCCGTTTTTCCCCACTTCCCCGAAAGAATCATGGGAGCTGTAGTTTTCCCATGCACAGAGAGAGCTACAATTCCCAGTACATTTCACAAACAATAGTTCCCAGGATTCTCTGGGGAAAGAAGCCATGTTCTTTAAATGTGTGTTTAAATATTTGGAGTGGGTCTGCCATGAGACATCCTGTGCCTTATCCAGACTAAAGTTACATCAGAGTAGAATATACACAGATTTGATTTGAAGTCATGGGCGAGAAGCAACAGGGGTAAAGAAAGGCAGGTTTGAAGGCAGCACTACCTTTATGCAGAAAAACCTATATTGTGGAGTCTCTTCCTTTTCCATATCAACCTCTCTGCTCTTCCTCCAGCACAACAGAGAACTTAGCCGTGTACATATGGAACAACCTTGAAAAAATCCTACCAGATGGATGCCTGCACAAAGTCAAGGTCTATGAATCCGACAGAAATTTTATCGTATACAAGGGGGACTAAAAATCCACAAGGAACAGGGGGCGGGGCTTGGCTAGGAGAGTTATTCTCCCATATATTGTATTAACACTCATTGTTGATTTAATGTGACAAACCCCTTCTCAGAACATTTACAAACTATTCTGTATCTACAGTGAAGAGATGCCTCCAGGGCCTTTTACTGCAGTATTGCAGCTTTGTTTAATCTATTGGTTAAAAAGATCTGCAAAAGCCATATTGTGTAACCTCATTCTTCATCACAGCATTATCCAGCAAGGAGATAGTCTATTACATTAAGATAGTTCACATGCGTAAAGGCTGGCTGCTGAATATAAGACTGGCTCCGTTGCAAAGCTCTGGGTGCAAAGAGATGCAAGAATCCTGGGTTGAAGCCAATGCTGGTCCTACTCAGAGTCAACCCATTGAAGATAATGGGCATGGCTGAGGACTCATCTAGACTTCTGCTTGTCCTGGCACTTCCCCCTACGGAAACCCAATCTTTACCGCTAAAGTGGGGCAAACGTCAACAACCAGGGTTTCTGCAGACTGACATTTGCTCTGATTCAGTGTTAAAGAGCAGGTTTTCCCAGTGAAAGTGGTCGGGCCAATGGAAAACTGCTCAGACCAAGAAAGCATGGGACAAGCAGGAAAAAAGCATGGGACAAGCAGAAGTATGGATGAACCCCGAGTTTCACTAAATCCAACAGGCCTGCTTTAAGAAAGACTAGCATTGGATATAATCTTCTGCTTCTGCAAGTGGACCACATGCAAAAGGCTGTCAGGTGGGGCTTCTCTGATGACCAAGTGATGGATCCCATACAACTTTATATCCCAACAGCAATTGTGTTATCCTTACAAAGCCAGCTCATAATCCGACTGCTAATCATCCTCCGATAAGATGCATCACCCTACATAAGGTTAAATGGGCAATTTCATAATGCTGGGATTGTTAGCACAATACATTCACCCCAAGCTGCTGAGCTGAGGTTTTAGTGAATGAACCAAAGGAAAAAATAACACCAATCATTTCTAGGGCTGTGAAGATTATGAACAGTGGGTTATGGGGGGCCGGGGAGATTGTCTATCAGGGAAACAGTTCAGTTTGCTTAATGCCCAAAAGGCATTTCCAACCCAGAATTTTTGCATGTGAATACATGAAAAGCATTCCCGAGAATCTAGGGAACTGTCATTCACCCTTCACAGCACTGCAGTTCCCAGAATCTGTAAGAAACTACATTTCTCAGGATTCTTGGGGAGGTGCTTTAAATGCATGGTGTATACACAGCCAGTGTCTTACCATGCACAATGCCATTAGCAACGTGACTGGAAAAGAGAGAAGAAACAGGTGTATGTGCAAACTGACCCATATTTGAGTGGCAGCTCCAAAAGGAGTTCAGTATCCATCCTCAGAGGTCTGAACACACCCTGCTGACACTTCTGAAAACAGGCTGTGGGATCAACACTGGAGGTGTGGGACCTGGAAGATACACTTGAGAAAACACGCCCGGCCCTTCCATCCTGATGCATGTCAGATTTGGCACTCCTGGTCCAAAAGTACACCTCCAAAATCAGACAAGCAGAACCACAGCCGCTGCTGCGCCGCATCGACTTACTCCAGGTTCTAGGGGTACACATAACATCAGAGTAAACACAGTCCCCAGCAGGCGTCTGATTGCACAAATTGGTCTTCGCTGCATTACCGTCAGTGCAGAGTGCACTGCAGGGTCTGCTCCCCACCGTGAGGTACATACAGAATTAAATTGCTAATGGAGACGAATTTACAATAATCACTTGTTAAGTCCATAAAACAGAGAGTCCACATACTCTCAATTACTAGTCACTGGTCATAATAAAAGCATGGCCAAATTCTGGATTGTTGTTGTTTTCAATTAACAACACAGCTACCTTTTAAAAACTAAAACCAGTAACTAATGATGACTTTTCCCTATCACAGCCACCCTGCCAAGAGCATTTTACAGATGGAAGACTGGTGCTCAGTGAGAATGCCTAGCCCAAAGCCACTCCATAAATCCAGGGCAGAGGCTGGAATTGGACCCAAGCACAACTCTTAAAATGCAGCCAGGGCCAAACAGATTTGGGGGGGTGGGATGGGGCAGGACAGCAGGCAGGCCATTCGCCCTGGGTCTCCAGCTCAAAGAGAGTTGGGGAACCTTTTTCAGACCAAGGGTCTCATTCCCTTCTGGGGGACACATGGCAGTGGTGACTGTGAGCAGGGTCAGAGACAAAGCAGAGCATCAGATGCAAAGGATACCTTCATACAGTAGACTACTTCCTACACACACACACACCCCTACCTCTATAAAGGAACAGCCCATCCCATTTTGCCACCTGAGGCAAAATGGGGAGGTCCCGCTGACACCACTGCCTTGATTACTGGAGTCACATGGCTGTGGTTTCTGGGTTCCGGTGAAGTCCATGTTATCTCACCGGAAGCCACAGCCATTTCTTGCTTCTCCAGCAGTAGGGGCAGGTGCCTCAGTATGCCTCATGGGTGGGCCGGCCCTGCATCTATACTCCATCCAGAGAAGCAAAAGGTATTATCAAGAGTTCAATGGCATGTTTCAACTAGACACAAGGAGGGTGTGAATCAGAGCCAGCAGGGGGTGCTGTGAGGCTCAGCTGCTGCTCTGAGCAACTTTTGGAGGAAGGAGTACCAACACGCCAAGGAAGAAAATGCCGTTCCTTGCACCCCTGCAGACGTCTGGTGTTCATTTCCATAGTGCAATGATCATTATGCATGGTACAGGAGGACAGGCCTCTTTCTTAAGGGGTTTCTAGTCTAAAATTCAGGACAGGGAAGAGAACAGAGGGAGGAGGAGGGAAATAGAAGCAGGGATAATTCAGGGAAGAACATGCATTCGTTCCACTAATGTGCATTTGTTTTCCACTGGCTGTGGCACTTTCCTTCAAACACAGTGCTTTGCAATGGGAGTCCTCAGTTCACATCCAGAGACTCCAGGATCAATGGAGTGGCAATACCACCAATCAACTTCCAAACCACAGTCCCACACAAGACAGGCCTTGTTTCAGCTGAGAGCTCTGGGGTACCACAAGCAAACCCCTACCAGTGAGACCTTTTAGTTTGTAAGAGGTGCAGCGTGAGAATGGCCAGGGTGGTGGTGGCTTTTTCTGCTCAAGACGACAACAATGCCCAATCCTGCCAACTTCTGGAACCAGCACCACACAACTGGCTTTCAAAGAGCTCAAGGGTGTCCAGCTCCCTGCTGGACTGTTGTGTACAACCACAACCACATACACAGCATCCAAACAAGGGATGTTTTGCCACACCCCAAATTCCCCACCTTGGCACCTGGCGGTTTGCATGAGAGTAACAGCTTGTCATTTATCCCCTGAATTCAATAGTCAGGTGTCCATTCATTGAGGCAATAGCTACTGGTAGCGTCATCTGTACATCAAGTGCCTTAATCCTTTCCCCTCCAACATAATCATTCCACCTTTTGCGACTGCTCCCAATTTTCTCTTTACCGTAGGAAGAGACATGGGGAATCAAAATCCATTAACAAATCAACATTTAATGACTGTTGGTCAGGAGAATCACATAGTGGAAGCAGCACACAACATAAGTAGCTTTTATAGAGCATTTATATGTTACAGTACCTCTGTGGTCCTTTCAACAACCCTGTAAGGAAGGGGGAAATGGTTAATTCCAGTGTTTTTTTCCCTAGGGGTACTAAAGGGAATGCAGTATCAG
This sequence comes from Podarcis bocagei, assembly GCF_964188305.1. NCBI lineage: Eukaryota > Metazoa > Chordata > Lepidosauria > Squamata > Lacertidae > Podarcis > Podarcis bocagei. Next base: position 20,757,817 of record NC_138141.1, read on the forward strand.
CACCTTCCCCCAACCCCCAATGTTAAAAGTGTGGCACTTACTGGAACAACTTCATGGTGAGTACCAGCACTTAAAAAAGAAAGAAAAGAGCACTGGTTATTCCCATATCCCAAGAGTGACACTCAAAAGTGTGGTTTGCTGAGAGCTACCATTTGAGGCTGTGTACACACTAACCCATTTGAAGTGAAAAGTGTAGTTTTTTTCTGAAGCTGGAATTGTTCACGCTCATCCACAACATGCTGCTTTCAGTGTAGATCAATTCCACATATCTGGGACCACCTACATGTTTTCAAATGGACACACTGCAGGGTAATGCAGACTCAATCTGCAACAACCTTTTATTTTTGGAATAAAACCAGTTTTCTCAATTAGTGCTTTTCAGGGGCAAAAAAAATATGCATCAGAGGTTGATTGTGTGTGGACTACGTAGAAAAACCAAGCACTCGGTCTGCATCTATTTGAGAAGTGGTGTGTGAACATAGCCTAAATTCATGGCAGAAGTGAGATCTGAACCAGGGACCCTGATAGGAGTAAAAGGAAAAGACCATGGCCAACTCAATGGGAGAGGACATGCTTTCTATGTAGGTCCCAAGTTTAATCCATGGCATCTCTAGCTATCAAAAAGGCCCCCTGAGCTGCACGAGGGAGCTCCCTATGTGGAATGGCTTGGTGCAGCCGATCTGAATGAGGATCTCTCTCAGTGCTAATCAGCTGTCAGCGAGCCCCACTTGGCAAGGAGCAACTGGGAGGTCACATTAAGTACCCCAACTGTTCCTTTGGAGTCAAGTCCTTAATTGCCGCACACATGGTGCCACATATTCCATCAAATGGGCGGAGGGTGCCTCTGATTTGGGGGAAATGGCCTTGCAGACCAAACATGGGATCTGTTCCAGGTCTAATGAGGCCTGTGGGCTGGAGGTCCCCCCACCACTGAGAAAATGGGATCAGTGAAACACCTTCTCTGCCTTAGACCATGAAAAATTGCTGCCAGACGGAATACAGTGGTACCTCTGGTTGTGAACAGGATCCGTTCCGGAGGCCCGTTCGCAACATGAAAAGAATGAAACCCGCAGGGGCGCATCTGCGCACGCGCGGGTTGTGATTTGCCGCTTCTGCGCATGCACGTGCCATCATTTTGCACGTCTGCACATGCGTGAACAGTGAAACCTGGAAGTAACCCTTTCCGGTACTTCCGGGTCGCCGTGGGACGTAACCTGAAAGAACGTAACATGAAGAGGACGTAACATGAGGTATGTCTGTAAGTACTCAGGATTTTGAATTGGTGTGACTCTTCTCTTGTGCCATGTAAACGGAAACAGATACAAAAGGGCAGAGAAACTACATCTTCCTCGCTATCTAGAAAAATAGAGGACATTTTGACACATCAAGACAGCAACAAATTCCAACAGCACAGAACTGCACAAAAGATTCATTTCCTTCACAAAAGCCTTGCTGTCTTTCTGTTATAGCATATCTTTAACAAATAAGATACATTCTAGATTTCTCATGGCTACACTTAGCAGATAAAGCTCATTAATCCTCCGGTTGATTGGGTTCTTTCACCAGCACTAGATCAAAGGCATCAAGACAAAGGCATCTTCATTTCTCCAGAACGGTCCCCTCTCCCTTGTAAACAACAATGTTCTTGTCTGTTTCATACACTTTGACTTTATAAAGTGTCCCCTTAGGAAGGTGCTTCTGGAGGTTTTCCCAGATGTACACGGCAACATTCTCTGTAGTGCTGCAAGAAAGAACAGTGAGTGAGCCATTCTACCCTTCTAGTTAGATTTCTGTCATCTTCACAGACACTCGGGACATGCCTACACCAGAGGGAGAAGCTACTGTGGATCACTGCACAACAATCTACAAGAATCCTTTGTTGATGTACCCTTGATGTCCACGCCTGTGCTTCTTTGAGTATTTTCACCGATGCATAAGCTTAGAAAGTTTTTTGCACTCATCCAAAACAGATTATCTGGGCGCTTGCATTAGAATATACTGCTGAGGAAGGTTTGAAGTCTAACAAGAGTACAGAGTTGGAAAGGGCCACAAGCATTGCATGCACAGATTTCCTACCCAATGGGACATGCGGAAAAGAATGGCAAGTGAAATTAATCTTCCTACATCGTGCAAAAAAAATGGTCACAAGATCCTTGAGCTGGTGGGGGCCTTGGAAGTCTTCTGGTCCAATCCCTGCTCAGCGAAAGGAATCCATAGAACAAGCCTTCCCTGCAGCCCGCCGCCAACAGATGGATGTCCAGGCTCTGCTTAAAGACTTCTAGCTACATAAAATGTCCCATAAAATTGCCACTGTTGACCTCCTCTTCCTATCAAGAAGCTTCTCCTAATGATTGGCCAAAACCTGCCCTCTCTTGTGCAACGGCCATTAGATCTAGTCCTTCCCTCTTTGCGACAACCCCTTCAGGAATCTGAAGAGGGCTGTGACATCCCTCTGGCCCCCAGTCTTCTCTTATCCAAGCTAAACCTTCTTAGCTCCTTCAATTTTTCCTCGTAGGGCATATTCTCCATATCGCTGATCCTCTATGTTGCCCTCCTCTGAACCATTTCCAGCTTGTCCAGACCCTGCTTAAGGTGCACCACCCACAACTAGACACAATATTCCAGATTATGCCTAATTAGTTCAGCCTAATTATGCCTAATTAGTAGAGCTGTTTCTTCTTGTGACTTGGAAACTACGATTCTGTTAATGCAGCCTGAAACTGCATGAGCCTTTTAGACAGGAGCATCACACTGCTAACACATGTCCAGCTTGAGACCAGCTACAATCCCATGATCCTTTTCACACATGTGACAGGCCCAAGGCCACAGTGAGATTCAGGGCTAAGTGGGGATTAAATAAATTAAATTAAATTAAATTAAAAATTAAATAAATAAAACACTACTGCCAAGCCAGGTATCCCCTCTATACCTATGCAAAATTTCATTTTGGTTGTTTTGGCCCAATTACCATTTGGTCTAGTCCATTTTTAATTGTTACTCTGTTGTTGTCCTCATTCCAGTATCGTGTCATCTGCAAGTAAGATAAGGATCCCACCCAACCCCTATCAATCTAAGCAACTGAAAATAAAAAATTATGGAGTCCCAGGATTAGGACAGAGCTTTGTGGCACCTGAATTGAACCCTCCCTCCTGTTTGATGAAGACCATGGATAAACACTCTCTTGAGTATGGTTCTCCAACTCGCCGCGAACTCAGCTGACCACATTATCACTTACCTAGATATGGGAAATCTGGCGCCCTCCATTATTATTTATTATTATTATTTATTGAATTTATATACTGCCCTATACCTGAGGGTCTCAGAGCAGTTCACAGAATAAAATCAAGCTATAAAACCACAAAATACATAATAAAAATAAAAACAACCCCCCCAAAAAACACATTTTAAAAGGGCATAGGATGTAAATCAGATCAACCAAAGGCCTGGTTAAAAAGGAACATTTTTGCCTGGCATCTAAAGGTGTATAATGAAGGCGCCAGGTGAACTTCCCTGGGGAGAGCATTCCAAAGATGGGGAGCCACTGTAGAGAAGGCCCGTTCTCGTGTTGCCACCCTCCAGACCTCTCAAGGAGGGGGCACAAGAAGAAGGGCCTCAGAAGATGATCTCAGGGTCTAGGTATGTCCAAATGGAAAGAGGCGGTCCTTGATGTATTGCGGTCCTAAGCCATTTAGGTACTGCACCAGGTACTGCTGGATGCGGGTGGTGCTGTGGGTTAAACCACAGAGCCTAGGACTTGCCAATCAGAAGGTCGGCGGTTCAAATACCCGCAACGGGGTGAGCACCCGTTGCTTGGTCCCTGCTCTTGCAGTTCAAAAGCACGTTAAAGTGCAAGTAGATAAATAGGTACCACTCCGGCAGGAAGGTAAACGGTGTTTCCGTGCGCTGCTCTGGTTCGCCAGAAGCGGTTTAGTCATGCTGGCCACATGACCCGGAAGCTGTACGCTGGCTCCCTCTGCCAATAAAGCGAGATGAGCGCCGCAACCCCAGAGTCGGTCATGACTGGACCTAATGGTCAGGGGTCCCTTTACCTTTACCTTACCAGGTACTGCTAAACCACAACTGTCATCATCCCTGACCATGTTGGAGGGTCACAGATTGCCAACCCCTGATCAAGACAGTATTGAACATGCCTGCTAACCAAAATATCATGGAGGACTTTGTCAAATGAAATCAAAATTCAATTATGTCCACAGTATTCCCACAATTCAATGATAAAAAAGCAAAAAAGGACTAGCTGTGTAAGAGGAACTCAACAGCCCCAGTTCATAATGAGATGCAGAAAGCTCCCCTACCTTACGACTTCAGCAAAGTAGGGAACATCTTTATCCAGATTCTTGTGATCAAGAGGCTCCATGATAGCTTCCTTAAGGATAGAGAGGAAAGGAGGTTAAACAGTTATGTCCATGTCTAGTGCGGGATAGCAGTGTTAGACTAAAGACCTGGAAGGCCAGGGTTGAAATCCCCACTCAGCCAGGAAGCTCACTGAATGACGTTGAGCCAGTCACCATCTCTCAGCCTAGCCGGCCTCACAGGGTTGTTCTGAGGATGAAACCTAAGACACCGTAAGCTCCCTGGAAAAATGGAATAATAAAAATAAATGACAAATAAAATGTAAATAAGAATGCTGTTGGTTCTTATTACAGGTCTGCAATGATGCATAACTGTTTCAACGGGCCATTTCTTCTTAGGTTGTAGCAAATGGAAGATGAATAGTTCACTACAAAAGGAGGAATGTGTAATTTTAGTTATGAATACGGATGATTGTCAGAGACGCTGAGGGAAGTTCAAAAGAAATATAATAAGAAGTAATCGGTTGTATTTTGGAAAATTGTATAATTGTTTGGAAAATTAATAAAATTTAATTTAAAAAAAGGAAGATGAATAGTTCACTGCTTGAATTATAGGGTGTATCACTTATTGATCTGAAGGAATTCCCTCCTTGTCCAGATCGTGAAAGACAAGCAACTGGTCTGCTCTCTCTCCCCCGCCCTCTGGCCTTAGTTTAGGAGGACTGGTGCGTCCCTTGCCTCTTTTCCTCTACCTGTCTGAAGGAAAATGCAAAAGCTTTCAGGTTGTGTTCATTGCTCTCCCAGTCATGTTTCTCTCCTGCATCAGCCTCCTGCCCCCACAACCCACTATTCCCTGCAACATACACTGGGCTGGGGGAGTACTGCAGACAACGTTTCCACTATGAAAAAAATATGGCATTATTACCTCCATGTAGTCTTTCAGATCTGTGAGGTTGATCACCATCCCAGTAGTAGGATCAATCTACAAGACAAGCACAAACAGAGCTTGAACCAGATGCCAAAGGAGTGCTGGACCAGATGGACTTTTCTTATGTTCTTAAGCCTGACGAGAAGCAAATAGCTATGTTTTCCATAACATAAACAGCAGAGATATTTGCCTATCGGTGACTACCTCTACGTCTTAGTCCAAAGAAAGGCACACAACTTGGTACCCGAAATTTCATGCTGCTAAACTGCTCCTCTCATGGCCCTTGTTCAAAAATTAGCAGCAACAGAAGGCCTTGCCACTCTGTTGAGAGCCAAGATGTAAGATTTCTGAAGCTCACCGCTTGCCAAGTACACTGGACTTTGGTCTGGTGCAATGGGTGAATGAACAGAGAGCTCTACATTATGAGATTTGCTACAGACCTAGGACTTTGTAGCCACGATCTGCGAGCAACATCACAGCACCCTCAACAGCAGCAATGAATCAGGGAAGCCTCTCTGGAATTTCTGGTGCTGGACAGAAGTTTCCTCTGTTCAAGTTTGTTATCACAAAGCTTGTTGTTGGAATCAAAACTAGGAAAGGGTACAGGGCAGGGAAGAGAAGAGAAGAGAAGGGAAATAGTTTCAAAGGAATGGCTCTTCTTTTGCTTTAGTTCTCCTTCCAACAAGTCACAGGCTAGACCTAATCAAGACAGCAGCATCAGTATTTTACTCTCTAAAACTTGACATTTCTCAGATAAAAGATGTTTTATCTGATTCCCGGTACAGCTGGATCTAAGCCATCAAATCATTTTTTTCCTGGGCATTTTTAAGGTAACAAGATCTCGTAAGAAAAAGACAGTATGACATGGGGAATGTTTGGAGCTTTGTGCCCCCTGTAACTCTTCAGAACCCCTAACAAGGAACTCTCTATACCGATCCAGGCCATTGGCCCACTGAGCCCCACAGTCTACTCTGGTAGACAGAGTTCTAGGCAGGGGGCTTTCCCACAACTACCTACCTAAAACCTTTCAGCTGGAGATGTGGGAGTGTTGAACCTGGGAATTTCTGTGTGCAAAGCAAGGGAAGGACGGTAGCTCAGTGATAAAGCATCTGCTTTGCATGCAGAAGGTCCCAGGTTCAATTCTGGGCATCTCTAGGTAGGGATGGGACAAACTCCATGTCTGAAACCTTGCAGAGCTGCTGACAGTCAGTGTAGACAATACTGAGCTAGATGGGAAAATGGTTTGACTCAACTGAAGACAGGTTTCTATATTCTGCTACTGAGCTTTGGCAATAATCTGGACCACGTTGCCTTCGCCTCTCCATGACAATAACCATCACAGCACCAGTTTCACATATCTGAGTAAGAAAAAACAACTGCAGGCATTGCAAGGTAAAGTATACATGAATGCAGCCTTCTGGGTGCTGAGATAATCCTCAAACTTCACCTGGGCATGATGCCCAGTCCCCATGGTGAGTTCTGAGGTCAGAGGGTGATGCACCACGCCTTGGAAGCAAAGAAGAAAAGCCTGGATGTGCAAGACAAAGAGTTTTGTGCCTTGGAAATTTTGGAAATCCAAAATTATGACTGAGTCTGTCAGAGGGAATATATTTCTGAACACTAATTGCTGAGGATTGTAAGTAGGAAGCACTGAGGGCCTTCTTGCAGGCTCCCCATAACGGGCATCTTGGTGGCCTCTGTGAGAACATGATACTTTGGCCTGATCCTTCAGGGATCTGTGTATGTTCTTATGAGTCACTCCCACAATATGAAGGAAATCCCTTTTTCTGCCCTCACGACTAGCACTCACTGAGAATAGCTTCCTCTTTCTAGGCTGAAATCCAAAAGGCACAATATGGGCTGTGACTCACCAAAATGTTGCAAAATAAAGACTGGATAAAACCCAGGTTGGTTGTTATCTAGAATCTAAAAAATGGCACATTGGTGCCAAACAATCTGAAATGTACTTCAAAAGCCTTGAAAAGTTTACACTTACCTCTCCGTGTACAGTTACTTCCACTGGGGTGGGGAAGCAAAAAGAGAAGAAAAATATCAAGTCACAGTGAGTTTCAAATCAATTATGATGACGTACATAGAGATACTCATCAAGTTCAGCCAAAAGTTTTCAAAAAAGAACCCTTTTCCCCTAAATCTCCCCTTGCAAAGTACAGGTAAATGCTCTGATTTTCTGCCACAAAGAGGCACTATTATATGGAAAAGCCATTTCAGACACTTCTCCTCTGTTGCATTTAACTAGCAATACAGGAGCATAACGATCAGTTCTGCATTTACCTAACTGTGTCTTTGCAAGCACCCGGTTTCCACAACTTTTCTGAGTACTCAAAACAAATGCTTGCAACAGCAAAACAAAACAAAACAAAACAAAACCCCACACAAAAACTCAGAATAACGAGGACTGCTCCTGCCTGGTAAAAAACTGATGTTCAGGGGGAAAGCCCACCCCATCCAGGAGTGGGGAGGGTGTTCATTATGGCAAAAGGATGTCCTGTGGTGGGTGGACTACTGCTCCCCAGAAGCAGCCCTCCAAATACTCCTCCCCACTGCTAGCACCCGGGGATCAACCTGTTGATAGCGGTCAACCGGTGGGACATCCCGGATCTAGATCATTATCATCTGTACTGACTGGCAGTGGCTCTCCACAGTTTCCACTTGGGAGATGCGTGGAATTGAATTTGGAAACTTCTGTGTGCAAAGCACTTGCTCAGCTACTGAGCTGTGAATTCTCACTGAGTTTGTCAAGCATAAGAAGTTCCTGCAAAGGATTTATCACCCACACAGGAATATCTCCTGCATTATATACCCAATGGAATACAGCAAGTTTATCAGGCATAAGTACAGTGGTGCCTTGCAAGACGAAATTAATCCGTTCCGCGAGTCTCTTCGTCTTGCGGTTTTTTCGTCTTGCGAAGCATGGCTATTAGCGGCTTAGCGGCTATTAACGGCTTAGCGGCTATTAACGGCTTAGCGGCTATTAACGGCTTAGCGGCTTTAAGAAAAAGGAAACAAACTCGCAAGACGTTTCGCCTTGCGAAGCAAGCCCATAGGGAAATTTGTCTTGCGGAACGACTCAAAAAACGGAAAACTCTTTCGTCTTGTGCGTTTTTCGTCTTGCGAGGCATTCGTCTTGCGAGGTACCACTGTACCAACAAGTCGTAGCTTAGTAGAACTTAAGTTAGTGAGCCCAGGATCAAATCTCATCCTAATGCCATGAGTTTTAAAACTACACACAGGTATGGCTGTACATGAGTGCTCAGGTTAGCTGGTCTTCACCTTTGTAGTTGTGCCCATGTCCATTGGGGTTATTGCATTTCCCAAAAAGTTTCTTGTTTTCTTCATCACTCAGCAAGTTACTGTGGAGAAGTGCATTAAAGAGCTTGTTACTAATCCAGTTTCACCAATTTAAGCATGTGAAAACGTGTGTGCATGCATACACATGTGCTTTCACACTAACCTGGTGGGGCAACTTTTGATTTTGCTACAGTTTTAACATGAGTTTTACACACATTTCTGGATGGGGTCTTATTCTAAACATGCCCATCTCCAGAGAATAAACAAGAGGTTTTTGTCCCTTATCTTTTCTGACTAAGAAGTGTCACAAGAGGGCTGAACTTTCGTAACCAGTAGTTCCTTTCCAAAGTTGTAAATTGCATAAATTTTAAAACACGGGAGTCATTCAAGACTGATTCAAGGACAACCCACAATCAAACACAGTTAAGAAGCAAAAAAATTACGTCAATAGATTTTTTTTTTAAGGACTGAAAGAGCTGTTTGAATAGCTGCAGAAATAATTTGGGGCACATTTTCACATGTAAGGATTACAGCCCAACCCTAAAGATATTTACTCAGAAGTAAGCCCCACCGAGTAGTACACTGAGTATTTCTTAGTAGATGTGTAAGGATGGGGAAAGCTGAAGAGTCACAGCCCCTCTTCAGGTTTAGGGACAGAAGGAAAAAGGGAAGGGTGTATCATTCCCACCATGCCCCCCCCCAAATAACTATGAAGCCCCACAGCTGGGTGCATCACCCTAGTTTATGTCCACTGCATATGTGGAAATACAAATCTCCACTTCTCCTCTTTTACATGGCTACTGTGAAACACAAATGTGTGTCGTCGTCATCATCATGCTTTGGAAAGAGGGATGAATTAGTACCAGGTATGCTTTCAAACTGCTAGGTTGGCAGGAGCAGGGACCGAGCAACGGGAGCTCACCCTGTCGTGCTTCGAATCAATGGGGTGAGCTCCCATTGCTCGGTCCCTGCTCCTGCCAACCTAGCAGTTCAAAAGCACGTCAAAGTGCAAATAGATCAATAGGTACCACTCCAGCGGGAAGGTAAACGGCGTTTCCGTGCGCTGCTCTGGTTCGCCAGAAGCGGCTTAGTCATGCTGGCCACATGACCCGGAAGCTGTACGCAGGCTCCCTCGGCCAATAAAGCAAGATGAGCACCGCAACCCCAGAGTCGGTTACGACTGGACCGAATGGTCAGGGGTCCCTTTACTTTTACCTATGCAATTTAGATAATGGTTGCTCAGTGGCGAGCGGGGAGGATGCATAACACACTTTGGTACTGCAAACAGGTGCTGGGGTTCAGCCCTGGTCTAAGTGAAACCTGTGCCATGAACCCAGTCCTGACCCATCAAAGCAGCACATTTACCTTGCTCTGCAGCAAACGGAGTTTGGAAGCCCCACATCCTTTCTGTCCCCCTTAACTTCACAAAGCCTGATTAGAGCTGGATTTAGGTATGACCAACCATTTTGAGGTGGAGCCCTGGAGCCAAAAAAAATTCACATACACACACACACACACACACAGAACGGCTCCACATAGATTGGATATGTATAGGGGGTGCCTCCCTACTGCTTCTTCGGGCAGCACTCTGCACATGCTCCGAGCCACCATCTCCCTTAACCTTAACATCACATCGGGAATCTCAGCCACGATCTTGCTGCAAAGAAAGCCGAGTCTTGATGCAAAGTGAGGAAGCGCACGCCCCCTCCTCATATACATATATACGCAAGCCCCTCCCACTGCCCATGCGCGCGTCCTCCGCTCGCCCGCTACCCCCTCGTTCCCAGCAAGCAGCCGAAAAGGGGCGCTTCTTAGCTCCCCCCCCCGCTCCCCGGCACCTGTGCAGCCGGTGGCAGGCGCTGAAGGAGACGCAGCGGGAAACCCGGGCCAGGCGGCTAGGCCCGGGGAAGCGCGAAGGCGGCGCCATGGCAACGCCGGGCAGGTGGGCGGGGGTCTTCGCTTTCCGCCGCCGGGGGCCCGCACTTCTGGTTTTCCCGAGGGGGCGCTACTGAGTCTGCGCAGCGGGCAGAAGGCGCAAGCTCAGTAGCGGCAATTGAAGCCTCTTCCTTATCCGTCTCCCCCCCCCCCCCATCCTCTGCTCACTGTTGGAGAAAGTTTGCAAAGGAAAGGAGATACGTTGTGTCAGTCTGTTAAGAGGATGACGCAGGTGGAGGGGGGGACGACTTTGCTTCATTCGGAAAGGTTTTGGAATATGCGTGAAGGGCTGCAGAGCTGGCAAAAGGCAGGGCAAGCACAGTCTCCCCAGTGCCCTTTAAATGCTGAAAGCATGCACATTATAATTACAGTCATTCTTAGACTTGTTAAATCGGTGCACATTCAATGGGTCTACTCTGAATAGATGTCAGTTGGTTTGAAATGATACTGGCATTGAAATACTACTACTACTACTACCTAGTATGAATGAATGCAGCATTTTCTTGGCCTTGTCTCTGGCCCTGTTGCTGTTGTGGTTTTTTTGCATTCCAGACAAATGCAATAGCCACAAGCCAATATGCAGCTGAACATACCCACAGGCATGAATCCAGTCTTGTGTTGGATCGCAGCCACTATTTTGTCCTACTGCGACAATAAATAAAGGCACAGGGAGCAGATGCTGGCAATGAACAATTTTTGGCAATAGTCAAGGAAACAAACATTTTTGACTGTCAAGTCTGTCCACTATTGCTGCTCCCAGCACTGAAGAAATTGTGGTACTGGGACTAGTTGGAAAAGATGTTAAAAAGAAAGATAAAAACCTATTCCTGTATGCCACGGCAGCAGCAAGAACTGTTAGCCCAGAATTGGAAAACAGAAGTAATACCAACTATTACTGAATGGCAGGTCAAAATGATTAATTATGCGGAACTGGCTAGAATATCAGGGAGAATAAAAGATCAGGATGAACAAAAGTTTTATGAAAATTGGAGTAAATACTTGGATTATATAAGAGACAACTGTAAATCTTTAAAGACACTGGCAGGATTTGATTAACTTCAACAGCTTATGATCAAATAGATAAATGTATAAAATACGTGACATAAAGAAAATATATGGTACTTACCGAAGGGGAGGAAGGAAGTCCATAGCTCAACAGAGCTAATGTTATGTATAAGATGTTTTAATACAATGAATGTATTGGAATGTATGTCTGATGAAAACTAATAAAAATTTAAGTTGGAAAAAAAGAAGAAGAAGAAGAAAGAAATTGTGACACATGGCTACAATCCTGTTCATGTTTACTCATAAGTAAGTTCCAGTAAGTTCAACGGAACAGTTCAGAGGCCGTATGTGTCTGAAAAACAGTTGCTGGAAACTGCAGAAGCTGAGAGTGCAGTTGCACCCGGGTCCTGCTTCCCACACGCATGTGGCTGGCCACTGAGTACAGGATTGGGAACAGCTGTGACGTCACATGAGACCCTTTTAACTATAGATGCTACATAATAACCCAGAAACCTCAGCATGCCAATCATGCGCTCCACGTTCCTTCTGGGTCAATTGATTGGTTCTTCTATCCATCCCATGATCTCAGCTTCCAAGATGTAGTGTATAAAGTTCTTCTGTGACTTGATCATGTGATGGGCGGCTGGTCTTTATCTAGGATGTGGCTCCTCTGCTGCTGTCATTAGCAGAACCTCTCACTCTTCCTGCTCTCCGACGAAAGATCAGCTCAACTCCAGCAATGCAGAATTCAGGGTCTCCGAGAACAATCCTAACAACCTCTCCTCCGAGGACAGTGACCTTCTCCAGGATAACTACATTTAGTGCTTCCCATAGGCTGGCCTGGTAACTTGCTTCCAACCTTTGGTGGTTTCTGGCAGGGGATACATCTGGGATGCACAGCTGTTGGCTGGAGGATTGGTACCCAGTGGCTGAAAAAATGGGAGTTTGGGGGATTTAAAAAACTTTTCCAGCCGTGCACAGAAGTTTTGAAAACTGCAGGTTGATGCTTTTAATATCTAATGCATCTAGGAAATAGAAATACTCTTCCCACATTCGCTGCTTTGGCACAGTCATACGTAAAGTGCTTTGTTGGAAATCTTGGTATTCTTGTTGCTGTGCTGCACTGTTAATGGACGTGCACTTTGCAGCATAGCATAAGCCAAAGAGAGAGGGGAGGCTCTCTGCCCCAAGGAATTTACCATCTAGACTGAAAAAGTGTGGGAGTCAAGCAACAGGGTAAGAGAAGCAAACTGGAAGAGGGGAGGAATGAAAGAGGCAGGGGTGGGGGTGAGAGACAGTAAACTGCTGGTTTGGGGCATTGCTCAGAAACATTTCCTTTTCTTAAATGTACTTTGCACTATCCTCTTTCATCCAACTTGTGAAATTAAATCTTTGTAACATAATAATTCATGCACAAAGTTTCACCCAATGCTCACACAATTGCTGGAGCATGGAGATGAATGTAGCCCCTTCTGTGCAGAATGTGTGTACAGTAATGAGTCTGAGTCCATCTGTGCAGCCTTGGTTGGATGTTAGGAAAGCTACCCATAAGCCACCTGTGCCTGTCCAGTGCTCACTTGGGAAAGCAAGCATATGCAAAGCAAGTTGATGGTGTATTAAAAAGCCGGGGGGTGGGGGAGAGCTGGCTGGGAATGTTTGAAAGCAAAGAGAGGTGTGAGCTTTGTTAGTGGCTGGGATTGGGTTTGCACTATCTTAACACTGGGGCACTAATGCTCAGCATCTTGAATTCACTGAAGAAATGGGAAGCTTTGGGGAATAGGACCAGAGAGGAGGGAATCTTTCAGCTAGAAATGTAAATTTCCAGAGGTACGAAGAACCAGTCGCTTCCAAATTATGTGCCACTGAAAGGTCATTCTGGTGAATACCAGGCTCCTTAAAGGCTTGTTATGAGAGAGAAGCACACCTGTCCTGTTGGGTGCTAGTGCCAAGTGAGGGAATGCTGCTTTTGTTTGAGTGGGACCCATCCGGAACAACAGAATTCTATTTTTTATCTGATGCAAAAAATAAACCAGAAATAAAGGACGGACTAGCAGCTTGGATCGCACAGTGTCAGCTGGCTCCCAGGCTTGCTGCTTGCTCACCAATGACACATTATTTTTCTTTCTAGCAAGATGCTGAGCGACGCAGAGAATATGAAGCTGTTTGGGCCGTGCAGTCAGATGCATGGACACAATTATAAAGGTGAGGGGGCCTGAACAACTTTGTGGGTGATCCTGCTTATTTTTAACACCACCATGGGGTGGAGGACAGAGCAGCTGTTGAAAATTTATTTGGGGGTTTCCACCTGAATTTTCTCTTGACAATTCGAGCCTCCTGGTAGTCCTGCAATTCTCTCCATCTGTTGCACAGATACATAGTGGAACAGCAGAGGCTGGATATACTTGTCTGTTACATGGCTTGAATACACAGTCAATCCCCATAAGGTTCCTCATGTTGACAAATGGCCAGGGATAGAATCACAGAGCCTAGGATTTGAATAAGAGTAGAGGCAGGGATGCGGGTGGTGCTGTGGTCTAAACCACTGAGCCTAGGACTTGCCGATCAAAAGGTCAGCGGTTCAAATCCCCGCGACAGGGTGAGTTCCTGTTGCTCGGTCCCTGTTCCTGCCAACCTAGCAGTTCGAAAGCACGTCAAAGTGCAAGTAGATAAACAGGTACCGCTCTGGCGGGAAGGTAAACAGCGTTTCCGTGCGCTGCTCTGGTTCACCAGAAGCGGTTTAGTCATGCTGGCCACATGACCCGGAAGCTGTACGCCGGCTCCCTCGGCCAATAAAGTGAGATGAGCGCCGCAACCCCAGAGTGGACCACGATTGGACCTAATGGTCAGGGGTCCCTTTACCTTTACCTTTATTAGAGGACCTCCAAATCAAATGGTGGGAGCCTAAACACAGCTGAGAGGTGGTGGAGCAAGAGGTTGAGTGCTTTGGAATGACTCTTGGAAGGTGAATCAGGGGTGAACAATGGGGCCAGGTAGACTAAAATGGAAATAGCACCAGGTGCCAGTGCATTAAGATGTGTTTGCAAAGCTGGGTTGGAATAAGTCAGGATCAAGGTAACCAGGAGGAACTTCATAAGATGGAGAATTTTCAGAGTTAATTAATAGCCTGGAAGCAAAACGGACGTCTGTTGTTTCAACCACCATTGCATCCATTCACCATTCAAGGGATGTATGTGTTAGCTGCTGTATCAACTTAATTTTCTTTGTTCAGCTTTGTGCAAGTTCACATTTTGACAGGTTTGCCTTGAGATTCCAACACTGTCCCCATTCCAGAACAAGCAATAAAGGAGGATCTGCAGACATTGCTGGTCTTGGAGAGTTAATTGTTTTCTTCTTCTCTTCTAGTTGTGGTAACTGTCCATGGAAAAGTAAGTAAAACCATGGGTGGCATAGGGAAGAAACCATAAGTAGCTAGGTGTGACTGGCAGACTCAATAGGTGTTTTGGCTCATTTGTTCTTCCATGAACATCATTCATTCCACTACAACCTGCTCATCACTGAATTATCATGAAAAATGGAGAATGCCAAAATTATATTTGACCAACAGGCTGGTATTATTCTACAGTACATGTGATGAGAGCTTAACTTACCATCTTCCAGAAAGTCTTCATTATGTGGTTTGAAGGAAAGCACATAAGCTTATAGGGACGTGAGTGGCGCTGTGGTCTAAACCATAGAGCCTAGGGCTTGCTGATCAGAAGGTCGGCGGTTCTTATCCCTGTGATGGGGTGAGCTCCCATTGCTTGGTCCCTGCTCCTGCCAACCTAGCAGTTCAAAAGCACATCAAAGTGCAAGTAGATAAATAGGTACCGCTCTGGCAGGAAGGTAAACGTGCGCTGCTCTGGTTTCACCAGAAGCTGCTTAGTCACGCTGGCCACATGACCCGGAAGCTGTACGCCAGCTCCCTTGGCCAGTAAAGCGAGATGAGCACCACAACCCCAGAATCGTCTGCAACTGGACCTAACAGTCAGGGGTCCCTTTACGTTTACATATGCTTATGCACACAGAGACAATATTCATATTTACGTTTGCATGAAGACAATGTAATGCACATTTAAAAAGACAACCCTAGAAATAATTATTGCCATGAAATAGAATTACTAAGAGTATTAAAGGCTTGTGATTCAGGAGCCCATGAATGTGCATAATCCTAACATTAAATTGACAGAACATTGGAGGGGAAAGGCATTAGGGTTCTGCTGTTGGTTAGTTGGCTTGTGTTAAGGGTTGTATTTATGATATTGTGAGCTGCTAAGTTGCCTAGAGCATCCGTCTAGTTGGTGGGTTGCAGCCTCACCTAATGCGGATTGCAGCAGCAACACCTACAACCATACAAATATATGGTGTAAAAACATGTGGGCTTCCAAATGCACGTTTGGGCTAATGATGGATCCCTGGTCTGAAAATGCTAACGTCTACTGAACTAGTCTGCTGGCGTGCTCTGGTCCATGGGGTCACAAAGAGTCGGACACAACTAAATGACTAAACTACTACTACTACAACAACAACAACAACAGAGCTAGAGGCTTTTTTCGCATAGACACCATGTATATCTAAATTTATTATTTTGATTAACCACCAAGAAGTTCTCCTACGTGATCAAGACTGAATAGGCAGCTCCCAATTCATTTTGGAGCTTGCAAGGTCGATTGTACCCAATGGACCTTTTTGCCACCCCACTATTAGCTATTATATTGCTAACCTGTAACCGTAAAAGCCAAGTCTCTAACTCTGAGTGGTGTTGCCACATTAGCCCATTGCTGCAGCTTTGGTGACACCTCAAAGGCAAGCAGCTTTATTGTGGCATAAGCTTCCACCTGCAAAGCCCACATCGTCAGATCATAGAGATTGCGGACCGTGCTTTAAAAAAATGTTGCAGGTTGCACACCCATGTCATGAGGCAGCCATTATAAACTAGACACAAAGTTCTGGGTCGTTGGGAGTGCCATGCAGAAGGCTCTGAGACTAATTGCAATAGACTTCATGCCCACACCCTCTAGCGGGGAGTGGGTCGCCACTAACCTCTGGGTCATGCCTGTGTATATTTGACTTTAGTGTGCTGGCCAGCTCCCATACTTTCCTTTCCTAGATGGCTGTAGAAATTCTCCAGCGGCCACCAGGAATTCAAAGAGTAAATTGTATTCCCACAAAATCACCTGTCCATAGATTGCTGAGATGCCCACTGATCTTCTTTCTAGATTGATCCCACTTCTGGGATGGTGATAAATCTGGAGGATTTGAAAGCATTCATGAAGGTAAAGATGCTGGATTGTGCCTGGGAGATTCTCGGCTGAAACTGTAAACACAAAGGGGAGGGCAATGGTTCTCTAGCCCAAATCTGCTCAGCACTTCCCAGCTTTCCAACTCTCATAAGGTTGATGACTGCTGTTTATTAGAAAAAGACCTCGCGTAACCCAGCTTTCATTCTGAGAGCGCAAGCGGTCAATCACAAAGTCTGTTCAAGGACTTGCAAACCAGCAGCTGGCATGTCTGTTTGAAATGCAAACTAAAACCTTTCGCAATTTCAGTCAGCCTAGTGAGCCATCTATTTTTATTTTGCCTTGCGGGGAAGAAAAGAGGGAAGGACATTGCAGAAATGAGTATATACTGTACTAAGAATGTCGGAAGAAAACTATTCAATCAGATGAAAGGTTCCATCTGTTTTAGCAATTCTTGTTTCCCAGAGTGGCTCAACCAAATGTCCCAATGGGAAACCTGTAAGTAAGACATGAGGATAATAGCCTTTTTTAGCTCATGTTCCCAAGCATGTTGCCTCTGAACCTGAAGGTAGCCATAATAACTAGTAGCTTTAAAAGCATCCCAATCTAGGGACCATCATCGTATCTTGTTGTAATGAATTTCATGTTACCTCAGGGAAACGTTTGGCCTACCAGACATGGCTGTACTACAATTCCCATCAGCCCCAGGGCTGATAGGAGTTGCAGTTCAGCCACACCTGGAGAGCCAAAGGTTCCCCACCCCCGAGTTAACTCATATGTGCATAAGGGAAATAACAATTATTTTAACAATCCTGCTATGCCACAAAGTAAAACTGATTAATCAAAATATTGCTGTTGGTTTGCTTGCTTTTCAAAGTACCAAGGAATAGGTTCAGCAAAAAAACTCTTCTGTGATACAGGGCCTTACATATATTTCGCGGACATACCACACAAATTCAGAATTTGGTGCTGAACGCAAAATTCAGCATTCTAAGACCCAGTTTTTAAAAAATAAATAAATGCTGGTTCCTATCCTTTATGGCCCTATTAGGCTTGAATATATTTGGTGAACTCTCCAAAGTTAAAGCAGAGGGGGAGGGGGAGATTGGGGGTAACATTTTCTTCCACTGATGATAAGAATTTGATACATAGCTTTTTGCCCTGTAGCAAAAATAAAAGCAGAATTCCTCGCACACTGCCCAAAGCCAGCATGGTATAGTGGTTAAGAGTGGAGGACTCGTAATCTGGTGAAGCGGGTTTGCTTCCCCGCTCCTCCACATGCAGCTGCTGAGTGACCTTGGGCCAGTCACACTTCTTTGAAGTCTCTCAGCCTCACTCACCTCACAGAGTATTTGTTGTGGGGGAAGAAGGGAAAGGAGATTGAGACTCCTTAAGGAGAGTGAAAGGTGGGATATCAAGTCCAAACTCTTCTTCTTCTTCAAAGCAAGTACAGTGGTGCCTCGCAAGACGAAAAGAATCCGTTCCGCAAGTCTCTTCGTCTTGCGGTTTTTTCGTCTTGCGAAGCAAGCCCATTAGCAGATTAGCGCTATTAGCGGCTTAGCGGGCTTAGCGGAGCAGCTGATAAGCGGCTTAGCGGATCAGCTGTTAAGCGGCTTAGCGGATCAGCTGATAAGCGGCTTATCGGATCAGCTGATAAGCGGCTTAGCGGATCAGCTGATAATCGGCTTAGCGGATCAGCTGATAAGCGGCTTAGCGGATCAGCTGTTAAGCGGCTTAGCGGATCAGCTGATAAGCGGCTTAGCGGATCAGCTGTTAAGCGGCTTAGCGGCTTAGGATCAGCTGATAAGCAGCTTAGCGGCTTGGGAAAAGGGGGGGGAACCCCGCAGGAACTCGCAAGACATTTTCGTCTTGCGAAGCAAGCCCATAGGAAATTCGTTTTGCAAAGCACCTCCAAAACGGAAAACGCTTTCGTCTAGCGGGTTTTCCGTCTTGCGAGGCATTCGTCTTGCGGGGCACCACTGTACTCATATTCATATCGGCTTATATGAATATCCCTATAGGCACATTCATATAGTATGTTCAAATTGAAGAATTAAATTATACTTGGTGTAAGATTTTGGCTTGTCTTGGTGCAGAATTCTTCAATAGAGCTCTGTGGAAACTAAATGAATTTATAATAGTTAACTGCTCTTTGCTACTCACTTCGCGTCCTTTGCCTTGTCCCGCTTAGTATCCTTTTCTGCCCTTCCCCAGGAAGCCATCACAAAGCCCCTTGACAAAAAGGATCTTGACCGAGATGTCTCCTACTTTACCAACATTGTAAGGTAAGAAACCAGGATGATGCTCGCGATAATGATAGTGATATACCTTACCCACTGTCAGTGGTGGACCACGGGGTCTCAAATTTCAGCAGCGCCCTGTGCAACACCAAAATTCGGTGCCCTCCCCCAACCTTTGCCTTCCATTCTACAACATAGTTGCAGTGCCCCCCAAGGCTCTGCACCCAGTGTGATCCTTGTGAGGTTCCTGGGAGGGTTATAACAATTTAAAATTCGCTATTAAAAAGAGTTAAAACGAATCACAGAATAGTTCAATTGTGTTCAAATTTTGTCCAGCTCTCACATCTTTTATTAAAGCCTCAGCAAACCACTCACCACTTTCTCTTGTGTTCCTCTAAGTCGCATGCAAGAAAGATGCAGACAAGCCTAACGCCCTGATTCTGTCTCTGTCAAATCTCCAGCACAACCGAGAATCTCGCTGTATTCATCTGGGAGAACCTCCAAAAGCACTTGCCTGCAACGGCTCTTCATAAAATAAAACTCTACAATACAGATGAGAGCAGCGTTGTCTATAGGGGAGAAATGCCAGCTCCATCGACTGTCGTGAATGCCTGCAGAATGCCCACCACAGATGACCAAAGGAAGCTTTGTAGCAGTCCTAAAAATATGTAACTGCTGGTCACGATTGCAACCTTCCTGCCATGTGCTCCATTTGTGGGCTTGGGGAAAATCCACTGATCCATCACAGGTTACAAAGTCTGAACCCACAGGCGTGTCCAGCACTTGTCTGTATTCATGCGCACACTACCAAGGGGTTTAGAATCTTTGGCTAGAGTTATGATGTGCATCCATTATGAGTGCATTTTTCTCTAACCCAATGCCCACAAGAGGTTTGTATACAAAAGTAATAAAGAAAGCTTGGTTTAACACATGGAATGAAAGTGACAGAATATATAAATGCTGCTTCAGACAGCAAAATTTTAATTTAAGCAGCCAGCAAATCCTACAGTGCATAGACACCTTGATTTAAAGAGTGAAAGAATCCCTAACTATTCTCAAAAGCCTACAGAAAGTGAGTGGGAAGTGACAATTTTGCCAATGAACCCCACGCTAATAGCAAGTCAAGGAATGAAGAGGGAAGGGTATACCTGTCCTTAAGGGCAAAACATATGTTGGTTCCTTAAGAGTGTGACTAGGTTCGTTATTGGACCTTGGAGCACTGACAAACCATTGAGAATATAAGGTTATTGTAGTAATTTTAGCCAATGCAATCTAATGAAAACGGGAAGTGGGCTTTGAGAGGAGTGATTTCTATAACTCCAATAGTTTGATTGTCATGTTGTTTCTTCCCAAAATTTCCCATTTTGTTTATTCTGCTTAATTAAAAGTTGAAAAAGTATAATCCTAGTGAGCAATGACTAAACTGGTTATCCTTCTTTGCTTCCTTGTTATCATGGCAGTTTGCCTGCATTCTTTAACGGGAGATGTTGATTAGATTTTACTGGTAACTAGATTACATGTACTGATCTTTATTCAAGGTATTAGGAGCTCAGGAGTCTTCCAGGGCATGTTTGAGGTAAGATTGGTACCAAGGTCAAGAAAGTTCAGAATGGGGATCTCCTTATGCCAACCTTTTTATTTGTGCCATGATCTTCAGTAATAAACCATAGAAAAAGTTCAGAATGACACACACCTGTACACACACACTGCAGACACACAATACACACTGCACACACACACTGCAGACTCTGTTTTTGAGCCTTCTTGATTTTAATTTGTTTTAGTCTAGTTTTTTGCCATTTTAAACTTCTGTCAGGGCTCTTTTACCTTTACATTTTTTATGTTTTAAATTATGGTTGCAAGTCTTTAGTGACAATTTTATTGTTTTATCTTTTTGTTGACCGCTTTGAGATTTATCTACATCAAGCGGTATATAAATTTTATTAAATAAACCAATAAATAGACAGACAAATGGTGTGACTCACTATAAGGCAGTTTCCTAGGTTCCAGGTGCTCTTCCCAGATGTTTTGGACTACAGCTCAATTCTGGGTGGGGTGGGGCTGATGGTTGTTGTACTCCAAAACATTTTTAGGGTACCAATATGGTGAAGGTTGACCTAATGAATGAAAGCAACATCTCCAGACATGGAGGCGGTCTTATGGTTCTTAGTATGCTGTCCCTGGGAAGAAGAAGACCTCATTTTCACCTGTCAGCTTCTGCGGGTGCAACGTTGTGTTACCAAAAAACAAAACATGAATCCCTAACAGAATCAGGGCATCCCTTTCTCTGTCTCTCTCCTCTGTCTGTTTCTCTCTCTCCACCCCTTTGTTTTCAGCAGCCAACTTCTCCAAAAGAGTACAAAGCACATTAAAACATTGCTGTTATCATTGAAAAGATTTGAAGATATACAGAATATGTCCAAAGCGCTTTAATTGCATTTAGATAAGTAAATCTCAATATAGATAATACAAAAATAAAGGCTAAACAATTAGACTTGTCCGAAAAGTTAGATTTGAAGTTGATATTGCTTGAGTGCCTCCTTTAAAAAAACCCGATTTATGGTCAATGTTTTTCTTTCATTGGTGACAGCTCTCACACTCATTAACCTATTTCCTTTTGAACATCTCTGTGGATCAGAATAGTCCCAATAACTCCTCTAGAAGGCCTGTTTATTGAGCTGATTTGCTTGCGCAAAGCTTACTTAAGAAGTTAGTCTATGGTGTGGCCTTTGCAGAGTATTCTTTCAAATCTGTGGCAAGGTTACACAGCAATGAGCATTCATCCTGATTTGCTGGTGGGATCTTCCCGTTAATAATTTGTTAATCCCACAATTTGCCAATGCATTTGCCTGTAGCTTTCCAAACTTTAAAAGGTCAGTTTTTTAGTGGGTTTTTTCAGTACCAAGGAAAGGGCTGTAGATCAATGGTGGGACACCATTGCACGCAGAAGTTCAATGCCAGGTTCAATCACCAGCATCTCTTGGTGGAGCTGAAGCTCTGGAGGGCCACTGTTGGGTCAGTGCAGATAATACTGAGCTACATAGCAATGGTTTGACTTGGTATAAAACAGATTCCTGTGTTTAATCCGCCTTAATTCTGCAAACCTAAATTCACAGATGCACTTCAATCCCTCCCTCAAATAGTGACAGCCTGTTGGCACCCCTAGATAGGTTAAGATTAAGTATATTGTCAAAGGTTTTAAGCTCAGAGCATTGTAGAGCAGACTCGTTCTCCTCCGCATCCTATGTGACCACTGGCTAATCTCTATTGACCTGGAACAAAGATGCCATGAAAACCATAGGGGAACTGGACAGGGACTTCTGCCCGGCCCAGTTCAGTAAAATTCTCAGCATCCAGAATGAGCAGGAAGGTACCTCGATTCTGAAACAAGAATGATGGTCAAAGTCGAACAACAATACTGAAATGCAGGATTATCTCCCTCCCACCAATGCACCCTCTCACAATGCTCTTTTCAATAAAATTAGAAAGGTGAAACACAGAGGAACAGAGAAGCTGTACAGGGTGCTTCCACATGGCAGTTTACTGTGGACCCAGCAATGTCCATGCATGCAAGTTTTGCGCAGCACCCTCCCAATGCCATCCTCATCAAAATTCCATTTGATATCCTCACTTGCCCCAAATTTGAACCAGACCTTGCCCGGGTTATTTCACTTATCGGATATTCCACAGAAATGGTAAATCCAGATTAAATGGGAGAAAACTATATGGGATTGGCATTTTGATGAGGAGGACGTCACATGGAAGCTACGCAAAGGTTGCATGCCGGAACAGCACCAAATCCACACACTGAACTGTTGTGGTGAAGCACCCACATTGCGTTTCGAAGCAGAACACAGGATCCTTCTGTACACACCAGTGTTCACTAGAGATCATTGTTACTGTTGTTGTTATTTATTATATATTGTATTTTACTGGTCCTAAAATTAATGTTCAGACAGTGGCCATTTATATAGGCAACGAAGACCAAATTACCTGCTTGGCTGTGAGCACAACGGACAGAATAATCCCACGATCTTCTGCAGCAGAGTTAGGTTCTGGCACAAACACTGGCTCAGAAGGATACATTCCATCCTGTCGCCAAATCTTGCAGGCAAAAACAAGGGGACAAAACAGGCTCCTTATTGTGGGTTTTAAGAGCCGGCTCTGGCCCACCCTGAAATTAACTGTGTTTCATCCTTTTACCTTCATCTCCTTGGTCTTTATGTCAGTCTTAATCAGTGAGTCACCAACCATATGCCCAAAGCCACAACCATAGAAGTAACGATATTTCTTTGTATTGTAATTAGAATAGTTAATCTGGGGGAATTCAAGACCCCCTGCTTCCTTGAGGTTCTCATTATGTAGGCTTTCATATGTGCACCAGATCTGGAAAAGGAATCAGCACATTATAAGTACATTGGCAGTTGCCTTATACTAGGTAAGCCTGTTTCTCCATCTAGCCCAGTATTGCAGTAGTTCTTCAGGGCACCAGGCATGACCTTCTACCTGATCCTTTGGAAATGTCAGTTCCTGTAGTCACATGCTTGCTAAATTGGAGCCCAGTGTTTACATTTTCTTTTGGCAAGGAGCAGCTTGGCAGCTACAGCACGTAGGAGCAAAAGGGATGTTGGTGGGCAATACAACCATATGGAGAGCGAGTTCAGCACAATATGGAAATGTCAGGCACAAACGGTAGCCCCTATAGCATCCCTTTGTACAGAGAGTACATACCTTCCCGTTGGACTCTTTCGTGGCCGTTGCTGATGTGTAGGACAAGGGGCTGAGATTCTGTCCCACAGCTGCACTGGGATCCACATTGATGGGCAGAACAAAGCGTCGTGGATACGGCCTTGCCACTGAATTGTAGGCCTGCCAAGGAGACAGGATGTCATTGCAAAAGGAAGAACTGGTCCCCTTTTGCAGGCCTGGTATAGAGACAGGGAGCAAGAACCAACCAGTAGAGAAACAGAATTCCTTGGCCTCCCAGTTTGGGCTCCTTCTTGGGATAAATTTGGTTCCATTCTGATTTTAATGCAAACCTGCACTTTTGAAAATAAAATGCAAACCAAAATATAGCTACCCTTTGATATTTGCACTTCTCTGAATTTTATGCTGCAGTTCTCCAACCAAATAATCTGTACAAAATGGATTTAAAGATCATGAAATGTTAAAGTGCACCATTGGTGATTCAAAGCTTCTTTCTTCTGGAAGCTGGAGATTTCAACCACCTGCGTGACTAGTTGTCAAGTGCAGCTACAAGCTGCATGTGCTTTGGGCACAGAACGGCATTATATTCAATGCCAGTCCAAATCAGAGTAGACCCATTGAAGTTAATGGACATGACTATAAGTTCATTAATTTTATGTAGGAATAGCACTGAAGACAACCCACTGGACTGAAATGTTGCGCTCATGAATGCAATCCCACACCCACAACAACAGCACAGCTGTACTTACCATAGTTAATTATGCACTAAACTCCACCTTCACAGCATGTAGTGAGAGGGAAAGGGAATCTTGCTCCAGGAAAAGACATAGCTGAATGTAGCAAGAGCTGCACATAGGTATTCCTTGCCACTGATGCCATCTGCCTACAACAGGCTGCTTACACAATTCCTGAATATGAGAACCACCCACCAACAGTGCCTCCATCTTGCCAGGATTCAACTTCAGCTTACTGGCCTCCACGACTGCCTTACCTGATCCAGAGCCTCGCCTGCCTTATGGAGGTTTTGCAGCCGGTAAACATCAAGAGCCCCTCCATCATCTTGACAGCATAGGTCAAGGACGATGCATCCTTGATCTTCAAAGGCATTGATTTGATGGAAAAACAAGAGAGGCTCACTGCAGTACTGCCCGGGCAACACCTGTGCAAGGAACACAAGACATGCCAGTGATGGCATCTCAGGCCCTCAGTGACACCTAGAGAACATTCCACAAAGCATCCCCTCTGAAAATCTTAAGTTATATATTTCAGCGTTGCTGGAAAGGATTTTAATATAGGGGCAAAAGTAGGAAGCCTGCCAGCCAGCTTCTACTTCATAGCCCTCTGCTGCTACAGGAGGTGGCTAAAGTATCGCACTTCGCAAACAGTGAGGGGGCAGGGTTGGGGGGCAATAGTTAGCAATGTCATGAGATGGTGCCTTATATACCTGAAAACATCAACAGCCAGATAGCTATGTATGAGGAATCTGATATTTCAAGCTCCCCAGCCCATGGTAGATGATTGCAGAGTTTGTCCAACATGCAAAATTTGTACCAGGTGTACAGGTTTTGGCGCTCTGGCAAGAATCTGGTTTTGAGAAAGTGAAGTGGCTATCAACTGAATTCATGTTGTTACAGTGGAGGCAGACTGCAGAAGCCTTGCAGGAGTTTGAGAATATATGATCCAGGAAGGTGGATCTTTAGTTCCATCTAGTGCAGCTTTCTACTTCCCCCCAGTTGATAGCCAGAGGCCTCTCAAATCTCATAAGCAGGGCTTGAATGCAAGGAGATCTTTCCCAGTTGTTTATTCCCAGAAGCTGGTATTCAGGGGTACATTATGAAGAAGTGAAATTCTTCCGGGGTAGGGAACATCCAGCCTAGGGACTGAATGTGGCCCTCCACATTACTCTATCAGGACCTCTAGACTTGGCCCAGGCCATGCACTCCCTGGCCCATCACTGCATTTTCCTTGAGTGCTTCTGCTAGGCTGAAAGGTGTCCTTGGATACCGTGATACATACAGTATCCCTTGTGCATTTGCCCATGAGGGCAGATGGTTCCCCAAGCTGCAGAATGTTCCTCACCCCCTATATACTTTCAGCTGCATTATGAGTAGGTGACATGAGCTCATTCCTTCAAAACTCAAGAAGTCAGTAGACTTGGCTGCTGGGCAGTTCTTCAGCAGGTAAACCTATTGTAGCAAAAGCCAGGCACTGCCCAGAAAAGAAAAACGAGCCATGAGGCAGTGAACCCAGAAGACATACCTGCCCAGTGAGCTTGTTCACTACATGGAAGCGGGTACTGTGCTCAGGCTCCCAGCTGATCGCTTCCAAAAAGGATTTCCCAAGAACCTTGGCTGTGATGAACTTCCAGAGGTTCATTTTGAGTGGCTGCTCAATAAAGATCACATAGTTTTCACTCATTCCTACAAAGAGGAGACAACAAGGCTCAGGACAAACACTTCCAGCAGCACTTCTAAGCCCCTGCTGCTTTGCTTTCCGTCATGGCCATACCTAACCTTCCTCCTGCTATCTTGACCCTTCCTTGCTGAAGGAGTTTCAAATTGCACCCAGTGCAACCTGGTGTGCTCCAAATGATCTTGGACTACAGATCCCATTAGCCACAGCCAGCGTGTGGCGTTGTAGTCCAAAATCACCAGGTTGGGTGAAGGCTTCAATATGTAAAGCTTTGAATAAAATATATTTAATCAGAGTATTAATTGCACTATTTCTATAGCACTTCTCACTATACCGCTTGTGATTTGTGCTAAGCAGTCTGCTAAAAAAAAAAAAAAAAAGAATACCAAAAGTGATCAGTATATTCCTGCAGCTATTAAAAGTTTTTAATAATAGGATAACCTCCCCATTTCTTTATGGGGCTGCTTTTTGGATTAGAGGAGTGCGGTCTAGTTAAATATTGTCCAAATTAAATTCCTACAGATCCCAAGATGTGCTCCTAATGCAGCTGCACTTTTGGTAACAGGACAGTGCCCTTCTGAGATAAGAGCATGGTTGCCAACCTTAAACCTTTGGCTTAAGAGCTTTATGGTTTTTTACTGGAAACAGGGCTGTTAGCACGTTTACCTGGGAGCACCTTTTGCAGTGCTTAGACAAAGCTTGTTGTCCTCCAAGCTGTCTGTGTTAGGCTCTCACCCTTCCTCCTCCTCCTCCTCCATATGGGACATGACAGGAGGTATAATCTGTACAGCATGTCCTATTTTATAAATTCAGTGCTGGAGTCTGGCAGCATACGATTGGCCCTTTAGTAACCAAATCTCCAGGAAGGTCAGTAAAATTATAAGTTAAATAAGTTAAATATCCCATGGAAGATAAAAACCCAAGGGTATCCCTATCCCGATGGTGGCTAAATTGCTATTAATATCAGTGAGAACAACAGGATTCCTCAACATCTGAAACTGGAAGGACTGAAACTGGAAGGACTATCTCCAGGGACCAATCCAAGATAACTGTAGCTCTAACTGGTAATCTTTATGTTACACTTTTGAATCTGTTGTGCTCTGAGATTCCGGTGCCCTTCTGTTCTTTTCAGTCTATTGGCTGTGTTAAAGTGATTTGATGAATTTCTATTCCAACCCACTGACTAGGCTTTCATGATGTCTGGGCTTTGACTCAGAGATGTTCCATCCTTGCAACATCGACTATGGGTACATCTGCTCCACTTAAAAGGAGGGCTGGCAACTCTCACCAAAGCTGTGGTAATAGGAAGGTTTCATCTTATCCTCTGGCTCAATAGAACACAGCACTTTTGCACCCTGCAGGCTAGAGTCATCGGAGCCCGACGTCTGTGGGGGGACACAGATGATGTTATAGTTGGAGCCTGGAAGAGAGAAAATGCATTTGCTATTTTTTATTATTATTAGCTGCCCATCTGACTGGGCTGCCTCAGCCATCCCAGTAGTAGTCGTAGTAGTAGTTATTATTATTATGATTATGATTTATTACTTATACCCCGCCCATCTGGCCCGGCCTCCCTAGCCACACTGGGTGGCTTCCAACAGAATATTAAAAGCACAATAAAACATCAACCATTAAAAACTTCATTACACAAGGCTGCCTTCAGATGTCTTCTAAAAGTCAGATAGTTGTTTATTTCCTTGACATCTGATGGGAGGGCGTTCCACAGGGTGGGCACCACTACCGAGAAGTCCCTCTGCCTGGTTCCCTGTAACCTCACTTCTCACAGGGAGGGAACCACCAGAAGGCCCTCAGCGCTGGACCTCAGTGTTTGGGCTGGACAATGGGGATGGAAATACTCCTTGAAGGATACAGGGCTGAGGCCATTTAGGACTTTAACGGCCAGCACCAACACTTTGAATTGTGCTCAGAACATGACCCGGCCAGCAGTCCAGCTATAGATGGAACTAGACATTGGCTCCATAATTGTTGATATGGGGTTTTGGAATAAATGCATGACATGAATGCAAGGCATTCTGATTTATAAGCCTCCATGTTTCCAGTTGAGAATAAGGTCATGCACACTCCATGACACTGATTTGGATTTAATATAAGAGGGTGGAAGACGCAACCTCCAACGCATGGTTGTGAAACGATAAGCACATAAAGATTCTAGGCCAGTTCTTGTCTTATTCATGTGACAGAAGCCTCTTATTCATGTCCAAGGGCCACAGGCAGTGTTAGGAACACCAGTGATCTAACCAGAAAGTGCTTGCCAAACTCCCATGCTTTCCATGACATTACAGCAGCTTTCCTGAACAGGGGCCCTTCAGATGTTGACTACAACAGACGTGCTGGGGCTAATGGGAATTGTAGTCCAAAACACCTTGAAGGCACCATGTTGAGGAAGGCTGCATTAGAGACTGCAACCACTTCTCTCCCTGTCCCTTTTCCCTTCTGCATGACAAAGGTGTTTGCAAACGTGGCATGAAGGTTGGCAACATCAACCCGGCCACATGTGGGAATCCCTTGCAGACGACCACAGTGCCTGGAGGCAGGCAGTCAAGTCATGTATCCATAGCAGTGACCAGAGGAGAAATGACCTCTGGGAGAAGAGAGAAGCAGAGAGAAGAAATGCCATGGTGCATCTGCAGCAACACAGCCGGACGCCTTCATCTGCCCCAGCTGCAACAAAACATGTCTCTCCTATATCGGTCTCTACAGCCACAGCAGGCACTGCAACCATCCAACAGCTTGACCTCATTCCCAAAGGCACACTCCTCCATTGGCTCCCAACACAGACGGATGCCAACCATGTATTTTTACATTGTAATCCTGAGGAGCCAGCAAGGACTGTTGTTGTTTTTATGGATTTGTAAACTGCCCTGGGAGCAGTTCTGGCTGAAGAACAGAGTAGAAATGCTTTGGATAAATAAATTATTTTGAATAAAAGCAGAAGAGAAGAGAAAATATAATGATCACCTTCCCTGACCACCACCACCAGTCTTCAGCAAATCAAAAGCCCCTTGCCTTTGTCTGCTACCAGATGCACTGGAAAAGGTATTGTTCTCTGACAGTTCCAAACAGAAATCGATTAGTTAGTTGGCAGTGCAGTCCAACAGAGTGACCAGGCAAACATATAAAGAGCAAGCTGCATCTGCTGCAATCTCTGCATATAAAACCTTTGTTTATGAAGTGTCTGTCTTGGCAAAAGTAATGCCTGAACAATAATGCAGCAGACATCTGATCCCCCCAAACTGGTGCTCTGAACAAAAGTGAAATATGAGTTGCAGGAAAGAATGCAAAACTAGTTCTGCAGACTTCTACATTGTTTTCCAAGTCTGCCCCAAATGTTTTATTATATAATGACAGGAGCCTGGCACCTTTCCCTGCTATTCACATGTCCTGACACAGAAGCGAACAGAAGCAAGTGAACAGAGCAACAACATTGAAAGTTCAGCAAATTCACAAAATTGCTGGGAGTAATTGGAGCAAGTTGGCTGCCTAAACTTCAACAACACAGGGAGCTAGAAATTTCTTTCTGGGCTCTCCTCCTGCAGCACTTCTCTTCATTGCAAGCTTGATATTGCCAGTTACAATAAATACTCCAAATATTTCAGTTTAGTTCTCTTTGCACTTCGTACTTCACCATCGCTGCCCCGAGCACAGCGACAAGTAGGCTGCAATCGCCACTGAAGCCAATAGAAATATGCTTTGCACCATTTCATTTCAATGCACACAGCCATATACAATGCAGAATCAGTTACAGGACTGGAAAAATCAACAGATAAATTCCTGTCAGCTAGTTGTCAAGCTGTTTTGTGTGTTTTAATCAGAGCTGTGAGAAAGTGGAGTGAGGAATCTTTCATCAAAGTAAGATTATAAGGAGAGGGGATCTGCCAGTGTTTGCCTTGAATGCTGCTATTGCCTGTCTCTTAGCAGCCCTTATCCAAGAGTCACAAGTGTGATATATTTTTCATCAGGGAAGCTAACGTCTTTCTGAAGATGAGCAAATATTTTGATGCACAAAGGACAATATTGCTGTGATTATGTGCGCCAGAAAAATAAATTAATGATGTTGCCATGAGGGCAGGGTGGTCTTTACATGTTATGTTTTTATAAACATGTACACACACACACCCCAAAAAAAGAGTAGCTACTGTTGCAGAAAAAACAATAATTAATGTGGAAGAAGGCTTTTCCTGAAGCGTGGAACAGTCATTTTAGGGGATATTAATTATGGGATATCTGTAAAATGTGCTTTATTCTTTTTTTAGAGTTTGTTTTGTTGTACACTGCTTTGATGGCCTCAGGTTATAAAGTGGTTTATAAATCTGTAAAGAAAATATACCAGAGGCAGTGCATGCAATCCAGGGATTCTATTGCTCTGTCTCTAACTTGTGGAACAAGCTTCTGGTATCTTCGGAAGTTGCAGGAGAAGCTCTCCCACAGACCACAGTGACCTACTGGGGATATATAAGAAATAAGGCAGCCTCTCATATAATCTGGTCCTGAGCTGTATAGGGCTTTATATATTAGTACCAACACTTTGAACCTGGTCCAGTAGTGAATGGAGCTCCGCATCCAGTCCATTCCTAGCATAGAAACATCACAATCTCATACACAATGTCGTGATTCTCCTAGAAGTCAGACAAGTCAGCCTCTTCTGAGCCATACAATCTCACCATGTTTTCCATACGAGTTGCCCATGTTATACGCTGTCCCGTCTGGGTCATAGTGTGGGTGGGCAGTTGCTCCATTCACTGCAATGTACTTTGTCCAATCCACCTGCAAATGCAAACATATATATATATATTCCCTTTCAGGGTCTAGGTGGAAGCGATTCATTTATAAATATTTCTCCAGCCCTGGTATAAGCTAGACAACATGGATCTCTGCCTTTGCAACTAGTTGTGAATGGCACTCATTGGCTACCTCTGCTGATCAGATTTCAGTAAACAGACCCTTTTGACTTCATCGCAGATGCATTTGTCAGAGTGCGCATGCTACAGTCTCATACACACATGCAGAAGATTGGGGTGCGAAAGGGTTGGTAATCTGCTGGCTTAGAGAATGGACTCTACCATTTCAAGGGGGGTTTCATTTCTGGATGGTCCTTTTTCTTCTTCTTCAAAATAGCCATGCCAATAGAAAACTTGAACAGTGTGGGGTGGGGATTGTGCTAGAAACTGTCTTTGCTAACCTGGTACTCTCCAGATGTTTTGGACCCCCATGCGATGAGAGCTGCAGTACAAATGACCTGAGGGGAAATGGCTAAACTAGAAGGTTTCTACCTGCGGGGTTAGCTTTCTACTTTCATTGAGTTTGGAGGAAAACATTCAAAAATGGGATCTTTCACCTGCAGACTGAAGCAGTAGAGGCCATTCTACCACTCCAGGTCTCATGTTATTCCCATCTCTGCCACATCTGCAGACCAGACCAGGTCTGAGTCTCAAAACAGCAAGTCTCATCCAAAGTGGCCTACCCTTCAATACGGCTTATTTACAGAGACTTAATCAACACCTGGGACGCGGGTGGCGCTGTGGGTTAAACCACAGAGCCTAGGGCTTGCCGATCAGAAGGTCAGCGGTTCAAATCCCCGCCACGGGGTGAGCTCCCGTTGCTCGGTCCCTGCTCCTGCCAACCTAGCAGTTCAAAAGCACGTCAAAGTGCAAGTAAATAGGTACCGCTCGGGCGGGAAGGTAAACGGCATTTCCGTGCGCTGCTCTGGTTCGCCAGAAGTGGCTTAGTCATGCTGGCCACATGACCCGGAAGCTGTACGCCGGCTCCCTTGGCCAATAAAGTGAGATGAGCACCGTAACCCCAGAGTCGGTCACGGCCGGACCTAATGGTCAGGGGTCCCTTTACCTTTTAACTAACACCTATGAACCTTTAACCTCACCCTGCAAGTGCTGTGATCCAGCTTCCTCCTCCTGTGACCTTAACACCACAGTCCCACTCTATTCCTTCACCTTCTAAGAGCATCAGGTAGCCGTCCTGGATTCCTGGGAGACCCCAGAGAACCACTCTCAGTCAGACTGAACCATACTGGGCTTGATAGACAAACAGTCTGACCTGATTCAGGTTCTTTTACCTTCTCCTTTGTTTCAAGGGTTTCCGGATTGACCTTACGCATTAAGTTGGTTTCTGTGCTGACGTAATAGTCGCCTTTGTAGACCACGTAGTTCACATTGCAGTTGTCCGTCATTTCTGGAACAAAAACCCAAGGTTGGTTTGTGGGTGTGCTACAAAACACTTGGGATCATTGGAGTTGCATGGATGCTTTTAAACCGATATTGAGTGCCAGAAACTAACAGTAGCAGCAGCAGAGAAAACATGTTCTTCTCTTTATTTTCAACTTTCTTGGGCACATGAAACTTACCACAATTACTTTGCATTTCTGCTTAACCCTCAAGAAAGAAGGGCTTTTTCACTGGACAGGTTTAATTCAAATCCATCAAACCTCCTGTGGGGAAGGTTCTCAGGCAGGGTGGAAGGAGAAAGAACTTGCCCAGGTGAAGACCACCTGGTGGAAACCCTTACACATATGGTTCCTAATTGCATAGTATATCCTGATCTCCGTCAGCAATTTCTAGATCAACTCTGCATCCCCAAATAGAAACCAGAGTTGGATGTCATACATTTTCTATTACTGGGGAATGATCAGGAGCTCACCAAGTTAGTGGATAAATCTCTCTATTTGGTTTTTTTTGTCGTCGAAATACACTGCAGGCGCCCGATCTCCCTGGAGACCTAGAGATGTGACGATAGACTGCTCTGCCTCCTTTCTATTAGCAAATGTTTTGTGCCACTGGGGAAGTGGTAATTCTGTATTGATAATTTTTTTTGGATGTTTGGATGTGATGCCAATAAAAGGTTTGATGATGGTGGTGGTGGCTTTTAAACCAGTGGTTTTCAACCAGTGTGCCGTGGCACCCTGGGGTGCCTTGAATGATGGTCAGGGGTGCCGTGGGCAACACTGGCCTCTGTCCCTCTTTCCTTCCCTCCCTCCTGTGATGCCCTCTTGCGTCTCTGCCTCCCAAAGGCTTGCACAGCTGTTTATTGCATCAGCCCTGGCTATAAGCTCTGCAGGCGAATGGTGCCTCTGGGAGCAGTTGCAGAGAGGGACTCCCAAGGAGAGGGGAGAGGCAAGGAGGCTGAGGCAACACTCCACAAAGGATGTTTGAGACTGTCAGCTCTGCAGGCAAGGGGTGACATAACTGGGCTCCTGAGCCCCACAGGGGTGCCGCAGAAAGAACGTAGTTGGTCAAGGGAACCGTGGACTCAAAAAGGTTGATGTACAAATGTGCTGGAAATGTAAAAAAAAATGAGGGTGCTTTTTAATCATATGTGGTGGTATGTAAGATGACAAAAGACTTCTGGGAAATTATATATAATGAACTGGGGGGGGGGGTGTTGAAAATATGTTTCCTAAGAAACCAGAAGCTTTTCTTTTAGGTATTGTAGGACCAGAGATCCTGAAGGACCAAACGAAACTGTTTATTTACGTGAGCACAGCTTCACAGACTCTCTTAGCTCAGAAATGGAAAGATGGTACACCTCCGACCAAAGAAGAGTGTCAAACAAAATTGATGAACTATTCTGAGATGGAAAAAAACTTACAGGAAGATTTAGAAACCAGGAAGAGGGAGTCTTTAATAAAGAACGGGGAAAGTTTATAATTTATTTGAAAAGCTATTGTAAACAACTACATACATTGGTAGGACTGACAGGAAACTTGTAGTAAAAATTTAAACTATGGATTGGCAAAGGATTTATAAGAATAGAGTTATGATAGAGATGCAGAGGGGGAAATCATTACATTAAGATCTGCAATGAGCGTGGGGAGGGAAGTCAGAAGGGACTATATGTTTATGTTTTTAATTCATTTGTTTATGTAAAATAGAAAATGAAAAAATAAAATTTATATATATATAAAAAGAAAACC
This sequence comes from Podarcis bocagei, assembly GCF_964188305.1. Classification (NCBI taxonomy): domain Eukaryota; kingdom Metazoa; phylum Chordata; class Lepidosauria; order Squamata; family Lacertidae; genus Podarcis; species Podarcis bocagei. The sequence goes on from NC_138141.1 coordinate 20,791,845, forward strand.
TCTGTTTTCCTTGTCAAAATTGTTTGTGCCTCCAGGAGTCACAGATGAAAGTGGGGGACGGTGGGGGCACACACAAGTGGTGGCAACCTGCCTTAGTGTGGCAAGTGGCCTAAAAAAGAGAGTCACTTTGGCTGTTTTTGATATGAGCCAGTGAAATGGTCCCTTCCTCTTGGCTCATTCTCTTGGATTACTGTCAACACTGTGAAAGGTGAGCTCATTGCAACTGAATGAAATACACTGCGGAGTCTCAGCTGAACTGATTCAGAGGAACCTGAGACATCCCTTTTACATGAATTGTCAGGCAGCTATAGAAATCCTACGGGGGCTGGAAGTAAAAAAAGGCACCAAAGATTCTAAGATAAGGTTACCAGATGTCCCCATACAAAATCCATGGAAGTTGAAAAGTGTCCCCGGATTCATTGAAAAACATCTGGTAACCTTATTCTAAGAGGTGTCTCCTCTTGGCATTCTTAGTGCTAAAGAAAGGGTTTTAGTGATGTTTGAGAAAGGCTGAGCAATCCTGTGAAAGTTGGAACAGGAACTGTGGGAGCTTGGGAAGGAAACAGAAACCAATTACATGCAAATGAGATGAAGAAAGGTGCTTATCTTAATCTCCAGGTGGGAAGGTGGAGCAACAGAAAGCTTTTTATGTGGTGGGATCAAAAAAGGTAAAAGATGTATCAAAGCAGTTTGGAAAAGTGTTAAAATATATTCTTTGCTTGCTTATTCTGTAAGGTTAGTCTGTGTTGCATTGCAAGGCTTAATAAACTTTTATGACACTTACTTGGCACTTCAAACCTTGACATGAAGCGCTCAAAAATGGACTTGCAAGGGTCAGGCATAGCTAAGGTTCCAAACTCAGATACCATGATCCGGTTGTTCCGGCTGTTAGTCATGTAGGAATCGCTCTTGAGGAACTTGCTGCTGTACTTCACAACTCCATCATCAATGTCAAACTGGTGCATCAGAGACATGCCATCAAACCAGTGGTTATACCTTCCATTGGAGAAGAGAAATCTAATCAGCGCGGGGGCGGGGGGAATAGGAGTACAGGGTGCTGATTTCACTTATTTCCCTTTTCAGCTCCTGCCAACTTTAGGCATCCAAGGCAGAGGGCCTTCTTGGTATTGGTGCCCACCCTGTGGAATGCCCTCCCACCAGATGTCAAGGAAATAAACAACTATCTGACTTTTAGAAGACATCTGAAGGCAGCCCTGTTTAAGGAAGTTTTTAGTGTTTGATGTTTTATTGTGTTTTTAATATTCTGTTGGAAGCCACCCAGCTTGGCTAGGGAGGCCTGGCCAGATGGGTGGGGTATAAGTAATAAATTTTTATTATTATTACTCCTACTCCTACTACCTACTTAGATCCTCACTGATGAGAAAATGTGCACATGCAGTTCTGCCCATGTAAAATGCACATATATACCAAAGTAAGAGCAACAAGATCAGGTACAAGCTGATTTGGGGGGGGGGGTTGATGAGGGCACACAGGTGTGTTATTTCATCTTTTCCTTCTCAGCCAGGTAATAAAGGGAGGGGAAAACACATCTCCCAAACTCGGGGAAACACTTGTTTGATTGAATTTATGTAAACTTCACACAGAGTGGGGAGGAAGTTCAAAACCAATGAATGCAAATCTCAAAGGACTGAAACGTTTTTCTTAAAAACTTCCTTTTAGATGAGGGAAACAAGAAATGTTTATTAATAAAGAATCTATCTCCAGGATACTGACTTGCCTGTTAATCCTACCACCGCTAGGAAGATGGGGGTGGCCAGAATTCTCGAATCCCTAAGAACAAACCTTGCCAGCTGTGAGCAACATGGTTCTTGTATTTTCTTTCTGGAGACACAATTGACCGAACAACCTACGTATGAAAGAGCATATCCCTGTGTGGCTTGTAACTTTTCTGGGTGCCTTCTACAGCCTGATCCATAAAGATATGCAGATTTTTTTATCTCTGAGGTTTAGAATCCCTTGCAGGGCACAGCCACAACAAACCAAGCAGGCCTTACTTGTCTTTTCCAAACTCAAACTTCCCTGGGCCAACTCTCAGCAGCTTGCCCTTCAGCCAGGTGGGGACGTGCCCCTCGATCTTCGTAGGAATAGCTTGAGATGTCTCTTCTACGCTGCAGAAAAATGGCGAGATGCATTCCAAGCCCTTCCGGTTGCTGAAGGAGACCTGCTGCTGTTTCTGGGTCAATAGGAGACTTGGTACCACTGAGGAGACAAAAGCAAGAAATTAGCAGACCAAAAAGGAATACGGGCGCCCACCAACTTACCTGGAGGTTACATTACGGGCTTCCGTGCGCATAAGTGAAATCATGTAGGCTGCAGCCTATGCAGTCACAAGAGCATGTGATGTACTGTAATACTTGGGTAAAGCCATGCATTTTCCCAGAAACTAAACAATGAGTCCTGGCAGGAGTGGCACACAGTCTCAATGGAGACCACCACCAGTGTCCAAGACATGGGGGCAGGGTTCTTCTTCACCAAAGGGAGTGCCCAAATCTAGCACTATTCACACACACACACACCCCAGCAATGAACTTCCATGGGGAAAATAAACTCATACCCTCAGAGACATTACTGGGATGTCAGGTTTCCCAGGCTATCAATTTTCTGACCACAGCTCCCCCATATTTCTGTTCCAAGGTTTTGATTAATATTCTATTTGATTTTTTATTGCATGTCGATAATAGGCATTTATTTATTTTTTGCTTATGTTTACGACAGTAGTTTGTGTAAACCACTTAGAGATTTTCTTACATTTAGCAAAACCAACAAATTTGCCCAATAAAAACCAGCCTAAAAAAGCAGAGGAAGGACCTTCCAGGGGGGGAAATAAAACTCGCAGAACACACAGCTACACACCAGCCTAGGCAAATTAAATAAGGGATATGCTTTATAGCAGCCATCAACCACCATGTACCGATTGACATGCTTGTCTTAAGTGTAATACTTAAGAATAATCATATTTTCACATGCGGTCTAATTGAGCCTTCAGCAGGGATCAGCATTCTAAAACCCCTTCTTATATCTTTAAGGTTCAAGAAGCTTGAAAGGGGAAATCCACCTGCAGGGTTAAAGCAATTATCCCTTTGGTGGTTAAGCTCTGGTAAAATACATTCAAAGCAGAAAATCTGATGCTATGTGTAATAATTATGTAATGAGGTAGAACGCGTAGCTTCCAATATATCCCTTTCAAGAAAGGGAACATTACCTTCTGGGCAGCTTTATGAAGGTCACATGCCCGAGATGGGAGGAGATAGGTATATTTTACCCTTGTAACACAGGCAAGTTTTGGCAAACACTCTCACACACTGTTGGCGCATGGCATGTGCCAAGCATGTGCAGCTCCCCAAGCGTGTAGGTTCACGGCAGTGCAGTTTTGTGCTGGAAGAAATTCATTCGGACTCCAACTCCTAAATCAGTACAGTCCTTTACTGACAGGTCCAAAGCATTAAGGCAGTTTCCCAAAGATATACATCTTTGTTATTAGCAAACCAAATTGTTATACGGGTATTGAGGGAACATTGGAATAAAGAATTAGAGATCTCAGTTTTGACCACACAGTGGGAAACTGTTTTAACTGCTACAACAAGGGTGTCTCTGGACCTTAAATTGAGGCTATTACAACATCAACAAAAATTTAGAGTATACTGGACCCCATTACGTTTGTTTTTTTTAAAGGGCTATCTAAAGTATCTAAGGGACGCGGGTGGCGCTGTGGGTTAAACCGCAGAGCCTAGGGCTTGCCAATCAGAAGGTCAGCGGTTCGAATCCCCGCGATAGGGTTAGCTCCCGTTGCTCGGTCCCTGCTCCTGCCAACCTAGCAGTTCAAAAGCACGTCAAAGTGCAAGTACATAAATAGGCACCGCTCCGGCAGGAAGGTAAACGGCATTTCCGTGCACTGCTCTGGTTCGCCAGAAGCAGCTTAGTCATGCTGGCCACATAACCCGGAAGCTGTACGCTGGCTTCCTCGGCCAATAAAGCGAGATGAGCACCGCAACCCCAGAGTCAGCCATGACTGGACCTAATGGTCAGGGGTCCCTTTACCTTGAAGGTATCTAACTGTTGGAGATACCATAGGGATAACGCTTCTCTAAAACATATGTTTTTTCATTATCCTATATTGAAAGAGTTTTGGCAGGAGGTAACTGAAACTATCAACAGAACTATACGGAACAACCTTAGATTTACAGAACAAAATATCCTTTTGAATTATATACTCACCACATGGAACCTTACAAACATGCCCTTACCAAACAGCAAAAAGACTGATACTGATGAATTGGAACAATAAAAATGCGGCTCCCTTCTATGATTGGACTGAAGACTTATTCAAACTTGCAACATATGAAAGTTGTTTTTGTTTTGTTTTTAAAGGCAGTTTCACTATATACAGGCTTCTGCTAGATCCCTAGTAGAAGGTGCAGGCTTCAAATGCAAAGCAAGTCCAGTTCACAGCACACATACAGCACAGTGTTCAGTGTCAATCTGGCAGAGTTTCCTTGCAGCGAAGCAAAGAAGTAATGTACAGCCCCCTCTTATTATACCCAAGAATGATCACACCCTTGGCTGGTTGCCAGGTCAGTGACCATCAAACACTAATCGCATGACCTGAAGGTGCAAGATAAGGGAGGCCCGTGCACCAGCTTTTCCTTAACAGCAATTAAAGGAACCTCAACACCCCTTCTTAATTCTGTTTAGGAAAAAATATGTATCAGAGCATGTTATTATGCCAATATATCAGCAATGTTCTGGCTCGACTCACAATATACAAGTTTCATTAATCCATGTTCCACATTGTCCCTGACATATCTATATTTTATGTCCATGTGTTTTGTCCTAAGCTTGAATTTTTAAAAAAATATTTTTTATTAACAGGCCAATCACATCACATTAATTCCAAATCACAATAATTCCAAATTACACAGCCAAATTTTTAAAAATTTTGTTGGGGGTACCCATGCTTCGAGCTCCAAAAGGGAATCCGATCATCTCTCTTGTTGCTGCTTTCATTACACAGTTCTGTCAAAATAATATTCACAGTTCTGTTCAATCTTCTCTTTGTTGTTTTCCTCATCTTCTTGTTGTTATCATATATTCCTTTCTTCATGATCTCTGATAATCTCCACAAGCGGGTTGAAAACAAACGTGTTACGTCCTGTGTGGATTTTACACTCATCCAAGAGCCATAAAAGTAGACAGACGCCATTTCAACACCTCCGTTCAAAACATTCTGACAGTCTGTCCTGATCTTCCCAGGTCCGCCGCTCCCTCATAAATTTTTCTCAGGCGGCCCTGCTAAGCTGAACCCACACTCCAACATAGTAACATCCTTAGTTCTCCTCCCCCTGGATTCCTGAGGGCGGGCCTGCCATGATAAATCTCTTTTTATCACTGCGTCACAAAGGACTCACTTTCGTTTCCCGATGCTCCCATAAGTCACATCCTTGCGTAGTAGTTAATTTCCACACAGTTCTTATTCCTCCTGCTTGTAATCAGTAATTGCAACGATTCTTTTGGGGGGGGGATTATTGGGTACTCACATAACACTCCCCCAAAAAAGTTTTTCTCCCCCCCCCCTTTTCAGTCTCGCTCCGACATACCGATCCTTTGATGAGTCTTCTTCTTGATTTATTCTTCTTCTTGATTTATTGTTAAGTCCAGCCCGTCGCTCCACCTCTCAGAGATCCCTTTAGTTAGCAGTCTTTACTCCCGATCTTCGCTCGAAGTATGTGCGTTTCCTTCTGTCCTGATTGTTTATATAGAGCTCCTGCAACTAGCTGCGCAGATCAGAGACAGCGTCCAGGAGAGCCGACCCACACGAGGGCTTTTGTGCCTAGTGCCCTCACCCCCTTTCGAATCTGGGGGTGTATTATGGGCACAGCAGTCAAGGCAGCGTTCCCCATCCGCTTGGGGTAACGAGGGAGGCTGCATACTCCCATAACAGCCTCTTAATTACCTCGTGTGAGCCGGAGAGATGGTATTGTCGGCCATCTTCCGATGCGCCCCCTAGCGGCCCCCTGTCCTAAGCTTGAATTGTTCAGGCTCTGCCATGGATATGCAGGCCTGATGGTCCTCATAAACTGTCACAGGTAGCTTGGATTCTACATTCATGTCCGTAAGAATCTGCACGAAATAGGGAAGCTGATTGTTCAATTCAGACAGAGCAGCCTATTCCGCTTCAGGTGTAGACACAGATACCAACCCGTTTCCGGGATTTCCAACCCACTAGAGACCGTCCAAATTGTTGGGAGTCATTCTGCACAGAAGCAGTAAAGATGTTTGTACCTTTAAGAACAGTTTCTGTAAGCTCTGGGCTGATTGGTTACAGCTGGCCAAGACTAAAAAGGAGAAAAGCTGCAGTTTGAACTCTGCCTGCAGGAAAAACACCCACAAGCTTTGTTGTTTGTTGTTTTGTAATAAAACCTTTATTTGATTTGGTTTTACACCGGTCTCGTGGTGTCACAGTCTCTGTCATCTGCCACCAGTGACAAACCCCCTCTGACATAAATTGTACTACTATCCCAGCAGTGGACCTTCTTGTCTGTACAGTTAAGAACTTAATTCGTTCTGGGGGTCTGTTCTTAACCTGAAACTGTTCTTAACCTGAAGCACCACTTTAGCTAATGGGGCCGCCCACTGCTGCTGCGCCGCCGGATCCCGATTTCTGTTCCCATCCTGAAGCAAAGTTCTTAACCTGAAGCACTATTTCTGGGTTAGCGGAGTCTGAAACCTGAAGCGTATGTAACCTGAGGTACCACTGTACATCATTTCCAAAGAGGATGACAGTTTTAAACAGTAGTCCTATGTTGCTTTTAAATAGCGAAACACTCTTTTAACTGCTTGCCAAGCTGCTGTGGTTAGCTTTGAAACTAACCTCCTAAGAACACGCACAGCATTGTTAACATCTGGTCTGGACCACTGTGAAATGTACAACAAACTGCCAATGTCAGAGTGGTATAGCTCCTGGTTTTCAAACACCACATTACTCTGCTTTTTAAAAGTCTGTCACCACAGGAGTTTGAACGCCTTTACAATTCTGCATATGGGACGCGGGTGGTGCTGTGGGTTAAACAACAGAGCCTAGGACTTGCCGATCACAAGGTCGGCGGTTCGAATCCCCACGACGGGGTGAGCTCCCATTGCTCGGTCCCTGCTCCTGCCAACCTAGCAGTTCAAAAGCACGTCAAAGTGCAAGTAAATAGGTACCACTCCAGCGGGAAGGTAAATGGCGTTTCCGTGCGCTGCTCTGGTTTCACCAGAAGTGGCTTAATCATGCTGGCCACATGACCCGGAAGCTGTACGCCAGCTCCTTCGGCCAGTAAAGCGAGATGAGCGCCGCAACCCCAGAGTAGGTCACAACTGGACCTAATGGTCAGGGGTCCCTTTACCTTTACCTTTACAATTCTGCATACCAAAACATTCTAACAGTTGTGTAAATTTCTTTTTCTGGCTTAGTAGAAAAACTCCCATCACTTATTCTCTGTACTTCAACTCCCAGGTACCTCTTTATAGCTCCTAAATCTTTGAGCTGGAACTCTTGCCCCAACTTGCTGGGCAAACTCCGGAATTTAGTTGTTTGTTTTCCCAACACACGTTAACTCATCAACAAACACTAGAAAAAACATACAATCATCTCCTGTCCCCTTACAATATAGACAGGAATCAGCCCAGCTCTTTTGAAATCCGAGAACACTTAGCGCTTCATGCAAGCACATTTCCCAATTTCTGGCTGATTGGCAAAGTCCATAGATCACCATGTAAGGTCTGTATACAGCTGTAGGATTCTTCTCAAATCCTGGAGCTTGTTGCATATAAACCACCTCTTTTAACCCTGCATTTAAATATGCTATTGCAATGTCAAAGTGACTAACTTCAAGATCATGTACTGCTGTGAAGGTTAAAAGAATTCTCATACTTTCACTTCTGGCTGTCAGAACGAAAGTCTCATCATAATTTAAACCCCTTCTCTGCATGAATCCTTTCACAACAAACCTTTCTTTAAACTTCACTTTACCAGATGCTATGGTTTTACTTTTATAGACCCAATGGCACCCCACAGATTTCTCCTGTTCTGGCACATCAACAAGTGAGAAAACCTTGTGATCAGTCAGGGATTGCATTTGTTGTTCAATTACAGCAAACCCAAGATCCTGCTGTTGTGAAGGCAGCTGCAGAACTTCCTCAAAAGTTTGAGGTGCATGGCTTCCGGTTCCAGTCTGCCTTAATGGAGGCAGCTCTCATGACAGCAGGAGATCGTCGGTGGAGGATAAACAAGGATGATTGAGGATAGTTATCCTGGCTCTCGCTCCGGCATGGAATGCAGGAGGCAGGGAGGCGCTGAGTACGAAAGCACTTCTGCTGAAAACCCAATGCCTCCATTAAGAAGCAGAGGTTCTCCTGTGAATTAGAGTTTTATTCAGACTAAAGTACATGTGCGTGCTAGAAGAGATGAGATCACAAACTGCAGAACAGAACGAGCTGCAAGGTTGTTAAGGTTTGAACTTGAGAGAAGACTTTATTCACTGCAAAAGATGGTGGGGGGAGCCTATGGTTTCTTTATATAAAGTTTTCTTCTCTACATTTATGATTCGGCAACCCTCCTTTGAATGTTAGTTCAAATTATATTTGTACAAGCGAGGAGGGAAGAAATTGGATTACAGATATGGAATATAACATTAAACGGAACTGTTTGTGTAAAAAGGGGAAAAGGGAGGGAGGCTTTATTTTGCAAAAGGTTTACGATGGAAACTTAAAGCTGACTCTTCCCTATCTTTTCTTATTTACAAAGTGAACTGAATAACACTAAGAGGACTTGGAATTTAATTTAATTGGAAGTATAATTGCTCATATATCTTCAGTTGGAAGGAAGGATGAAAGGTGTCTGTGAACTGCCAAGGAATTGACTGCTCTTCTTCCCAGGCTGAGAGGAAAAATGATGACAACAGTTTATTTATTGGGACAGAGTGACTTTTGCAACTGTTGTTAAAGTTGCAAAACAATGAAGCACGGGACAGAGTGAGGTAGAAATTTCTGGAACAACAATGGGATATCAGCTCCATCCAAGGCATGATGGATAATAGCAACAACCAGAAAAAGATAGGCATAACATTTTACAAGGACAAGAAGAAACACCACGGACAGAATAATTGCACACATATGAAGAACAAGGATATAGTTTTTTTGTTTGTTTTTAATTTATTTGTATAGTTTGAGTGCCTCACTTGTAGTTTTATAAATCATTTAATGTGTCAACATGAATAGAAGTTATTAATATTGCAGTTGTTGTATAAGGGATTATTATGATGTCCGGAATGTAATGGAAATCAATAAAGTTTTGGAGCGCAGAAATAAAGAAAATAATCAAACCTTCAGTTCTGGCACACGAGGGGAGGCACCTTATCTGAATTATATAATTTGGTATTTGAACAATTGGTATTAGTAATTGTATTACAAATTGGTATTGTTATATTGAGGCTATTATTGGATTGTCATTGAAAACTAATAAGTTAGGTCAGTTTGCACTTGAGCAAATGGTCTTTATGACACTCTGTTACTCTTTTTGCTCACTTAGAAAGTTTGCAGGTTTCACACTCCCAAGTATTTACTTGGGAGGCTTTTAACTTTAAATCAGTGCACAGCTGTGGCATTTTTGCTAAACTTCTAAAGTGTGCAAGCCCCATTCTCCGGCAAGTTCTGCCAGTAAAGTTTACATTGTAATTATCTTTTGCCAAGCATGCTACACTCAGCAAACAATACTGGAGATTTTCCACTAGCAAAACATTTTCCAAATGTGCCCCCAGACAAGGCACATACGCCGACGCTCGCCCTTGGATTGAAACACATGAACCATCAGCAAGGATGAGATGGTCCTTACTCACAGTGCTTCAAGAAACAAATAATTCCCTGGGGTTCACCGCATGCTCAGTACAGGCAGAGTCCAACAGCCAGACTCAGCCAGCAACTCTGGTTTCAGGAACTGACAGTCTCACCACATCTGAGACAAACTGAGTTATTTGCTTCTGTTTTAAATGGGGATGCTTTTTATGGTTGGCATCTGGAGCCAGGCAGGCAGTACAGTGTCTCCTGAGGTGCTGTGTTGAGCCACAACGAAAAGAGCCACACCACAACTATCGCCCTGGCTTCTCCCTCACCCAAGAATGACCACACCCTTGACCGGTTGCCAGGTCACAGTGATGTACTTGGCAGGTTGCCAGGTCAGTGACCGACAAAATCCTCCCTGCTTAAGTCAAGCTGTTGACTTTTCTCCCTTTTGAAACATTGCTTCTGATCATCTACTCTATCACCATCAATTACTGACATGGCTTGGCTTCACCTGCACCTTCTCTGCCAGCAAAAGCCAACTGCAAGGAACATTCTGTTCCTATCCATTGGCTAAGGAAGAAAGGAAGGCAGCAGTCCTCTACTCATTTGCCTGGGAGAAAGCCTTATTGACGCCAATGGGATTTGCTTCTGAATAGACACGTACAAGCTCTCACTGTAAGCCTGCAATTCTCTAAATCAGGATTTCCCAACTTTGGGTCTCCAGTTGTGTATTCTCAAAAAACAAAACAAAACAAAACAAAAAACCCCAAACCTTTCATACTTTACCTGCTCCATTCCTTGAGAACTGTGTGTTTGTGTGTTAAGAAGCAAATCAGAAGATGATAATGCTAGAAATGCCAAGTATTTCTAAGGTAAATTACAGTTCAGTGCCACTAAAAACAAAGTACACGAATCTGGCAACTAAAGAATTCTCTCTCACTCTCATGCCAGTGCACGGAGTTGGCTCCATTTTCTGGTTCTCCTTAGACAGGCAATTGCCTGCAACTTTGAGATTAAGGAAGCACTTTGCAAACTCATTGGCTTTGTGTCCAATGCAAACGATCTCAGGCTGCACCAAATGGTATGGCAAAGAAACAAACAACCGTCTTTGAAAATGCAAAAGCCAAAAATTATTTAGTTTTGTCTTTGGAATTCATCAGAATTCTGGAACACACCTTTATAAGGGAAAGCAGTAGCAAAATAGATGTGGTAGTCCTCATATTAAGAAAACTAGATATTAATTTTAGATTATTCACTAGGTGAGAATGATATAAAAATTGAGAATGTTTTTATGACTACTGTTCGTGCGAAAGGCATAACCCAAGAGTTCCAGTTAGTTAGTTACTTTCTTCCTCTCTTCCTGACAAATAATGGTAATTCATGGCTACATCTTATGTGGGTCCACCAATAAGAATAATGAAATTAATGTAAAATTGGCAAAAAGAAGTCCAGTCTCCTGGTTCCATTGCTGACTGATATAAAAGGTAGTATTGTGTGCACGCGTTTTGTTAGTTCTTTATTTTGGGGGGTGGAGATGCGAAGAGTTGTATAAGATTTATTTATTCTTCTTGCTTACTGCCTGCTACTCAACTTGTTTTGTGTATTTGGCCCCGCTGAAGACTACAAGGCCTAGCCTACTGCCTTGGGTTGAAAACATTGACTTTTATTCATTTATTTTAGTAAGCTAGGGAACTTAGAACTGTTTCAAAACTAGACTGACTGGAGGTAAGGGGAAGAAGATTATGTTATTTATGACTTCATACCATTAACGAGTACATGCAAATTGTATAAAGCTGTAAGTTACTTTTGTTTCAAATATGTTATCTTTTGTAACTTGTTTTATCTTGTTTTATTTACTATAACTTTTGCAATATTTCATATCGTTTAATAACACCACTCAGTGATTTGTTTCAGTTACAATCTTGAGCCTGTGGTTTTACTGGTTAAACTCTATTCTCTAATGTATCTGAGATTTGTCAGCTATGAAAGTTACTGCTTTCCCACAATTTGTTTCTATTTTGCTTTGGTGATCCAAAAAGTTGAAGCAAATAGGTTTGCATTTCCAGCAAAAGGGTAAAAAATAAAGAATAATAACTTTGATAAGAACTGCTTTTTAGATTACTGCTGTGATTAAATGTCTCCCATCTATGTAATATTGCACAACTCTTGCTCTTAAAACATATTACATTGCTGTCAAAATAGCATACGTGCTGTGAAGCAATACAATACAGAAGAAAACTAAAAAACATATTACACTATCGCTCAAGGCATTTATCCTTACAAAGCTTGCAACAATGAAACTAGCAGGTTCTACCTAACAATACCAAAGCTTGCACAGCAAATGAACTGAATTTGCTATACAAGGATAAGTCCATTATTGCTTTCCTGCTCCATCCTTATGAAAATTTGACAGCAGGCAACACCATGGCTTAAGGATAGCAATGCAACTTAACTAGGCTTTGAGAGTTCCAATCCCGATTCCAATGAGAAACACATTACACATTATTTTAGTTCATCACTCCCTAGCTGACTGTTTTGATATTCTCTGAGTTCTGTATTGTGGAGACTAGGTGAAAGCTTTGGTGTTACATGTTTTAAACAAGTGACTTCCTTCTTAAAAATAAAATTAAAAGCCATTCAAATTTCAGACTGCAACCTAATTGCAGAGATTGTTGTTGGCCGCCGATGACCTCCCAGCCCCCAAACTGCACAATCTGAAATAATCAGTACATGCGCTTCTGAATAATAACTAGACTCTAATCTTGTGGGTTACAGGCACAATCCCAAACAGGCCTCTGAATACAGTCCGTCCAATCTCAGATGCTGAAAAACAGCCCCTAGCAGAAAACTGGGAGGAAATGGAAATCTTACCTGGGATGTACTGGAGCAAAGACCAAAGAAAATCAGCCACATTCCTAGACAGAAGGCTGATGAAAGAGAACATGTGGGAAAGCATCTTTCATGATTCTGAAGCATATACTGAGGAACCTGCATAAACCGTCTATGCAAAAGATGGTACAGTGCATCTGTTAATGATGGGAGTGTACAACTAGGCTGGCTGAACACATCATTTCAGAATAAAAGCCTGGCTCTGTCTCAGCCTTTTCTGACTGAACAAGGGCATTTAGGGATGAAGCTGAGCAGAACAGACAGAAACAGCGATACCAGCTTTTTGCACCGTCATTCTGCAGCGTTCCATCTCTGCAGCTTTGAAAAGAAATTGGGGGAATAGTATGCACTTTCCCAGTTAAGACTGGCTTTTCACATACACGAGCTTTGCTGTCTAACACGTTTAGGACCGTTTACAAATATGCTCAGAGAATCTAATGAAATGTGCTACCAATTAATTGTTTCAAATAGACAAGAGGGCAAAGTGATTTGACCCAGCATAGTAAGGAAGTGAATGAAAGGAAATTCTTACTGTGAATTTCTGTTCCCAGAGACTCCCTTACATCTGGGATGACTCTTCCCTTTCACTAGTAGCTAGGGTCACATAACAAAACAGGTCCTTGCTGGGAAGAAATAATCCCACATTCTCCATTTAGGATGGTTGAGCAGGAAATAACCGCTCCCCTTTAGGCAGCACGTTGCAGGTGGTGAAGTTCATTTCCTGCTCCAATTGGTGTGTCGTATCAGTTTATCTTCCAGATGTACTGCTAGGTAAAAAAAAAAACCTCAGGAACAAAACTTATTAGGTACTATCTTGTGACTTTACTTCATCCAGTGAAGTCCTATCCCCATACATCCATGCATGACTCTCTTATTGTGGTAGCTGCTGTCCCGGGAGTCTCAGGGAATAGAAATTCACTGTAATAATTTTTTTGTTTCCCAGAAGCTCCTGAAGGACAGTCCTTCTTATATCTGGGATATACCAGAGCTATTCCTATTGGGTGGGTTTAGAGAGGCATCATGGCTGTACCACCTTTTGTAGTACCTTCCTGCCAAAGGCTGTGTTGGCTGAAGCCCATTTGTCTAGCGTGTAGTGTATGGCGAATGTGTACAAGGAGGCCCAGATGGTTGCCCAACAAGCATCCACCAGGGGAAAGTCCCCTTTAAAGGTGTGCTGTTAAACCTGCTGGAGAACCTGCTTTGGAAGAACTGCTACAGACTTTTTGAAGGCCTTTGTTCTGTCTAAGTAGAACCTCAGTGTTCTATGCATGCCTAAAGAGTGCCAAGCCTTCTCCTTATCTGGCTTGGGGTTATGGCAGAAGTAGGGTAATGCTATTTCCTGAGACCTGCAGAAAAGGGAATTCACCTTGGGGATGAATGAAAGATCCACCTTGTCTTGATGAAAGGTACAAAGATATGGGTCAGAAGTGCTCCTATCTCTGGCACCCATTGAGTTGATGTGACAGCCACCAGAAAAAAAAACTGCCTTCAGATGGAAGTCTTTTGTTGCCATAGGTTCGAGGGGAGCACTCATTAGGGCTGTCCAAAACCTGGGTTCCAGCTGGGGAATCAACACACCACTGGGGGAATTCTTCTGATTTATGCCCTTCAGTGAGGGGTGTGAAGACAAAGGAAAATCCCCTTTTGCAACCCAAGATGCTGCCTAGGGCAGCTGCCTGTCTCTTGAATGTGCTAGTGCTTAGACCTTTATCAGATATGCTGAATATGTCTTTGGCCATGGGATGCCTCCCTTTCTGACTGAACCAGCCCAATAATATTCTCTAATACTCTAGAACCTTCCCGGATGCTGCCAGGTCCAAGAGCCAGATGCACTCAGTCTCTAGCCAGTTAGTCAGAACATTCCTAGGTCTGGGTGAAGGATTGGTCCCTGTTTGAGCAGATCCCTCCTAGCTGGGAGTCGCTATGATGGGAAGTTCAATGATGAGTAGGCGCTCTAGGAACCATGGTCTTCTTGCCCAGTGTGGAATGATTAGTATCACTTTGGCTTGTTTATTTTGTTTTTTAATTGATTAATTAATTTTGTATTGTCCTTGCCAGAAGGCTGAATTGGGGAGAGGGAGAGGGAGAGAGAGAGAATCCAGAAAGGAAAACACATGCTGGCACGCTGAGAGCTTCAGGGCCAAACTGGCTCCTCCCCCAGCAAGGACCTCTTTTGTCATATGACCCTGTGAGAGAGGAGAGTCATCCCAGATTTCAGGGCTGTCCTTCAGGAGCCTCTTGAGGGATTTTTCTTTCTAATGCATCTGCCTCCTATTTTTAAAATACTCATAACACTTGGTTGCTGTCCCTTTCCAACCAACAGAAAGCAGACTCAAAGAAAACTGGAGCCGGTCTAGATTACAAAGAATATTATTATCACCTATACCTGCATGCCTCCCTCTGTGATGCTGCTGCATGTGCTAAAATTTTCAGTGCCACACACCTCTGCATTTATGTGAAGGCTGTGTAAAGAGATGAATAGTACTGAAGTACTCACATCAGAGTACATCCAGCAGGAAAATCTGATTAGAACAGAGCTATTGATTCCTCCATCAACAGCTCATTGTGAAGGGCAGGTCTGAAGAGGAATACAGTTGGTGAGGGGAGGCTGAGAGCCATTTGGAAACCTACCACAGCCACATCCAGCTTAAGGGTGAAAGATTCCCTAGTCTTGTCATAAGCCAACATGAAGGAATATTGGTAAACAGTCTATCTTAATAAGCATATTTACAATTTTATAGGTCACATGTTTCAGGAGAACAAAACATTAAATAGTTGACAAAAGTATGAAAGAGCCTTGTGCTCTCTAGTATTCTGTATTTTATCAATTATGGATATGATCCATATAATTTTTAGTAATGGTCAGAGTAGTCACAGCTACTCCTAGCCAGTAGAATCTATAGAACTCATCAGAGGTCATTTCAAGACACTGGGTTCTGAGGTCTTTGAGTCAGTTGACCCTGTTAATAGTCAAAAATATTAGGAATGCTGCATGTTGAACAAAAGGATGGAAAAGATTAGAGGGAGAAGTAATTCCCAGCTAAGCTCTGTTGATCAGACATGGCAGCTTTAAACCCAATTAATTTTTAGTTTAAACCTCACCCTGAGTCTCTAATCCAACAGGAAAGCAGATTATGGAAAGAAAAGTGGAAGTATAATTCTCAGTACAATGAAAAACAGGTATTACATTTAGTCTAGGTCTAGGATATACCAACAATTGTTGACGGATTGAATCTTGTATCAGTTGCTTAATAACTTATCATTACACAATGAGTAAAATAATGTCCTTGATTTCTGAAGGTTAGTAACAAAAGCATGATTTTATTTAGGGACAGATAGGTGTGGCAAATTTGCACAAGCAAAACAAAATAATTTTTGGAATGTCCTATCTTCCTTTCTCTTTACTGAGTTTAATTTACTGAGTCCCCCAACATTCCAAAATAATAAAATAGGCAGCAAGAAAGATGAATCTGTAAAATCTATTTAGTTAAAACAGGTGTTTAGTCTGAAATATGGTTTTACCAAAATACACTGAGTGCACAATCCAACCAAAGTTAAGCACTGTTAAATACTAAAGTTTTTATGTGACAATTAAACATGTGTTTGACTCTCTTCCGTTTAACGCAATAATGAGATTTAAGAAGACTTAGTATGGTCTAGATTGTGTTACTGTAAGCATTATGCATGCAGTTTATGAATGCAGAGGAAAGGGACAAGACAGAGTTAATTTCGGTGGGTGGGTAGGTCGGTTTGTCCTTCACCTGCAGCTGGTCAAGTGTGGTCAGCAAACTCATGAGAGTGAATTAGAGGCAGATGACTTAACACAAGTATAAATGCCCTTGTGTTTGTAGCAAGCTAGCTGTTGACTGAAACCTTATGTGTGCTGGCTCTCTACAGGCAGAGAGTATTCTGGGGCCACAATCCACTGGCATGTCGAGTGGGCATAATGTACTCGCTTTCAACAGATTACAGTATGCCCACAAAAATAAAGTATCAGTCAAAGTTAGCCACTTTCTGCCAAACCATAAAATGTTCCTAACTTGTTTGTCCCTGTTCTTCATTGCAAAGTCTGTTTTAGTTCAAGCATTCCGAATTCTCCGCATTCCCTCTTTCTGATACATCAAGTTATTACTATCAGAAAGGGAGCCCAATCTACATCCAAAATTGTTTTAGAAAGAAAAGGTTATGGGCATGGGCCTTGTAATAGACTCCAATCCCACATAATCATATTAAAAACAAAATCCTATATTCTATTTCATCAATACTGCTAAAGTAACATTGCTTTGAAAAGTGTTGGGATATTTCTTGAATGATAAACACAAGTATATGCAAGTATTACAACAGATAAAAGGGTGTTTTATTCTACAATAGTGTACAGCAGAGATAGAACCCTAAATATGCAGCCTGTGTGTTAAAATTCAGGTCATTTGCCAGATAATCCATGTTCACCTCATAGAGTGTCTGCAATTGCAGCAAATCTGTGTTAGATTCTCCCTTTTCACCTTTATATTATATTCTATAGAACTAGCTTCTTTCAGGATTCCTTCGAGCTCCTCAACATAGGAGGCATCCATCGCTGATCTCTCAGTTTACATATAAACACAAAAAACCCTATACAGTGGTACCTCAGGTTACATACGCTTCAGGTTACATACACTTCAGGTTACAGACTCCACTAACCCAGAAATAGTACCTCAGATTAAGAATTTTGCTTCAGAATGAGAATAGAAATTGCATGGTGGGGCGCGGCGGCAGCGGGAGGCCCCATTAGCTAAAGTGGTGCTTCAGGTTAAGAACGGTTTCAGGTTAAGAACGGACCTCCAGAACAGATTAAGTACTTAACCTGAGGTACCACTGTACCTAAAATAAAGTTCTATTCATGTTGACACATTAAATGATTTATAAAACTACAAGTGAGGAACTCAAACTATATCCTTGTTCTTCCTGTATGTGGGAATTATTCTGTCCGTAGTGTTTCTTCCTCTCCTTGTAAAATGTTATGTCTATCTTTTCCCGGTTGTTGTTGTTATCCATCATGCCTTGGACGGAGCTGATATCCCATTGTTTTTCCAGAAATTTCTACCTCACTCTGTCCCGTGCTGCATTGTTTTGCAACTTTAACAACAGCTGCAAAACTCACTCTGTCCCAATAAATAAACTGTTGTTATAATTTTTCCTCTCAGCCTGGGAAGAAGAGCAGTCAATTCCTTGGCAGTTCACAGACTCCTTTCATCCTTCCTTCCAAATGAAGATATATGAGCAATTATACTTCCAATTAAATTAAATTCCAAGTCCTCTTAGTGTTATTCAGTTCACTTTGTAAATAAGAAAAGATAGGGAAGAGTCAGCTTTAAGTTTCCATCGTAAACCTTTTGCAAAATAAAGCTTCCCCCCTTTTTCATGTTTTTACACACACAGTTCCGTTTGATGTTATATTCCATATTTATAATCCAATTTCTTCTATCCTCGCCTGTACAAATATAATTTGAACTAACGTTCAGAGGAGGGTTGCCAAATCATAAATGTAAAGAAGAAAACTTTACAGTAAATAAGGAAACTGTAGGCTCCCCCCACCCCGTCTTTTGCAGTGAATGAAGTCCTTCTTTCAAGTTCAAACCTTAAACTCCTTGCAGTTGGTTTGTTCCGCAGTTGGTGATCTCATCTCTTCTAGCACACACCTGTACTTTAGTTAAAATTAAACTCTAATTAGCAGGAGAACCTCTGCTTTTTAATGGCAACATTGGAGGGTTTTTGGCAGAAGTGCTTTTGCACTCAGAGTCTCCCTGCCTCCTGCCTTCCATGCCAGGGCGAGAGCCAGGATAATTACCCTCAATCATCCTTGTTTTTCCTCCACCAACGACATCCCCCAGGGGATGCCTCCATTAAGGCAGAGTGGAACCAGAAGCCAAGCATTGTCCATATTTTCATGTGTAACCAACAACAGTAACTGTTGTGGCAAATTTGCAAAATGCTGGCTATACTCTAGCATTGGCAAGTTTGTTTTTAAAAGTTTTGTTTCTCACACACCCCAGCCAATCGTAAGCAAACACATCATTTACATTATGTTGATCTCATCACAAACTGCTGGAAGAGTTTACGACCATAAAACAATATAGGAATATTGCGAAAGAAATAATAAGATAAGCTATAAATCTTATTAAGCTCAGTAAGGCTCTCTTCCTATTAAATGCACTTAGCATTGCAGGCATACAGAACAATTGTCTACGTATCACTTCAGTACTATGCCACACTAAGTGCAATGGGACTTACTCCCAGGTAAATGAGTATGAGGAACAGAGCTGCGATCGAAGGCCCACCAGACGCCTTAATTATACAGCTGGGGGGAAACGACTTAGCCTACCGTAAAGCCATAGATTTACAATGGAATATCTTCAGAGTCTTTGACGAACTACTTACCTCTTATCCCAGTATTAACATTCTGTGGTCATCATTGTTGGAAAGGCGCACTTGGAGAGATTGTCGCTCCCCTGTCGCAGTGAACGATATTATCCTAGGGATTAGGGATTGGTTACAGGTTTGAGTGTGTTGGCGGCGAGCTTGGGCTCAAGTGGCGGTTAGGCATTGGTGGGGGTACTGTTTTATTGTTATGCAAATGAAGAGGGGGGGAAGGTAGCGCCATCACCTTCCCCCAAATCAAAGGGTGGTCCGGTAAAGGATTCGGGGGGGGGCGTGGCCTTGTCCTAAGTCTATGGAGGTGTGTGGGCCCACGGCGTGACCCCGGGGGGAGGTCCTAGTTGACGTGTCTCAGCAGGACTCCCTCTACTGGTGGTTAACCCTCACCGGCCTTCAAGCAGGCAGGCTGAAGCTGGTTAGTTGTTAGGACCAATGCCTAAGCCAATACCGCTCAATTCCTGTAATCAATAAAGTCGCGGCCTAATTTGACCCATTAACTCGAATTCTTGTGTCTCATGTCTTTATTTCTGAGGGGGGAGGCGGGAACTCGCCACGCAAGTTTTGTTTCTCACACACCCCAGCCAATCGTAAGCAAACGCATCAATTACATTATGTAGACCTCATCACAAACTGCTGGAAGGGTTTACGACCATAAAACAGTATAGGAATATTGCGAAAGAAATAATAAAATAAGCTATACATCTTATTAAGCTCAGTAAGGCTCTCTCCCTATTAAATGCGCTTAGCATTGCAGGCATACAGAACAATTGTCTACGTATCACTTCAGTACTATGCCACACTAAGTGCAATGGGACTTACTCCCAGGTAAATGAGTATCACATTTAGAGCAGGACACTGAGGGATTGTTGTTGTTGTTGTTTGCTAGCTTTATCAGCACCATTACCACACACAGTGAACCGCGACAAAGGGGTGAGGAAGGTGTAGCAGGAACCCCCCACCCCAATCATTCTGTTTGCACAAACTTCACACACACTCACACTTACACACTACATACGCCACATTTCTGTTATAAATTCATAGAAAATCAACCATACATCGGATTTGCTCTGTTCCATTTTTATTTTACTCCATATGACAAGGACTATCAAAGGGGGGGGCTTGGTTCTGGTCAGCCATAAATCCCTTCACCATCCCAGCACATCCACAGGAGCCCTGCCCAGTTGCTATGTCAACCCTGATAATCCCAGACAGAAGACAATCAAAATCACAAAGAACTTGCATATGGTAGTGGATTCAGCATGGACTGAAACAAAGGACAATAATCAGATCTTCCCTCTGGGGACAGGAAACTGCAAACTCCCCTTTGTCTCCTGGAAGTGACTCATGGGCAGGGGAAAGGAGGAACCAGCCAGGTGACAGGACACTCAGGTTACCACCACAACTCCTCCCTCAACCCCTCCTTTCTGTAATGTATGCATGATGTCAACCCTTCTGTAATGTATGCATGATGTCAACCCCTCCTTTCTGTAATGTATGCATGATGTTTCTGGGGGTGGGCTTGACCTGGAGGATGGGAATTTCAAAAGTTTTATAAGGTCTTGCAGACCATCTTTCTGGGTCTTTCCTCTCTCTTGCAAGTGAGGGGAACACCCTGTTGCAACAGTTCAATAAAGGCCAAGCCTACAGGCTGCTGTTTTGCTCCAAGTTATCCTGGTTGGTGTCTTTGTTTTTGTCCAAGGGAGCCCTTGGATTTTTCCGTTAACAAAGGAATACAAGGACTAGATGCCTTTTATTTTAAAGGAAACCATTTCTTTTCAATAAGCTGTTCCTCGTTCCTCAGCGCTTTATAGATTTAGAACAGAGCAGCAGCAACAGAAATTGAGCTCCAACTCCCCACACAATAAAGGACCCTGTTTTAAAGCACCACCACCAAATGTTGCTTAGAGCACCAAACACCAGGGACAAATTAATCCCTCACCCACATGGAAAGAGGTGTGGGTGTGAGGGATTAGTAAATCTAAACATCCAGCATGAGTCTTGATAGCACAAGGATGGAAGAATGAGGAAACCCCGACAAAAGAACAGTGGCAAGAGAAATTGATGAACTATGCAGAACTGGCCAAATCGACATACAAATTGCGAGACAAGGACAACTGTGACTTCAAGGAGGAATGGGAACTTTACACAAATTATTTAAAAACACAACAAAATGAACTGGACTCCTTGGCAGGTTTTGAATAAACACGCACAAATTTATTGTTGATAACATGATGGACAGACATGCAAGGATATATACAATTTTATAATATGCAGAGAAAATATGTGCAGCGAAATCAGGGAGAGAAACTGAGGGAAGTCCGGGGGGGGGGGAATTATGTAGGTGATGATATGGCTTGATAATTTGTTATGTGGAAATTGAGCAATAAAAAAAATATTTTTTTAAAAAAAGTAAATCTAAACATCCCCTTTAACTTTCAGCATCTCCATATGTATGTGTGTGTGTTTTGGTTCCACAGTTCCCACACCCCATATATGAATGTGCCGCCTTTCCCCCCTCACAGCACACAGCACCTCCCTCAGGGTGCTGGTGATGATGGAAGAAATGGAAGGAGCCATTGCTGCTCCCTTGCTTCCCGCCCTAAGACACCGGGAACGGGCTGGGCGAGGTGGGGGTCCTGCTTTGGCCGTTTTGGCGGGAAGACGACGTCTTTCCCCCTCAGTCTGGTGGAAGGCAAAGTCAGAGCAGAATAACGGGGCGAACTGCCTTTAAAAGGGTCTTTTTGGGTGCCGCTTTTGAATTATATTTTAAAATTATTATTATTACAGTGGTACCTCGGGTTAAGAACTTAATTCGTTCTAGAGGTCTGTTCTTAACCTGAAACTGTTCTTAACCTGAAGCACCACTTTAGCTGATGGGGCCTCCCGTTGCCGCCACACGATTTCTGTTCTCATCCTGAAGCAAAGTTCTTAACCTGAGGTACTATTTCTGGGTTAGCGGAGTCTGTAACCTGAAGCGTATGTAACCTGAAGCGTACGTAACCCGAGGTACCACTGTATTCATCTTTGTTGCATTTTTTAAATTGACAGAAGAAAAGAATAAGTTGATCCTAAACCACATATACTAAAAAGAAAAAAATACATAAAATTTTAGATATTTAAAAAAGAAAAGGAAAGAAATCGAAAAGAAATTATCAAATA